>NC_092338.1:77128833-77441166 GCF_046630445.1 Rutidosis leptorrhynchoides | reverse complement strand
TTCCAGCTTCGTCTCTTAACTAATCTGTGCAAAGCAACCGACTCCTACTGTGGAGATCACCGTTCTGAAGACTTCGAAATTCTAAAGATACAGTTTCTTACATTGTTTGAAGACCTCTGAAATGAGCATCCCATCAGAGAAATCATCAACACCATCACTGCTTCTATGATTGACATTCATGGGTCAACCAGCAGGGCTGTGGATCATATTCTCATTGAACTTCAAGACTTATCAAGAGCCGAAACTGCGCACTACTTATCTTTCAGAAGATCTTCAAGAGAAGTACCGGACCTGTTACCGCTATTGGTCCGACACTTTCTCAGGATTTATCCACCAGGACTCACATTCCCTCGAGAAGACCAAGATCACAACCATCAGCAAGGAATGTTTGCTTTTTGAAGCATCACTACGGTCGAGCCAACGACCTTAAACAAAAGCGCTTCTCGGGAGGCAACCCGTGCAATAAAGTAGAGTAGAAGAATAAAGGATGACAAATGAGCCGATAAAGAAGCAAGGAAACCAGCCGCATCTGCTAGGGGTATTTCTTTCTGTTTGCTACTAGCTCAAGATTCAAACTATGCCACATCCTAGCTTTTCACTAAGTGTGGGATAACACCCAACTAAAACACTAGACAAATACTCCTAAATCTTCAACTTAAACTGCTAAGTGTGGGATACACTAGGAACATTGAGGACAATGTTCGTCTAAGTGTGGGATGTTGGTATCTTTTTATGCTGTATTATAATAAACCATTACGAAGATTCCAAGTCCTTAAGCCAAATTTCAAAAAAAAAAAATTTGCAAAAAAAACCCTTTTCGAAAGAGTATTTTTGAAAATCTAAAACGTTTGTCAATAAAAATAAGGCTTAAGTAAGGTAGAATTCTTTTTAGATTGAAATCTCTAATAGAGCATTGCATGACTAAGGCATTATCGACCTAAATTGATTATGGTGAGGCACCCCAAATAAGACCAGCATTCATCTTTAATGCTTCACTATTTTCCGTTGAGAGTGCCGATGTCTGTACTCAGAATCAGAACTTGATTTAGATCTACATCTCCAAGCAGCGAAACGTGGTTCGGTTGTACTCAAAATAGCTAGCCATTTGTCAAACATAAACCTTCCGCACCTCCACTACTTCTACTCCAACACCGCATCCATATCACCTTTACCATCTCTCGAAAAATCCAGAAAATAAGATTCCTTCCGAAAACCCGATGTTATAAACCTCTCAAGTATCATGGCAAAGGTCTTGAAAAAGTTTACCGGCAAAAAGTTTCTCGAGATGAAGTCTCCAATATATATATATATATATATATATATATATATATATATATATATATATATATATATATATATATATATATATATATATATATATGATGATATTTTCAAGTTCTGAAAAAGGAGCAGAACTAAATAAGAGAAATGCCGAAGAGAACTCGACCGAAAATGATTATCAAATGAAGAAAAAGTTCAAAAGTGCTTCTCAAAATACTTCAGCACTCCTATCTATCCGAATAAAAGTCTGTGTAAAGACTACATCACCCTTTTATCTCACCCTTCAAAAACAACTTCACTACCGCTCCAAAATTCCTTTCCCATCATTGACAAATGACCTATTAAGCTGAGATTTCTACCGTTCTCGCATTAGCAGCAAGGATTTGAGTCTTTATCAAGCCTACGACGATGGGTGCAGCATGACTGGCTATGAGCGTACTTCATTTCTTAGATCTATAGGGAACCCTAAACACTTGAGTGATTTGAGTGACCCGTGAAAGCTAGCCTATGTCATGTAACCTTCTCGCATGCTTGCAGAGATAATTTCAATCCTAACATAGATGACTCACCTTATCTTTTTGCTCTTATAATAAAAGAAAACCGCTTAGGCTGTTAGAAAAGAAACACCGAAAAGATTCTTAAAAAAATGAGAGTTTGCTTGAGGACAAGCAAAGTCTAAGTGTGGGATATTTGATATCGGCTAAAAAGTCACGTTTTCACTTCGGTATTAAGGCCCAAAAACAAAAAAGATTCGAACTTTGTCTGTAAAATACCCACTTCGTCGGTTAAAATTGAAGAACAAGTAATTACGAAGGCGGTGCAAAAAGAATCAAAAGAATCGGAGCTAAAACGAAGATTCTAGAGCAAAAATGGTGAAAGACAAGAAATCAAGTTACGATCCAGGGAATCAAGGCTGACCAGCATCAAATCCGGCCTGCCATACGGGCTGCCATACGGCCTGCCTGTATGGATACGGCCTGCCAAATACGCCCCAACACACGGCCTACCATGCGATCTGCCAGCAATACGGCCTGCCAAATACGCCCCACCATACGGCCTGCCATGCGGCCTGCCAGGCGTATTCTGGCAAATTCCAAGTCTATTTAAAGGGTCTTTGTCATTCATTCCAACACACACTTCAATTCACTTCTTTCTCTTTCTTGTACAATATTAGTCATACTCTCAAGGCCTTCGACTCCGTGCGGGAAACCTAGTACCCAGAGAAGAACGCTGAAGATTGTATTAGGAGCGGTCTGGAGTCTTGAAGTTGTCACTTTTGTATTCGGAACACGTTTAATCTACTGGTACTTCTATCCTTTATCTTATATAATGTTTTATGATATTGTTGCCATGATTAGCAAGTAGTTATCTTTAGTGTATGCTATGATGTAAGCAGTTATAATGCCGAAATAATATTATAGTTTGTGTATGCTGTCGAAATGCTTTCCGATTATGCTTTAAACTCAATCGCTTTTCCAACTAATAGAACGTAGTTATAGGCTCTGTTATTGGGAAGTCGCGAACCCCGATTCAGAGTACACTATCTGTGTCACCCCTTGGTAAGAGAAGTCTATCGGATACAACGTAAGATCGACCGAGGCACACCGGTTGTAGTAAGTCTATCGAGCTTTGGATTCCGACTGAGGACTCTTTCGTAGTGAAACATCTGACTAGACCCTTAGTACATTGTCGGTCCTAGACCATGCTAGTGTAGTCACCAAGCATATAAACTTCGTACGTGCACACTGAAGCACAGCGGTTATTGTAAGCTATACCTCTGCTAAGTAAGGCCATGAAACACGGTTAGTGTTGACCAGTACACTGCACCATAACGCGGTCTCAAGCATTGCACCCCGCTTAAGGGATTCTTAGTTAATTAAGGAAATGTTTGTTTAGACACATAAAGGATTGGACCGTTAGGATAACCGAACGTGTTCATGGAAGTCAACTTTACTTGGCCATGGTGTTCTTTATGGTTGAACTCATTTTAAGGGCCTAACTATCTTTTACCAATCATTAACGAAAGCATTGAAACACATCATGTCTCTCGGATATGGTAAACCATGTATTCTATTATGCTTAAGAAATTTTAGACCATTTTGGAATGTTAATACGTCACCCAACCGAGTCGCTCAATTGGATGAGCCGTCTGAACGTGTATGCCTGTAGTCAGACTGCACGGGCGTCGGGGGTAAGGGACGTTGCTGTCTATTCAGAATCTTCAAGCCTAATGCAGTACCCAGTGACATGTCTTATGACAGGGGCGTTTAGGACTAGTGTAATTAATACAAGGCCTCTGCCTATTCATGAGCCAGCATTCCATAATCTCGGCAACATAACTGACGAAATCATAGTATGCACTTACTTTAACCTTATCTGAATTACAAATTTTATCGCATTTACTTTACCTGTCTTATAAACTAGAAAATCCCAAAATAAACATTCACTACTCCCTAACTATCTTAGGCTAAAATATAGTTTCGATGATACTGATATCTCAAAAATACGACTCTAGGTCATACTTCCCTTACTTATAAGTAGTAGTAAGATTTACGCCCTGCTAAATAGAAATTTAAAACAGTACCCACTCCCACAAGTGGCTGATCCTGCGAGCCGCGGCCTGACGACACCGCGCAATTAAAAACCGTCCGTTTCGGGCATATCATCAAGCTAACGTCATGTTAACGTCAAGCTAACGTCAAGTTAACGTGATGTTAACGTCAAGCTAACGTCAAGTTAACGTCATGTTAACGTCAAGTTAACGTCAAGCTAACATCAAGCTAACGTAACGTCAAGTTAACGTCAAACTAACGTCAAGCTAACGTCAAGCTAACGTCAAGCCAACGTCAAGTTAACGTCAAGCCAACGTCAAATTAACATCAAGCTAACGTCAAGCTAACGTCAAGTTAACGTCATGTTCACGTAAAGCTAACGACAAGTTCACGTCAATTTAACGTCATGTTTAGTAAAGCTAACGTCAAGTTAACGTCATGTTAACGTCAAGCTAACGTCAAGTTAACGTCAAGCTAACGTCAACTTAACAACAAGTTAACGTCAAGCTAACGTCGTGTTAACGTCAAGCTAACGTCATGTTAACGTCAAGCTAACGCCAAGCTAACGTCATGTTAACGTCAAGCTAACGTCAAGTTAACGTCAAGCTAACGTCATGTTAACGTCATGTTAACGTCATGTTAACGTCAAGCTAACGTCAAGCTAACGTCATGTTAACGTCAAGATAACGTCATGTTAACGTCAAGTTAACGTCATGTTAACGTCAAGCTAACGTCAAGTTAACGAAATGTTAACGTCAAGCTAACGTCAAGCTAAAGTCAAGCTAACGTCAAGCTAACGTCAAGCTAACGGTAAGCTAACGTCAATTTTATCGTCAAGCTAGCGTCAAGCTAACGTCATGCTAACGTCATGGTAACGTCATGTTAACGTCAAGCGAACGTCAAGCTAACGTCATGTTAACGTCAAGCTAACGTCATGTTAACGTCAAGCTAACGTCATGTTAACGTCAAGCTAACGTCATGGTAACGTCAAGCTAACGTCAAGCTAAGGTCAAGCTAAGGTCAAGCTAACGTCAAGTTTACGTCAGGTTAACGTCAAGCGAACGTCAAGCTAACGTCAAGTTAACGTCAAGCTAGCGTCAAGCTAACGTCAAGTTAACGTCAAGCTAACGTTATCTTAACGTCAAGTCAACGTCAAGCTAACGTCAAGCTAACGTCAAGCTAACGTCAAGCTAACGTCAGGCTAACGTCAAGCTAATGTCAGGCTAACGTCACGCTAATGTCAAGCTAACGTCATGCTAACGTCAGGCTAACGTCAAGCTAACGTCAAGCTAACGTCAAGCTAACTGATAATGCTAAAACCGAACATATATTTCATAGCATTATTCCTCAAGAAAGACAAGCTTTTAGTTGCAATTGTTCTATTTAAAAGTGATATTCGTTTAAATAATAAAAGGTGAAGACAAAAGACAGATTCGACGAATTGAAGAAGCAAAGGTCCAAAAAGCTCAAAAGTACAAAATACAATCAAAGTGGTTCCAATTATTGATAAGAAACGTCTCGAAATTACAAGAGTACAAGATTCAAAACGCAAAGTACAAGATATTAAATTGTACGCAAGGACGTTCGAAAATTCGGAACCGGGACATGAGTAAACTCTCAACGCTCGACGCAACAGACTAAAAATTACGAGTTAACTATGTATATAAATATAATATAATATATAATTAATTATATAAATTATATATATTATATTTATATAAAAATCCATCGGCAAGAAAGGAGCCAAAATGGAGTGAGCTGGAATTTCAAACTCCGCGACTCGCGAAGTTTGAAGAGCAAAAATGCCGCGAGTTGCGGAGTTCACCTGGACTCAAATCCCTATAAAAGCAAACGCAGTTTGATCGCAAAAATATCCACACATATCATCCTCTCTATATCTATACGTAAATATTTATATTTATATTTTAATTTTAATTTTAATTTTAATCCTAATAATAAGGGTATGTTAGCGAATGTTGTAAGGGTGTAAGTCGAAATTCTGTCCGTGTAACGCTACGCTATTTTTAATCATTGTAAGTTATGTTCAACCTTTTTAATTTAATGTCTCGTAGCTAAGTTATTATTATGCTTATTTAAAACGAAGTAATCATGATGTTGGGCTAAAAATATTAAAATTGGGTAATTGGGCTTTGTACCATAATTGGGGTTTGGACAAAAGAACGACACTTGTGGAAATTAGACTATGGGCTATTAATGGGCTTTATATTTGTTTAACTAAATGATAGTTTGTTAATTTTAATATAAAGATTTACAATTGGACGTCCCTATAAATAACCATATACACTCGATCGGACACGATGGGCGGGGTATTTATATGTACGAATAATCGTTCATTTAACCGGACACGGGAATGGATTAATAGTCACTAGAATTATTAAAACAGGGGTAAAATTATGTACAAGGACACTTGGCATAATTGTTAACAAAGTATTAAAACCTTGGGTTACACTCAGTCGATATCCTGGTGTAATTATTAAATAAAGTAATAAAACCTTGTTACAGTTTAAGTCCCCAATTAGTTGGAATATTTGACTTCGGGTATAAGGATAATTTGACGAGGATACTCGCACTTTATATTTATGACTGATGGACTGTTATGGACAAAAACCAGACGGACATATTAAATAATCCAGGACAAAGGACAATTAACCCATGGGCATAAAACTAAAATCAACACGTCAAACATCATGATTACGGAAGTTTAAATAAGCATAATTCTTTTATTTCATATTTAATTTCCTTTATTTTATATTTAATTGCACTTCTAATTATCGCATTTTTATTTATTGTTATTGTATTTAATTGCACTTTTAATTATCGTACTTTTTAATTATCGCAAGTTTATTTTATCGCACTTTTATTATTCGCAATTTCATTATCGTTATTTAATTTACGCTTTAAATTAAGTCTTTTATTTATTTAATATTTTACATTTGGTTTTAACTGCGACTAAAGTTTTAAAATCGACAAACCGGTCATTAAACGGTAAAAACCCCCCTTTATAATAATAATATTACTTATATATATTGTCACGACCCTACTTTTTCCGTTATCTTTTTCAGTTAATTATTTAACGACTGTTAACTGTTAGTGTGCCACGTCATTTCAATGACCTGTATTATTATTATTTGTAATAATATGTATATATTAATTATTATGTGTTATGTGAATATTTGTATTCATATTTTAATTTATACGTTTCTACGTCTCGCGGATTTCCATCCGGCGAATCTTTTCGGTTTTCAAACCAACGGACGCGTTTTGGGGATTCTTAACCTAAATTATTTTTTTTTTGTGCTCTCCTCTTCCCCTTGCCTCCTTGGCCGTCGCCATTCATCATCACAACATCATCATCATCAACCAAAATTAAAGCTTGGATCATCAATTGATTAACACCAACACGTTCCTCTCTTCATTCTCTACGCGATAACATCAATCGTTTCTCGATTAGGGTATAAACCCTAACCCTAGAACTTTCAATTTTTCAATTATTTTCTGTATTTTGATATTTATTTAGTAGTATGATGTTTGTGGATTATTGTAATGGTGTTTGTATGCATAGATGTACTCATAATTGCATGTTTTCGGTTTATAAAATTCTGGACAGCAGCTATTTCATGTATTCTGGGTTTGTGACTGACATAAAAGTTAAAATAAACTATCTAGATGAGTTCCTCTCATCAAGACATTAATTTTAGACTCCGGATTCATGTCGTTTCGATTCCCGGAGCCCTAGTTATGATCAAATTACTATTTTGTTAAAATTGAATTGTGGATTGACATGAAACAGGTTTGGTCCGACTTTGTGACCTTACTTGGTGTCTTTAGGGTGTGTTAGTGTGTTAGGACTGATGGTGGGACGAACTTTCATGTTCGGGTCACCTAAATCCGAGCCACGGTTCACCCGTTACGTCTAAAAACACGTTTTTGATTGAATTGAAGTTCCAAGTAGTGTATTGGCTGTATATCACGACTTGTGGGCTGTTCTTGGTGTGTTCTTGAGTGTACCAAAGTGTCGGGTGGTTTGCTTAGGTGGAGATATATGTAAGGCTCGCCGAAAACCGACACCCGGGACTCAAGATACGACCCGATGAACTTTTGATTAAAACTTATGGTTAATTATTAAACTTAGGATAAAAATAATGACTTTCATTATTAATTAATTACTTATGATATAAGAAGTAATTATTATTATTTAAGACTTATGATATGTATATTTATTATATCATTTAATTATTACTTATGATTTAATTAAACTTTTAATTAAACTATTGATTAATAATACTTTTATTATTAATGAAAAATACTTATGATAAGTATTAAACTTATATTATGAGATTATTATTATTATAGGACTTATAATAAGGATTAAATAATTATTTAATTATTATAAGACTTAGTTATTATTTAATTATTAAATACTTATGATTTAATAAGTATAATTAGAAATTTATGATATGATTAATAATTCATTATTAATTAATAATACTTATGATATGATTTAAAATTTATTATTAATTAATAATACTTATATTATGACTAATATTTAATTAATTAAATAAATACTTATGTTATATTAATTATATCATTTAAACTTATCTAAACTTTAATAATTCATTTTTATTTAATTAAACTTATGTTAAGACATAATTATACACTTTTGACTTTAATAAACATTATAACCTATGTTATTATTATAACTTACACTTTTCAAATTAATGTTGACTATGTTTGACCAAGGTTGACTTTTGAGTTGACTTTCGGTTGACTTTGACTCTCAGTTGACTTCTGTTGACTTTCTAAATAAGGAAACTTTCCTAACTTCAAAACTTTCTAAAAATAGAACTTTCTAAATTTGGAAACTTTCCAAAAATAGAAACTTTCCAAAAATAAAAACTTTCCAAAAATAGAAACTTTCCTAAAATAGAAAACTTTCCAAAAATGGAAACCTGCTAAAAATAGAAACTTTCTAAAAATAGAAAGTGTGTGTCCGTATGCTGTTCCAGTCAAACCGATGCTTGCCGAGTGTTATTCTATGTCTACTTGCAACATGTACAATAGCTATCATACTAAGACTTGACCTAAGTTAGTTATTTATATCGGCCTGCTTTATTTATAGGTCGGCGTTGTGATCTTTCTTGATCACTTTACTTTATTTGCTGTTCGCTTGTTTGTGAGATTTCTTCAGTTGCTATTAAGGTGAGTTATAGTCCCATTTTTCTATTTTAAAGCTTTTGGGATGAGAATACATGCAATTTATTTTATACTTTGGACACATGTGGAAGTTGGTTTAAATTATTCATTGTGAGTTGAACAAAAATATTCCCTAGTCTGGTAACTGTAATCACTGGTTTCTACTGGTGAACGCGAATCCTATGGATAGATCTATCGGGTTTGACAACCCCATTTCGAGCTAGTCGCGCTAGCAATTTGTTATCGGAATGTTTAGTACTTCGTATTTTGTTGTAGATACACTTGTTCGGTGTATATTATTTATTGTGTTTGGCAAGGGTAAATAAAGGGTTAAGTGGTTACCAGGTGGCTCACGGAAAATGGAATAATGTTTTATTATATGTTTTCTAGCATATAATTTGGTGGTTTAAAAAGGACTTTTATGTTTTCAAACATAAATTTTTATTGTTTAAATTAAATATTGTTGGCAATATTAAACCTATAATTCACTCAACATTTTTGTTGATAGTTACTCGCATGTTTTATTCTCAGGTTTATGATTGATTGCTTCCGCTGTGCTTAGAGAGTCTGCATATTTATGATGGCAGCTTTTGTTAAACATTAACTTGCATTCTATTTTGTTACATTAAAAAGTGGTTGTTTGTTGACTTTATTTTGGTCAACTTTTGGTTAAAGTATTATTGTATAGTTTTTCTAAACTTATACATTTTAGTAGATTTCCTTTATAGGAAATTATTTTTAAATAAAGAATGCAAGGTTGTTTTATTAAATTCATATAGATTTTCGATCAAGCTGTGGGACCAAGTGACGGAGCCGTTAAGTGTTTTGACGGAGTCGTCACAGTTGGTATCAGAGCTCTGGTTGTAGGGAATTAGGCTGCATTGATGTCGTTACCCGGGTCAATAGGGTGCATTAGTGAGTCTAGTCTACAGCCCGGCCTATTATATATTATTATATGTGATTATTTGTGTCGTGTTGGTATGTATATTGTTATCATACATACATTTCTATTATGTTCTGAATCCGGGAGGAACTCCCATTCCGATTTAAACGTATTCTCCGACTCATGCGAGTTCATCTTTTAAAGGAACACCTCGGTTAGTGAAACCGAGGGGGTGTCATTCTTGACTTCTGGAATTCTCGACATTTCTATGTCATAATTAGTGTTTATTGATATAACGTTTAAGTTACATTACGTGTTCTAGAATTCTCGGCATTTCTATGTCATCTATTATGGTTATGTATATAACGTTTGAGTTATATTACGCGAGATGTCATTCTTGACTTCTAAATGCTCGGCATTTCAATGTCAGCTATTATGTTTAGGTATATAACATTTTTGTTATATTACGTGCATTTGTGCCGTTGTGCCTATGTGCTTTGGTTGTTGAAACGGAAAACGTCATTCTTACTTTTAGAGATTCTTGGTACTTCGAAGATATTTTTATGTCATCGTTACTCCTATTCATTACTTTCGATGTCTTTGTCTCTTATGCTATCCTTAGCACATTGTAAAGAAATTGTTTTAGGGAAATTGTGTTGAAATTCGAGGTTGACCACGTGTCCTGACCTTATGTAGTGATATTGGAATGGAACTATGAGTTAGTGAAATATAATGGCGTCAGGCCAACGTGATTATATTACTTTAATTCATAAAAAGTCCCAATATTGTGACATGAGGAATAGAAAGCGAGTCAAAGAAAATTTGTACACCACTCATTCGGAAATTCTAACGTTATTACATGAGTAAGGAAGATACTCATTATCTTATTTGTTGATATGCGAGAGACTCACCTTAACCGAACTACCTACCCCATGTTTTATCATTTATAACTCGCTTGTTAGTGACAGCTTCGCACGTGAATAGTTTTGACCCAAGGACTTGTGTTCTGATAAAAGTCAAGACATTATTTAACTCATTGGTTTTCATGACCTCGTAGCATTTATTGAAGAGATGTCGCAAGACGATTCAAATCCATCACCCGAGCTTTAACGATCTTACTTCAACTCGTAACCTCTGTGATGCGGATACCCTGCTTTTCATTAAAAATTTTACACATTTGTGTAATTGGGCGGTTCTCACGAGATTTATGGGCGAATAGAAGTAATGAAATACTTTGTCATGTATACTATTTATAAAATCATATATGTACGTATGAATTCAAATGGACAAATTTACCCTTACCTATTTTGGCTAGTATACACTAATTTATACCTTCAAAATTATTTTAAAACCACTCTTATTGAGTTGTCTAGTTAACTCAAATTGATTTACGTAAAATGGTACACGTTGTACATACTTCTAAATTTACTAAGAGCTTCGTTCCATTTATGGGGTTACATTAGACGTTTAAAGCTTTTTCAAAACTTCTTTGATTGATTACATTAGAATTTTCGCATTACTCTACAGAGTATTTGGATCACATTTCTTCTCATCCTCCGTTTAAGGATGAAAATTTACCATTAAGTCCATTGATAGAAATTCTTACACCAGTTTGGATGCCGGTTTTATAAAATTTGTTGGAAAGTCTTTGCGCTCATAGAATTTTCCCTCTTATGGTTGGACATGGCCGAAACGCAGTCCGATAAATCAAGTTTCTGGGGTACACTCGATGGTCACCTTATTGTAGAAAAGGCGCTAGGTGGGTTTCTACCCCAACTGTTGTTATAATGGGTATCATGGATATATATTACTCTAGACCGTTTGAGGAGTTTCTACTCTCAATTTTCGCTGTCAACCGCAACACCCTCGTAAACATCAATCCTAGGATTCGATACTTTAGGGTGCACGAAATTATTTTTGGAGATTCATCTCACCTGGAGTCGGCCATTCTTTATAACCCATGATTCGCGTTCTTTTCATCCGCACATAAATTTAAGAATATGGATGAATCCTAGACTTCCTCGCTCATTGTACAAGGAAGTTCACTCTCGTTGAATTATCACACCTTTCATACGTCTTCCTTTCGGAAATATAATGAAAATTTACTTTGGAGTCCATGATCCTCGTTAACTCCTTTGAGAGAATTGCCTTAAATATCTATGCCACCGATGTGACTACTCCTTATTTATTTCTTCCTTCATTATTGCAACTTTATTTCATCCGTCCCAGTTCGTCCCCTTGGGGAGCTCCCGTTTTGTTCGTTGAGAAGAAAGATGGTTCATTTCGTTTGTGTATTGATTATCGTGAATTGAACGAGCTTACTGTTAAAAACCGTTACCCTCTTCCGAGAATTGATGATCTGTTCGATCAACTTCAAGGTTCGTCCGTTTATTATAAGATTGATCTTCGTTCCGGTTATCACCAATTACGCGCTAAAGAAACTGATATTCTGAAAACCGCTTTCTGTACCCGTTATAGTCACTTTGAATTTCTTGTTATGCCGTTCAGATTGACAAATGCACCTGTTGTGTTCATGGACCTCATGAACCGTGTGTGTAGACCCTATCTGGACAAATTCGTTACTGTTTTCATCGACCACATCCTTATTTATTCTAAGGGTGATGAAGGGCGAAGAACATTTGAAGTTAGTGCTTGATCTGTTGAGGAAAGAAGAGTTGTACGCTAAGTTCTCTAAGTGTGCTTTCTGGTTAAGAGAAGTTCAATTTCCTCGGACATATTGTTAGTATATAGGGAATACAAGTTGATTCTGCTAAGATTGAGGCGATTGAAAAGTGGGAAGTTCCGAAAACTCCTACTCAGATTCGTCAGTTTCTAGGATTAGCAGGCTATTATAGAAGGTTCATTCAAGATTTTTCACGAGTAGCGAAACCTCTGACTGCTTTAACGCATAAGGGGAAGAAGTACGAGTGGAAGAGTGAACAAGAGTCTGCTTTCCAAACTCTGAAGAAGAAGTTAACTTCTGCACCGATATTATCACTACCTGAGGGTAATGATGATTTTGTTATCTATTGTGATGCTTCGTGTCAAGACTTTGGTTGTGTTTTGATGCAACGAAAGAAAGTTATTGCGTACGCGTCACGTCAGTTGAAGATTCACGAGCAGAATTACGTAACCCATGATTTAGAGTTGAGAGCTGTTGTGTTTGCGCTTAAGATTTGAAGACATTATCTATATGGGGTCAAAGGTACATTGTACACTGATCACAAAAGTCTTCAACATATTCTTGATCAGAAACAGTTAAATATGAGGCAACGAAGATGGGTTGAGACGTTAAATGATTATGATTGCGAACTTTTATATCATCCGGGAAAGGCCAATGATGTGGCTGATGCATTAAGTCGTAAAGAAAGGGCTGAACCTCGCAGGTTTAGGGCCTTGAATATGACAATTCAAACAAACCTCGCTAGGCAGATCCTTGAGGCACAATAAGAAGCCTTGAAGGAGGAAAATTTTGTAACTGGAAGGTCCGAGGCTTGAGTAAACAGTTAGAGGTACAAACCGATGGTACTCGGTATTTTGCGGGATGCCTTTGGGTTCCGAAGTTTGGTGATCTACGAAAACTTGTTTTAGATGAGGCTCATAAGTCTAGGTACTCTATTCATCCTGGTTCAGGAAAGATGTATCATGATCTTAAGGAGCTGTATTGGTGGCCTAATTTGAAAGCTGATGTGGCTACGTATGTGGCTAAGTGTTTGACCTGCGCTAAGGTTAAAGCTGAACATCAAAAACCGTCTGGACTTTTGGTGCAACCTGAAATTCCTGAGTGGAAGTGGGAAGGTATTAAGATGGACTTTATTACGAAGTTACCGGGAGTTGTGGGTGGTTATGATACCATTTGGGTGATTGTTACCGACTCGCTAAGTCAACTCTTTTCTTGCCAATTAAGGAAACATATTCAATGAAGAAGTTTACTCGTTTATATTTGAAGGAGATTATTTCGAGACATGGTGTTCCCGTATCGATTATGTTGGACTGAGGCAGTCCTAACAAGGTGCTCTAGGAACTAAATTGGATATGAGCACCGCTTATCATCCACAGACGGATGGTCAGAGTGAAAGGACCATTCAAACGTAGAAAACATGTTAAGAGCGTGTGTTATTGATTTTGGAAATGGGTGGGATAAATATTTGCCGCTGGATGAGTTTTCTTATAACAGCAGTTATCATGCAAGTATTAAAGCCGCACCATTTGAAGCTCTGTATGGTAGAAAGTGTAGGTCTCCTGTCTGTTGGAATGAGGTTGGGGATGCTCAACTCACATGACCAGAGATCATTCAAGAGACTACCGAGAAGATTGCACAGATTAAGGAAAGATTGAGAACTGCCAGGAGTAGGCAAAAGAGTTATGCTGATAAGAGAAGGAACGATATCGACTTTCAGGTCGGTGATCGTGTTATGTTGAAAGTTTCACCTTGGAAGGGTGTGGTACGTTTTGGTAAAAGGGGAAAGTTGAATCCTCGATTTGTTGGACCTTTTGGGATTATTGAGAGAGTTGGACCAGTGGCTTATCGTTTGAAGTTGCCACAAGAACTCAGTGCTGTTCACGATGTTTTCCATATTTCGAATTTAAAGAAGTGCTTGGCTGAATTTGATCAGACTATTCCTTTGGAGGAACTTCAAGTTGATAAGCAATTGCATTTTATTTAGGAGCCTGTTGAAATCATGGACCGAGAGGTTAAGACTCTTAAACAGAGCAGAATTCCTATTGTTCGGGTCAGATGGAACGCTAGACGCGGTCCCGAGTTCACTTGGGAGCGTGAAGACCAGATGAAGCAGAAATACCCGCATTTGTTCTCAGATGCCGAGTCAACCCCTGCGCCTACTTAAATTTCGGGACGAAATTTCCGTAACGGGAAGGTACTGTCACGACCCTACTTTTTCCGTTATCTTTTTCAGTTAATTATTTAACGACTGTTAACTGTTAGTGTGCCACGTCATTTCAATGACCTATATTATTATTATTTGTAATAATATGTATATATTAATTATTATGTGTTATGTGAATATTTGTATTCATATTTTAATTTATACGTTTCTACGTCTCGCGGATTTCCATCCGGCGAATCTTTTCGGTTTTCAAACCAACGGACGCGTTTTGGGGATTCTTAACCTAAATTATTTTTTTTTTTGTGCTCTCCTCTTCCCCTTGCCTCCTTGGCCGTCGCCATTCATCATCACAACATCATCATCATCAACCAAAATTAAAGCTTGGATCATCAATTGATTAACACCAACACGTTCCTCTCTTCATTCTCTACGCGATAACATCAATCGTTTCTCGATTAGGGTATAAACCCTAACCCTAGAACTTTCAATTTTTCAATTATTTTCTGTATTTTGATATTTATTTAGTAGTATGATGTTTGTGGATTATTGTAATGGTGTTTGTATGCATAGATGTACTCATAATTGCATGTTTTCGGTTTATAAAATTCTGGACAGCAGCTATTTCATGTATTCTGGGTTTGTGACTGACATAAAAGTTAAAATAAACTATCTAGATGAGTTCCTCTCATCAAGACATTAATTTTAGACTCCGGATTCATGTCGTTTCGATTCCCGGAGCCCTAGTTATGATCAAATTACTATTTTGTTAAAATTGAATTGTGGATTTACATGAAACAGGTTTGGTCCGACTTTGTGACCTTACTTGGTGTCTTTAGGGTGTGTTAGTGTGTTAGGACTGATGGTGGGACGAACTTTCATGTTCGGGTCACCTAAATCCGAGCCACGGTTCACCCGTTACGTCTAAAAACACGTTTTTGATTGAATTGAAGTTCCAAGTAGTGTATTGGCTGTATATCACGACTTGTGGGCTGTTCTTGGTGTGTTCTTGAGTGTACCAAAGTGTCGGGTGGTTTGCTTAGGTGGAGATATATGTAAGGCTCGCCGAAAACCGACACCCGGGACTCAAGATACGACCCGATGAACTTTTGATTAAAACTTATGGTTAATTATTAAACTTAGGATAAAAATAATGACTTTCATTATTAATTAATTACTTATGATATAAGAAGTAATTATTATTATTTAAGACTTATGATATGTATATTTATTATATCATTTAATTATTACTTATGATTTAATTAAACTTTTAATTAAACTATTGATTAATAATACTTTTATTATTAATGAAAAATACTTATGATAAGTATTAAACTTATATTATGAGATTATTATTATTATAGGACTTATAATAAGGATTAAATAATTATTTAATTATTATAAGACTTAGTTATTATTTAATTATTAAATACTTATGATTTAATAAGTATAATTAGAAATTTATGATATGATTAATAATTCATTATTAATTAATAATACTTATGATATGATTTAAAATTTATTATTAATTAATAATACTTATATTATGACTAATATTTAATTAATTAATTAAATACTTATGTTATATTAATTATATCATTTAAACTTATCTAAACTTTAATAATTCATTTTTATTTAATTAAACTTATGTTAAGACATAATTATACACTTTTGACTTTAATAAACATTATAACCTATGTTATTATTATAACTTACACTTTTCAAATTAATGTTGACTATGTTTGACCAAGGTTGACTTTTGAGTTGACTTTCGGTTGACTTTGACTCTCAGTTGACTTCTGTTGACTTTCTAAATAAGGAAACTTTCCTAACTTCAAAACTTTCTAAAAATAGAACTTTCTAAATTTGGAAACTTTCCAAAAATAGAAACTTTCCAAAAATAAAAACTTTCCAAAAATAGAAACTTTCCTAAAATAGAAAACTTTCCAAAAATGGAAACCTGCTAAAAATAGAAACTTTCTAAAAATAGAAAGTGTGTGTCCGTATGCTGTTCCAGTCAAACCGATGCTTGCCGAGTGTTATTCTATGTCTACTTGCAACATGTACAATAGCTATCATACTAAGACTTGACCTAAGTTAGTTATTTATATCGGCCTGCTTTATTTATAGGTCGGCGTTGTGATCTTTCTTGATCACTTTACTTTATTTGCTGTTCGCTTGTTTGTGAGATTTCTTCAGTTGCTATTAAGGTGAGTTATAGTCCCATTTTTCTATTTTAAAGCTTTTGGGATGAGAATACATGCAATTTATTTTATACTTTGGACACATGTGGAAGTTGGTTTAAATTATTCATTGTGAGTTGAACAAAAATATTCCCTAGTCTGGTAACTGTAATCACTGGTTTCTACTGGTGAACGCGAATCCTATGGATAGATCTATCGGGTTTGACAACCCCATTTCGAGCTAGTCGCGCTAGCAATTTGTTATCGGAATGTTTAGTACTTCGTATTTTGTTGTAGATACACTTGTTCGGTGTATATTATTTATTGTGTTTGGCAAGGGTAAATAAAGGGTTAAGTGGTTACCAGGTGGCTCACGGAAAATGGAATAATGTTTTATTATATGTTTTCTAGCATATAATTTGGTGGTTTAAAAAGGACTTTTATGTTTTCAAACATAAATTTTTATTGTTTAAATTAAATATTGTTGGCAATATTAAACCTATAATTCACTCAACATTTTTGTTGATAGTTACTCGCATGTTTTATTCTCAGGTTCATGATTGATTGCTTCCGCTGTGCTTAGAGAGTCTGCATATTTATGATGGCAGCTTTTGTTAAACATTAACTTGCATTCTATTTTGTTACATTAAAAAGTGGTTGTTTGTTGACTTTATTTTGGTCAACTTTTGGTTAAAGTATTATTGTATAGTTTTTCTAAACTTATACATTTTAGTAGATTTCCTTTATAGGAAATCATTTTTAAATAAAGAATGCAAGGTTGTTTTATTAAATTCATATAGATTTTCGATCAAGCTGTGGGACCAAGTGACGGAGCCGTTAAGTGTTTTGACGGAGTCGTCACATATATATTTGTATTTTTATAAAATAAAACTAATATAGCGTTAAGCTTTGTGAAAAAGATTCCCTGTGGAACGAACCGGACTTACTAAAAACTACACTACTGTACGATTAGGTACACTGCCTATAAGTGTTGTAGCAAGGTTTAAGTATATCCATTCAATAAATAAATAAATATCTTGTGTAAAATTGTATCGTATTTAATAGTATTTCCTAGTAAAATTTAAGCTATTTTATATACACCTCGCAGAACATCAAGTATTTTTGGCGCCGCTGCCGGGGAACTTAATTTCTTGCTTAAACGCCGGAAGCGCAACGCTATAAAAAAAAGATTTTTATTTTTAGTTTACTTTTATAAAAAAATAGGCTTTTGTAAAAATACATTTTAAATATTTGAAAATATAAAAAGAAAACAAAAATATAAATATAAATATTTTTAAGAGTTTGTTAAATATTTAAGTTTTATAAGGTTTCTTTATTTTTATTTTATAAAAATATAAGTTTTATTTAAATATTTTGTGTTTATTTAAAACATAAAATTAAAAAAAAAACCGAAAAAAAAGAAAAAAATATATATATAAATCTAGTTTTAAGATTTTAATTTATAAAATTATAAAGTATTTTTATTTTTATTTTAGTTTTTAAAACATAAGTTTTTATTTAGTTAATATAAATATTTTACAGAAAATATAAAACAGAAAATATAAAAATAAAAAAAAATAAAAACTAAAACGAAACAGCCTGTCATCTGAAATTTCGAATCCCGCGACTCGCGGAGTTGGTTGCCAGGTGGAGCCGCAACTCGCGGAGTTCTCCCTGACGCGCCTGACAGAACCCTAAAAGCATTTATTACGGAGTAATTATTATTTATTATTATTATTAACCCTATTTACTTAATTATTATTATAATTAGTTTTAAATTTTTAATTTAAATTGTATTTTAAAGTTTAATTAGTTTAATTAGTTTATAAAATTAATAGTTTTATAAAATAAATAATATAAAAATAATATTTTTATAAAAATTGTACTTTTTACAAATTTTAGTATATTTTTATATTTTGTTCCTTTTTAATTGTTTTAGTATAATTTTTGTATTTTTCGCTCGTTTTTAGTTTTAGATATAATTTTTGCCATAGTTATTTTTACTTCTAGAATTTTAGGCTTTGCCGTAAAATCCCTTAAGTGCTTTTTCTTTAGACTAAGATTTAAGTGCTTTAGAATTTTGCGACGTCTTTTTAAGTTTTAGTTCCTTTTTAAGTTATTGCCATTTGGGATATAGTTTTACTTGTAAGCTTTAATATTTTTAGACACCTTTTACCTATGTATCAATTATCACTCCAATTAGTAAACTCAATTTGCGATTATAATTTTAAGTTAGTGATAGTAATAAGGTTGGGTTAGTCGAGTGTTTTTTTAATTTTTATAGTCATTCTCTGTTTCTTTCATTTTTCGACGCCTTTTTCAATTTTTTTTTCTTTTTCGACCTTTTTCGACCTTTTTCGACTTATTTCTCGCTATTCTAGTTTTTAGGACATAGATTTTTATTCTACTTCTTATCTAAATTTCTTAAAATTACGAAAATTTATTTTAAGTGGTTAAATTGATAGACATCAAAATTTTCTGGTTCGTAGTAATAGTTGGATTTGTACGTGGACCGGGTTATTGGAGCCAAACAGTCCTCAATTATATTGAGACCAAACGAATCCTGCCCCTCTGCTGCATCTTTTGGCTATTCGAAATGTGGGCAAAATCAGAAAAGTCTATTGATTGGATAACTTATATAATTTTTCTTTCCTTTTTAAAAACTAATAGGATATTCAGTGAATGCACCGAGCAAGACGTTCACCACCTTTTGTACGTTCACCACCTGTAACTAGATCAAGACATTTAGCAAATATTACCACCGCTGATTTTTCTTTAGAATCGTCATCCAGTCGACCAAGTACTCCAATTCAAATTTCCGATAATCCATTTTTTGAACCCGACCTCACAATTGAGAATCCGGAGAATATTCAGGGACGATTCATAGATCCTGAACCATTAAATTTTCCTCCAGAACCACCAATCATTCAAACAGAGATTGTTGAGGAACGAACCATTAAATCAGAATCCTCTAGTGATTCCGATTCAACAAATTCAATTATGGAGAATCTAGAACCTTTAAGTATGGAAGACCTAATGAGAGCTAAACGCACTGGCCAAGGTCACGCAATTACTCATCCAGACATTAATGCGCCAGATTATGAAATCAAAGGACAAATTCTATACATGGTGACTACTCAATGCCAATTTAGTGGTGCGCCGAAGGAAGATCCAAATGAACATCTTCGTACCTTTAATAGGATCTGCACTCTATTTAAAATCCGAGAAGTGGAGGATGAACAGATATATCTCATGTTATTTCCCTGGACTTTAAAGGGAGAAGCCAAAGATTGGTTGGAATCGTTACCTGAAGGGGCGATTGATACATGGGACGTTTTAGTTGAAAAATTTCTTAAACAATTCTTTCCGGCATCTAAAGCCGTAATACTTCAAGGAGAAATTGTTACGTTCGCACAGAAACCAAACGAAACTCTATATGAGGCGTGGACAAGATTTGGAAAGTTATTAAGAGGATGTCCGCAACATGGTTTAGACACCTGTCAAATAGTACAAATATTCTACCAAGGATGCGACATCACTACAAGGAAAGACATCGATATAGCAGCTGGTGGTTCTATTATGAAGAAAACCGAAACTGATGCTTACAAAATTATTGATAACACTGCTTCCCACTCACATGAGTGGCACCAAGAAAAAGATATCGTTAGATCATCTAAAGCAGCTAGAGCCGATTCTAGCCATGACTTAGATTCCATTTCCGCAAAGATAGATGCTGTCGAGAGACGAATGGAAAAGATGACTAAGGATATTCACTCAATACGAATTAGTTGTGAGCAGTGTGGAGGACCACATTTGACAAAAGATTGTCTCAGTATTGAATTAACAATGGAACAAAGAGAGAATATTTCATACATAAACCAAAGGCCTGGAAATAATTATCAGAATAATTATCAACCGCCAAGACCGATCTATAATCAAAATCAGAATTATAACCGAAATATTCCATACAACAACCAACAAGGTCCTAGTAATCAACAAGTATCCAACAATACTTACAACCAGCAAAGACCTAATTTTCAAAACAAACCACCACAAACCGATGATAAAAAGCCAAATTTAGAAGATATGATGACGAAGCTAGTTGAAACTCAAACGCAGTTTTTCACATCTCAAAAACAAACTAATGAACAAAATGCTCAAGCATTTAGATATCAACAAGCTTCTATTCAAAACTTGGAACAAGAAGTAAGTAACCTAGCAAGGTTAATAGGTGAAAGAAAACCGGGAAGTCTACCTAGTGATACAAATGCAAACCCCCGGAATGAAACAGCTAAAGCCATTACCACAAGAAGTGGTACAACACTTAAACCACCTGAAATACCTGTAACTTCTGATGAAGCTATTCCTACTCCACAAGAACCACAACCTGAACAAGATAAGGAAAAAGAACCGGTAGTTGAAAAGGTTAATGAAGATAACACAGCTAAGGATAAACCTTATGTTAAACCATACCAACCACCACTTCCTTACCCAAGTAAAATGAAAAAAGAGAAACTTGAAGCCGAGCAATCCAAATTCTTGGATATGTTTAAACAGATAAATGTAAATCTTCCTTTCATCGATGTGATTTCAGGAATGCCTAGATATGCTAAATTCTTGAAAGATCTGATCACGAATAGAAAGAAAATGGAAGAACTCTCGGCTGTTACTATGAATGCTAATTGTTCAGCAGTGCTGTTGAATAAGATACCAGAAAAACTATCTGATCCAGGAAGTTTCACAATTCCATGTTTTCTGGGTAGTCTTAGTTCAATAGAAGCATTGGCAGACTTAGGTGCTAGTATAAATTTAATGCCGTTTTCACTATACACTAAACTAGACCTTGGAGAATTGAAACCAACAAGAATAAGCATACAACTAGCCGATAGATCAATAAAATATCCTAGAGGGATAATGGAGAACATGTTAGTTAAAGTTGGTACTTTAGTATTTTCAGTAGATTTTGTTGTTCTGGACATGGAAAAAGATTCTCAAGTTCCTCTCATATTAGGAAGACCATTCTTAAACACGGCTAAAGCAATGATAGACGTGTTTGGTAAAAAATTGACCCTAAGTATAGAGGACGAGAGTGTTACCTTTTCAGTTGATAGAGCAATGCAACAACCGCAATCTGCAGATGATACATGTTATTATATTCAAACTATAGATTCACATGCAGAATTATTAGAAGAATTTCCAGAATTACAAGGAACAGGAGAATGTTCTTTAGGAGAAAGTACTGAACCAATTGATGAAGCTGAAATGTTAGCTACACTAATAGCTAATGGATATGAACCAACAACAGAAGAAATTCAAATGCTAAAAGAAGAAGACAGATATCGATATAAATCATCGATAGAAGAACCTCCGAAATTAGAGTTAAAGCCACTTCCAAACCATTTGGAATACGCTTATTTACATTGTAAATCTGAATTACCTGTAATAATATCGTCTTCTTTTACTGAAAATGAAAAATCACAACTCATTTCTGTGTTGAAAGCTCATAAACCAGCCATTGCATGGAAGATTCATGATATTAAAGGAATAAGTCCTTCGTATTGCACACATAAAATCCTTATGGAAGAAGGTCATAAAACGTATGTGCAACGCCAACGAAGACTAAATCCTAATATGCAAGATGTTGTTAAAAAAGAAATAATTAAACTGCTAGATGCAGGTTTAATTTATCCAATTTCTGATAGTCCATGGGTAAGCCCAGTTCAATGCGTGTCTAAGAAGGGTGGCATGACTGTCATTACAAATGAAAAAAATGAGCTTATTCCTACTAGGACTGTAACAGGATGGCGTGTATGTATTGATTATAGAAAATTAAATGACGCCACCAGAAAAGATCACTTTCCCTTACCTTTTATTGATCAAATATTGGAAAGATTAGCCGGAAATAGTTACTATTGTTTTCTTGATGGATTTTTCGGATATTTTCAAATTCCAATAGCACCCGAAGATCAAGAGAAAACCACATTCACGTGCCCTTATGGTACTTTTGCTTACAAACGCATGCCATTTGGACTTTGCAATGCCCCTGCAACCTTTCAAAGGTGCATGATGGCGATTTTTCACGACATGATAGAAGAATGCATGGAAGTTTTCATGGATGACTTTTCAGTTTTCGGTGATACATTTGAATCATGTCTAGTTAATCTGAAACGAATGCTTATTAGATGCGAACAATCAAATCTAGTACTTAATTGGGAGAAATGCCATTTCATGGTTAAAGAAGGCATCGTTTTTGGTCATAAAATTTCAAAGGAAGGAATTGAAGTGGATAGAGCTAAAGTAGATGTAATTGCTAAACTTCCACATCCCACCAATGTTAGAGGAGTTAGGAGTTTTCTAGGGCATGCCGGTTTTTACCGACGTTTCATAAAAGATTTTTCTAAAATTGCCACTCCTATGAATAAACTCCTAGAAAAGGATGCTCCATTCATCTTTTCAGATGAATGTATCAAATCTTTTAATATTCTTAAAGAGAAGCTTACTAATGCGCCGATCATGATAACACCAAATTGGAATCTACCGTTTGAACTAATGTGCGATGCAAGTAATTTTGCAATGGGAGCCGTTTTAGGACAAAGGATTGAAAAACGATTTCAACCTATATATTATGCTAGTAAGACGTTACAAGGAGCACAAACAAATTATACAACTACTGAAAAAGAACTCCTTGCTATTGTCTTTGCTTTTGACAAATTTCGTTCATATCTCGTTCTAGCAAAAAAGGTGGTCTATACCGACCATTCTGCTCTTAGATACCTATTTTCAAAACAAGATGCCAAACCAAGATTAATCCGTTGGATCTTACTCTTACAAGAGTTCGATATTGAAATCCTAGATAAAAGAGGAGCAGAAAATCTCGCCGCTGATCATCTTTCTCGTCTTGAAAATCCCGAATTAGAAGTTCTAAATGAATCGGCCATACAAGACAACTTTCCTGATGAATATCTATTGAAGATAGATTATAATGAAATTTCATGGTTTGCAGACTATGCAAACTACTTAGTATGTGGATACCTTGAAAAAGGATTGTCGTACCAAAAACGAAAGAAATTCTTCAGTGATATAAAACACTATTTCTGGGAAGATCCACATCTATTTAAAAGTTGTCGAGATGGAATAATACGCCGATGTGTATTCGGAGATGAAGCTAGTAAAATTTTAAACCATTGTCACACAGGACCAACAGGAGGGCATCATGGGCCTCAACTAACAGCAAGAAAAGTTTATGATGCTGGATTCTATTGGCCTACAATTTACAAAGACGCACACCTTCTTTGCAAATCCTGTGATGCTTGTCAAAGGGCCGGAAAAATAAGTCAACGTGATGAAATGCCACAAAATGTCATTCAAGTATGTGAAGTATTTGACATTTGGGGTATTGACTTTATGGGTCCATTTCCAAAATCTCATAATAATCTCTATATTCTCGTAGCCATTGATTATGTATCTAAATGGGCGGAAGCACAAGATCTCCCAACTAACGATGCACGAGTTGTAGTCAACTTTTTAAAACGTCTTTTTGCAAGGTTTGGAACACCGAAAGCTTTAATAAGTGATCGGGGAACTCATTTCTGTAACAATCAACTTGAGAAAGTTCTCAAAAGATATGGAGTAACTCATAAAATCTCCACCGCATATCATCCACAAACAAGTGGACAAGTTGAAAATACCAACCGAGCTTTAAAACGTATTCTAGAGAAAACCGTAGGATCAAATCCGAAGGAATGGTCCATTAAATTGGAGGATGCACTCTGGGCTTTTAGAACAGCCTACAAAACTCCAATTGGAACCACACCTTTTAGACTTGTTTATGGAAAAGCATATCATCTTCCAGTAGAAATTGAACACAAAGCATTTTGGGCTTTGAAGACATGTAATCTTGATTTACATGAAGCTGGACGTCTACGGTTAAGTCAACTAAACGAATTAGAAGAATTAAGACATGAAGCATACGAAAATTCGTTAATCTATAAGGAAAGAACGAAGAAATGACATGATAAAAGAATCAGAAGTTTAAAAGAATTTAAAGAAGGAGACAGAGTTCTTCTTTTCAATTCACGATTCAAGCTATTTCCTGGAAAATTGAAATCAAGATGGTCTGGACCATTCATAGTCAAAAGAGTTTTCCCATACAAAACGATAGAATTAATAAATTCAAATGGGATTGAATTTAAGGTTAATGGTCACAGAGTTAAACAGTACATAGATAGTCCAATGGAAGTTGACAATGAAGTTAATCACAATTTCGATACCACAGCTAACTAAGTGTGGGGAGAATCAAGTCTTTAAAGGATAATATGTATTTCTGTTAGAGTTAGATTGTCTGTTTTCGTGTAGTTCTCAAAAATGGA
Organism: Rutidosis leptorrhynchoides; assembly: GCF_046630445.1. NCBI lineage: Eukaryota > Viridiplantae > Streptophyta > Magnoliopsida > Asterales > Asteraceae > Rutidosis > Rutidosis leptorrhynchoides. The sequence continues at coordinate 77,415,840 of NC_092338.1, read as the reverse complement.
ACCCGAATGGTCTTTCCCTAGCAGACCCTAAAGAACTAGTCTTCTCCCCCCATTCTGAATTTTTATTTTTTTTAGGTTTTTACGAAATGAAGACTTCCTGTGAACTAAACCATGGTCTAATGCTACACGCTTTGATCACTAAACGTAATAATGACACACTACCGAGTGAAATAGTATCAGTAATCAGAGAAAGATTGGACAGAGTAAGAAAAGAATCCAGATGCGAAGATAATAAGTTACAATTTGGTAAAGGAAAATCAAAATTCGCAGCGAAAAGAAGAGCACAACACCTAGAAAGATGTCACAAATGCGGAAAATGGTCACATGGAGGTAAATGTTCAAATAATCAAACCTATTCAAACACCGAATTTGTTACTTTATGCAGAGACGGACCGTTCATATGTTTAGAAGAAAAAACACTGAATGCTCGAGGTTACGCCTATGTAGCCATGGAAAATCAATTAAACCGACTATCTTATGAATGGGATAGATCATATAACTAAGAATACTATCTCACAGGTAAGTCTGTACAGTTTTTATTTTTTTATTTTTATTTTTAACCTTTTGATAATAAACGCTAATTTGTTCGCTATAAAGTATTAAATTGGTATTGAATAAAATTAGGTTTGGCGACCGAAATTATTGATATCATTCAAAAATTTATTACATCACTGCGAAATTTAACGTTTATTCTTAAGGTATAAATATCTTTAATCAATCAACCCAAAATATTTCAAAAATTCGTCATGAGTTAAATTAGGTCATGGAACCGAAATTACTTTATCGAAAAGAGGGGCGTATATTTTTGATAATATTTAATTAATTAAAGTGGGATAAAAGACCAAAAATATTTTAAATTTTATTTTTACCATGTTTTTAAAATTAATAAATTAGTATTAAAAAAAAATATTGTAAACTTTTTAAATCAATATATTTAAAATTGTAAATATTTGAAAAATTAATCTTTTTAATATAAGTTTGTATGTATAAAAACAAAAATATAATATAAGTTTGGTGTGAATTTTTAATTTTATGCATTTTAAATTTAAGTTTGGTGTGAATTTAAAAACAAAAATTTACTTTATTTTGCTAAGTTAAAAATATGATTTTTAAAATTCGTCGTAAGTTGAAGACTAGGTCTTTGAACCGAAATTGCTTTACCCGAGGGAGGGACGAGAACTTTTATTATCATTATTTTTAATCTTATTGAATTAAAGTATGCCAAAAACATTAAAAAAAAAAAAAAAAACCCAAAAATCTTAGCTTTTAAAACAATCGCTACAAAAAGACAAATTTTAAAATTTTGTCAAGGGACGGACTAGGACATCGTTCCGAAACGACCTCGTCCTAAATAACAAGGGAAACAAAATTTTAAAATTAATTACTTAATTGTTTTAATTAGTATAAGATGTTAAAAAAAAAAAAAATACAAACTCCGCGACTCGCGGAGTTTGAAGGGTAAATTTGCCGCGACTCGCGGAGGACCGAAATTACAGAAAAAAAATAAAACGAGCTGAACTGATCAGTCCCCATCCCCACACCACAAAAACTGCGAAAAACACCCGAAAATACAAAAACAAACACTCCGAAATTCACAATTTTTCACCGTTTTTCATCACATTTTTTACTAAAATCATGTTGAGAAGGATGCTATCAAGGAATTACTCAAGAAAAATGGTAAATTTCTACACCTAAACACCATTTAATCCGAAAATTAGTGTTCTTGAGCAATTTTATACCCAATTCGATTTTGATGCTTTTTAGTGTAATTATGCTTAAATTGTTTATGTATTATGCTTGTATAACCTAGATTGATGCTATTTAACATGATTAGAAGCCTTAAACTTCAAATTTTGGGTAATCTAGGGTTTGTGTTCTTGAGCAATTTGGGACTTTTTGATATAAACAGGTTATGGCCGATTTTTGTCATGAATTGTTGCTAAATTAAGTAGTGTAACATGTTTAGGTAGTTAAATGATCCAAACTTTGAGCCTAAGCATGATTTTGAAAATTAAAGTGGACTTTTTCAAGTCTAAAATTCATGAACTTGATTTTTGAGAGATAATGCCATTTGAAACTTGTTTAATTGCTAGTAATGATTATTTTGACATGTTATTTGAGTTGAATGCTTATGAACTTGGTGAACATTTTCGTATATGCTTATTTGAAAAAGTGTAGATTTGATAAAAATATGAAAATGAGCTTATGTTTGATATAAATTGAACATGTCATTGTAATTATTTTGATTGATGATTTTGCTGACACTAATGCATATTTGGATGCACAAAAATTGTGTTTGATGTGTTTTGCAGACTGAAAGGGGTGAATCTTCATCCCAAGCTCGCAATGCTCCTGCTGAGAATACGGAACAACAGGAGGTGAATAACTACTACAAACAAGATATACCTCATCAAGTCATGACATTTTCAGATATGCACTTGGAAGAGTTGCACCCGAACTTGAGATTTGACAGACGTTGGATAGATTATTCAAAATACCAAAGGGGCTTGCAGACTCTTCATTCTAAAGCTGTTGAAGTACCTAGGGTAATAGAATGGGAACCGTTAGAAGCTGTAGAATTGGCCGGGCCAATTAGAGAATTACTTACACAAAGGTATGGTAATTCTACTTTTAACGATTGGGTACGTTTATTCAACATGCGTAGACCTGTATATAAAGTATGATGTGAAGAATTATTGTGTAGTATAGAAATAAATGATCGGGTAGTTAGTTTAACCGATCGATCTTTTATTAGATTTTTGTTAGGAGGTTCGATGCGCCACATGTCTTTACTAGACATGGCTCAGGCCTTACGTATATATACGCCTGAGGAGCTAGCATCTGCCGATTGTAGAGGGTTGATATTGAACGGTAGGAAAATTGATGAAAATTTTGATACACATGGTGTATGAAGTCAAATGACTAGCCATCACCGATTTAAAGGGGGAAATTACTCTTATTTGGATATAGATAGAGCAGAGTTAAGAGTAATTCATAGGTTTTTAGCTAATTCGATTACACAAAGAGGTAAGAATAAGGAAAAGGTAAATGAACAGGATTTGTTTTACCATATGTGTATTCGAGACCCACAAAGCGCTGTAAGTATACCGTATTGTGTGGGTTATTATTTATCAGCTATGGTTAGGGGGATGAGACCGCACAGTATAATAGGAGGTGGTATATTTATTACTTTGATTGCTGAATATCTCGGTGTGAATATAAGTCGGGGGGATTACTAATCGAAGAACCAGAACCCCGCGATACAATAGGTTTAAATGTATACCATGGTGCGAAGGTTTTGAAGAGGCGAAATAACGCCGCAGTACGATATAATGGTAGACATCCACAGGTTGAGAGAAACCAACAGCCAGGTAATGTGGGAGGGGGAAATGAAATGACAGAAATGCAAAGGTTTATAGCTTCACAAGATACGAAAATGCTAGACATCGAGCATTTGAAGATTGGCAAGTTCATCAAAACCAAATCATAGCTTATTGCCAACAAATAGGTAGAAACTATATTCCTACTCCATCACCCGTATTTCCTCCCTGGTCTATAGAGATCCAACCACCGTATTCTACGTATAACCCAGCCGAAGCATTTTATAACACATATGGTTATGCATGAAACCCCTACTGGTATCAGTATCATCCCTAGTCTACTTAGTTTTATTTATTTTATTATTTGTAATGTTGATACATTTAATACTTATGTTAATATTGTAATAGTTTTTATAATTTTCTAATTTTTTTATTAGATTTTAATAATTTTTGAATGTGGGGTAATATACCAAACTTCAAAAATATGTATATATGTTTGCAGTTTATCTTATGTACATAACAGGGTAAAACAACGCATTTTCAAAGACTGGCATTAAGTTCAGCAAAAGCAACTAATTTTGACGACAAGATGCAAAATATATGTGAAATAACAACAAGACGGAATGAACAAATGATGTGCACCATTTATCATTCAACACAAACACAAATATGTTTGGAAACTTTGATAAAATTTAATCATTTCTACGCTAATCACCCTCAATAATTTAAATTGTTACTGATTTCTTGCAAATGAGGGCATTGCAAGATCTTAAGTGTGGGAAGGGGTTAAATTCTTTCGGATTTTTAAAAATTTTTATCTTAAACACTTGGTTACCATTAAAAATACTAGTAAAGCAGTAGTTGTATTAGAATCTAGTGCTATCTGATAATAAAGAACAGCCCTAGTCTTATATACTGACTACCTAATTCTAGTAAAAATTTTCAAAATTTTCAACTAAATGAACTCAAAATCATGTTTATACATATTTATGAACGATAAAACTAGGTGTTAACACCGAAATTATTGTTACCTCGGAAAGGACATAAATTGAGAAACAAACCAAAATGTTAGAATTCATTTAAGAATGGAATAGAGGAGAACAAAAAGGAAAAATAAAAGCCAAGTGTGGGAAAATTCTCCAAGTTATTCAAAACATATGTCACATATTTTTGTACAAATAATTGAAAATACTTTTGTTTTGGACTAAATTAACTGTTTTACCCGATTTACTGTAATGCAAGATGTATCTACACGATGAATCAATTCCATCATTAAAAGGAAGTAAAGTCTTCCGAAAAAGACATGCGCTTCTTGATTTAGGTCATGAAGTTGTCGTCCAGACCAACTGTAGGTTGACGAAAAATCTAGAAAAGTCATCACTAAAATCAGCAGGAAATCCACGGACCTCAGCATTAAACAGGATCGCCAAGTGGTCAGACTTATCCTAACCATGAGAGGATCTGTCTTGTAAAATGGGGGGGGGCACCGTGCAAATTAGCTTGATAAGACTAATGAATCAGATCCCCAGAAAGGATAATCTCCTTAAAAGATCAAAAATCAGCTTTTAAGACTGATATTACTCAATCCTTGAGATTGACCTTAAAGATTGAGAATTCAAACTCATGGAATTCAATGATATCTAAACTCGAGCTTGAACGAGAAAATATTTTGATCAAAATTACAAACCGATTTGTTTTCTGAAAACCTATTTTCAATGCGTTCATTACCATTGAACGTAAAATCCTAGGAATTCACCTGGAATTCATTAGGTCACCTGAACCAAATCGGGTGTCAACCGTAAGAACGGTGGTTGCATAGCATGGTCAAAGACAGGACCTTGTGCCAGACCGAAAAATCATAAGGGTGAGCTTTACTATTGCTCCTACAAAGGATAGTAATTGCGTCCGACACGTTATAGACCATAATTAAAAGCATGTCAGGGGACAATGCCTTAACAGTTGCTTGTTCAACGCTTTCCTTTACAACCGGACGGTAGTTTACAGAAAGGTAATATACGGAGCAAGTATACTGGACGTGTTGCTTTCCTAATACAAGGTTAGCAAGTGGGTGAAACAAAACCGCAAGTTTTGAGCTAAAATTTTCAAATCTGAAACCCACCAAACCCACAAAAATATTTTGCAAACACCGGTGAAGGGTTATTACGGAAAACTTATCTAGGGTAAAAACTAGATTTAATTTTCAAAAGATCAAATGTTTTCATAAAGATCCAATTTCTTAAAGGATCTAAATTTTTATAGTCATGTGGGACTGTAAACCATATCGTTACTACCATTGTTTATACCGCCGTAAAGAAATCACTAATGTACAAAGTGTGAAGAATAAAGAAGTGATTCTAGTATTTCAAGACTATATTGCTTGAGGACAAACAACGTTCAAGTGTGGGAATATTTGATAATGCTAAAAACGAACATATATTTCATAGCATTATTCCTCAAGAAAGACAAGCTTTTAGTTGCAATTGTTCTATTTAAAAGTGATATTCGTTTAAATAATAAAAGGTGAAGACAAAAGACAGATTCGACGAATTGAAGAAGCAAAGGTCCAAAAAGCTCAAAAGTACAAAATACAATCAAAGTGGTTCCAATTATTGATAAGAAACGTCTCGAAATTACAAGAGTACAAGATTCAAAACGCAAAGTACAAGATATTAAATTGTACGCAAGGACGTTCGAAAATCCGGAACCGGGACATGAGTAAACTCTCAACGCTCGACGCAACAGACTAAAAATTACGAGTTAACTATGTATATAAATATAATATAATATATAATTAATTATATAAATTATATATATATTATATTTATATAAAAATCCGTCGGCAAGAAAGGAGCCAAAATGGAGTGAGCTGGAATTTCAAACTCCGCGACTCGCGGAGTTTGAAGAGCAAAAATGCAGCGAGTTGCGGAGTTCACCTGGACTCAAATCCCTATAAAAGCAAACGCAGTTTGATCGCAAAAATATCCACATATATCATCCTCTCTATATCTATACGTAAATATTTATATTTATATTTTAATTTTAATTTTAATTTTAATCCTAATAATAAGGGTATGTTAGCGAATGTTGTAAGGGTGTAAGTCGAAATTCTGTCCGTGTAACGCTACGCTATTTTTAATCATTGTAAGTTATGTTCAACATTTTTAATTTAATGTCTCGTAGCTAAGTTATTATTATGCTTATTTAAAACGAAGTAATCATGATGTTGGGCTAAAAATATTAAAATTGGGTAATTGGGCTTTATACCATAATTGGAGTTTGGACAAAAGAACGACACTTGTGGAAATTAGACTATGGGCTATTAATGGGCTTTATATTTGTTTAACTAAATGATAGTTTGTTAATTTTAATATAAAGATTTACAATTGGACGTCCCTATAAATAACCATATACACTCGATCGGACACGATGGGCGGGGTATTTATATGTACGAATAATCGTTCATTTAACCGGACACGGAAATGGATTAATAGTCACTAGAATTATTAAAATAGGGGTGAAATTATGTACAAGGACACTTGGCATAATTGTTAACAAAGTATTAAAACCTTGGGTTACACTCAGTCGATATCCTGGTGTAATTATTAAACAAAGTAATAAAACCTTGTTACAGTTTAAGTCCCCAATTAGTTGGAATATTTGACTTCGGGTATAAGGATAATTTGACGAGGATACTCGCACTTTATATTTATGACTGATGGACTGTTATGGACAAAAACCAGACAGACATATTAAATAATCCAGGACAAAGGACAATTAACCCATGGGCATAAAACTAAAATCAACACGTCAAACATCATGATTACGGAAGTTTAAATAAGCATAATTCTTTTATTTCATATTTAATTTCCTTTATTTTATATTTAATTGCACTTCTAATTATCGCATTTTTATTTATTGTTATTGTATTTAATTGCACTTTTAATTATCGTACTTTTTAATTATCGCAAGTTTATTTTATCGCACTTTTATTATTCGCAATTTCATTATCGTTATTTACTTTACGCTTTAAATTAAGTCTTTTATTTATTTAATATTTTACATTTGGTTTTAACTGCAACTAAAGTTTTAAAATCGACAAACCGGTCATTAAACGGTAAAAACCCCCCTTTATAATAATAATATTACTTATATATATATTTGTATTTTTATAAAATAAAACTAATATAGCGTAAAGCTTTGTGAAAAAAGATTCCCTGTGGAACGAACCGGACTTACTAAAAACTATACTACTGTACGATTAGGTACACTGCCTATAAGTGTTGTAGCAAGGTTTAAGTATATCCATTCAATAAATAAATAAATAAATATCTTGTGTAAAATTGTATCGTATTTAATAGTATTTCCTAGTAAAATTTAAGCTATTTTATATACATCTCGCAGAACATCACTAACGTCAAGCTAACGTCAAGCTAACGTCAAGCTAGCGTCAAGCTAACGTCAAGCTAGCGTCATGCTAGCGTCAAGCTTGCGTCAAGCTTGCGTCAAGCTAGCGTCAAGCTAGCGTCAAGCTAGCGTCAAGCTAACGTCAAGCTAGCGTCATGTTAACGCCAAGCTAACGTCAAGCCAACGTCAAGCTAACGTCATGTTAACGTCATGTTAAAGTCATGTTAACGTCAAGCCAACGTCAAGATAGCTTCGAGCTAACGTCATGTTAACGTCATGTTAACGTCAAACTAACGTCATGTTAACGTCATGTTAACGTCAAGTTAACGTCAAGCTAACGTCAAGCTAACGTCAAGCTAACGTCATGTTAACGTCAAGCTAACGTCATGTTAACGTCAAGCTAACGTCATGTTAACGTCAAGTTAAACGTCAAGCTAACGTCAAGATAACGTCAAGCTAACGTCAAGTTAACGTCAAGCTAACGTCAAGTTAACGTTATGTTAACGTCAAGCTAACGTCAAGTTAACGTCATGTTAACGTCAAGTTAACGTCAAGTTAACGTCATGCTAACGTCAAGCTAACGTCATGTTAACGTCAAGCTAACGTCAAGCTAACGTCAAGCTAACGTTAAGCTAACATTATGTTAACGTCAAGCCAACATCAAGTTAACGTCAAGTTAACGTCAAGCTAACGTCAAGCTAACGTCAAGCTAACGTCAAGTTAACGTCATGTTCACGTCAAGCCAACGTCAAGCTAACGTCAAGCTAACGTCATGCTAACGTCAAGCTAACATCATGCTAACGTCATGCTAACGTCATGCTAACGTCATGCTAACGTCAAGCTAACGTCATGTTAACGTCAAGTTAACGTCATGTTAACGTCAAGTTAACGTCATGTTAACATCAAGCGAACGTCAAGCTAACGTCAAGCTAAGGTCAAGTTAACGTCATGTTAATGTCATGTTAACGTCATGTTAACGTCAAGTTAACGTCATGTTACGTAAAGCTAACGTCAAGTTCACATCAATTTAACGTCATGTTACGTAAAGCTAACGTCAAGTTAACGTCAAGCTAACGTCAAGCTAACGTCAAGCTAACGTCATGTTAACGTCAAGCTAACGTCATGTTAACGTCAGGTTAACGTCAGGTTAACGTGACGTTAACGTGACGTTAACGTAAAGCTAACGTCAAGCTAACGTTATGTTAACGTCAAGCTAACGTTATGTTAACGTCAACGTCAAGCTAACGTCAAGCTAATGTCAAGCTAACGTCAAGCTAAGGTCGAGCTAACGTCAATCTAACGTCATGTTAACGTCAAGCTAAGGTCAAGCTAACGTCAAGGTAACGTCATGTTAACGTCAAGCTAACGTCAAGCTAACGTCAAGCTAACGTCGTGTTAACGTCAAGCTAACGTCAAGTTAACGTCAAGCTAACGTCATGTTAACGTCAAGCTAACGTCATGTTAACGTCGAGCTAACGTCATGTTAACGTCAAGCTAACGTCAAGTTAACGTCAAGATAAAGTCAATTTAACGTTATGTTAACGTCAAGATAACGTTATGTTAACGTCAAGCTAACGTAAAGATAACGTTATGTTAACGTCAAGTTAACGTCATGTTAACGTCAAGCTAACGTCAAGGTAACATCTTGTTAACGTCAAGCTAACGTCCAGCTAACATCAAGCTAACGTCAAGCTAACGTCAAGTTAACGTCATATTAACGTCAAGCTAACGTCAATCTAACGTCATGTTAACGTCAAGCTAACGTTAAGCTAACATCATGTTAACGTCAAGCTAACGTCAAGCTAACGTCAAGCTAACGTCGAGCTAACGTCATGTTAACGTCAAGCTAACATCAAGCTAACGTCAAGCTAACGTCAAGTTAACGTCATGTTAACGTTATGTTAACCTCAAGCTAACGTCAAGCTAACGTCAAGCTAACGTCATGTTAACGTCAAGTTATCGTCATGTTAACGTCAAGTTAACGTTATGTTACGTCAAGCTAACGTCAAGTTAACGTTATGTTAACGTCAAGCTAACGTCAAGTTAACGTCAAGCTAACGTTATGTTAACGTCAAGATAACGTTATGTTAACGTCAAGTTTACGTCAAGTTAACATCAAGCTAACGTCAAGGTAAGGTCATGTTAACGTCAAACTAACGTCAAGCTAACGTCATGTTAACGTCAAGCAAACGTCAAGCTAACGTTATGTTAAACGTAAGTTAACGTCAAGCTAACGTCAAGCTAACGTCAAGCTAACGTCAGGTTAACGTCAAGCTAACGTCAAGGTAACGTCAAGCTAACGTCACGTTAACGTCAAGCTAACATCATGTTAACGTCATGTTAACGTCAAGTTAACGTCAAGCTAACGTCAAGTTAACGACATGTTAACGTCAAGCTAACGTCATGTTAACCTCAAGTTAACGTCAAGTTAACGTCAAGTTAACGTCATGTTAACGTGATGTTAACGTAAAGCTAACGTCAAGCTAACGTTATGTTAACGTCAAGCTAACGTTATGTTAACGTCAACGTCAAGTTAACGTCAAGTTAACTTCAAGCTAACGTCAAACTAGCATCAAGCTAACGTCAAGTTAACGTTATGGTAACATCAAGCTAACTTCAAGTTAACGTCATGTTAACGTCATGCTAACGTCAAGCTAACGTCAAGTTCACGTCAATTTAACGTCATGTTACGTAAAGCTAACGTCAAGGTAACGTCATATTAACGTCAAGCTAACGTCAAGCTAACGTCAAGTTAACGTCAAGCTAACGTCAAGCTAACGTCAAGCTAACATCAAGCTAACATCAAGCTAACGTCATGCGTCAAGCTAACATCAAGCTAACGTTAAGCTAACGTCAAGCTAACGTCATGTTAACGTCAAGATAACGTCAAGGTAACGTCATGTTAACCTCATGTTAACGTCAAGCTAACGTCAAGCTAACGTTATGCTAACGTCAAGCTAACTTTATGCTAACATCAAGCTAACGTAGTTAACGTCAAGCTAACGTTATGCTAACGTCAAGCTAACGTCGAGCTAACGTCAAGTTAACGTCGAGCTATCGTCAAGTTAACGTCAAGTTATCGTCATGTTAACGTCAAGTTAACGTTATGTTACGTCAAGCTAACGTCAAGTTAACGTTATGTTAACGTCAAGCTAACGTCAAGTTAACGTCAAGCTATCGTTATGTTAACGTCATGCTAACGTCAAGCTAACGTCATGCTAACGTCAAGCTAACGTCAAGTTAACTTCAAGCTAACGTCATGTTAACGTCAAGCTAACGTCATGTTAACGTCAAGCTAACGTCAAGTTAACGTCAAGCTAACGTCAAGCTAACATCATGTTAACGTCAAGCTAACGTCAAGCTAACGTCAAGCTAACGTTATGTTAACGTAAGTTAACGTCATGTTAACGTCAAGCTAACGTCAAGTTAGCTTCATGCTAACGTCAAGCTAACGTCAAGCTAACGTCAAGCTAACGTCATGTTAACGTCAAGCTAACGTCATGTTAACGTCAAGCTAACGTCAAGTTAACGTCAAGCTAACCTCATGTTAACGTTAAACTAACGTCATGTTAACGCCAAGCTAACGTCAAGTTAACGTCAAGCTAACATCATGTTAATGTCATGTTAACGTCAAGTTAACGTCAAGTTATCGTCATGTTAACGTCAACCTAACGTTATGTTACGTCAAGCTAACGTCAAGCTAACGTCAAGTTAACGTTATGTTAACGTCAAGCTAACGTCAAGTTAACGTCAAGCTAAAGTTATGTTAACGTCAAGCTAACGTCAAGCTAACGTTATGTTAACGTCAAGGTTACGGCATGTTAACGTCAACCTAACGTCAAGCTAACGTCATGTTAAAGTCAAGCTAACGTCAACCTAACGTCAAGCAAACTTCATGTTAATGTCAAGCTAACATCATGTTCACGTCAAGCTAACGTCAAGTTAACGTCAAGCTAACGTCAAGCTAACGTCATGTTAACGTGAAGTAACGTCAAGCTAACGTCAAGCTAACGTCAAGCTAACGTCAAGCTAACGTCAAGCTAACTTCAAGCTAACGTCAAGGTAACGTCAAGGTAACGTCAAGGTAACGTCAAGCTAACGTCATGCTAACGTCAAGCTAACGTCAAGCTAACGTCAAGCGAACGACAAGCGAACGTCAAGCGAACGTCAAGTTAACGTCGTGTTAACGTCAAGCTAAAGTCAAACTAACGTCAAGATAACGTCATGTTAACGTCAAGCTAACGTCAAGTTAACGTCATGTTAACGTCAAGTTGACGTCAAGTTAATGTCATGTTAACGTGAAGATAACGTCAAGCTAATGTCAAGTTAACGTCATGTTAACGTCATGTGACATAAAGCTAACGTCAAGTTAACTTCATGTTACGTAAAGCTAACTTCAAGTTCACGTCAATTTAACGTCATGTCACGTCAAGCTAACGTCAAGCTAATGTCAAGCTAACGTCAAGTTAACGTTATGTTAACGTCAAGCTAACGTCAAGTTAACGTCAAGCTAACGTCATGTTAACGTCAAGCTAACGTCAAGCTAACGTCAAGTTAACGTCAAGCTAACGTCATGTTACGTCAAGCTAACGTCATGTTAACGTCAAGCTAACGTCATGTTAACGTCAAGCTAACGTCATGTTAACGTGAAGTTAACGTCATGTTAACGTCAAGTTAACGTCATGTTAACGTCATGTTAACGTGATGTTAACGTAAAGCTAACGTCAAGTTAACGTCAAAGCTAACGTCAAGGTAACGTTATGTTAACGTCAAGCTAACGTTATGTTAACGTCAACGTCAAGCTAACGTCAAGCTAACGTCAAGCTAACGTCAAGGTAACGTCAAGCTAACGTGAAGGTAACGTCATGGTAACGTCAAGCTAACGTCAAGCTAACGTCAAGCTAACGTCAAGCTAACGTCAAGCTAACGTCAAGCTAACGTCAGGTTAACGTCAAGCTAACGTCAAGCTAACGTCATGTTACTTCAAGCTAACGTCATGTTAACGTCAAGCTAACGTCATGTTAACGTCAAGCTAACGTCATGTTAACGTCAAGCTAACGTCATGTTAACGTCATGTTAACGTGATGTTAACGTAAAGCTAATGTCAAGTTAACGTCAAGCTAACGTCAAGCTAACGTTATATTAACGTCAACGTCAAGCTAACGTCAAGCTAACGTCGAGCTAAAGTCGAGCAAACGTCGAGCTAACGTCAAGCTAACGTCAAGCTAACGTCAAGGTAACGTCAATGTAACGTCATGTTAACGTCAAGCTAACGTCATGTTAACGTCATGCTAACGTCAAGCTAACGTCATGCTAACGTCATGCTAACGTCATGTTAACGTCAAGCTAACGTTATGTTAACGTCAAGCTAACGTCAAGCTAACGTGATGTAAACGTCAAGCTAACGTCAAGTTAACGTCATGTTAACGTCAAGCTAACGCCAAGCTAACGTAAAGCTAACGTCAAGCTAACGTCAAGCTAACGCCAAGCTAACGCCAAGCTAACGTCATGCTAACGTCAAGCTAACGTCATGCTAACGTCAAGCTAACGTCATGCTAACGTCAAGCTAACGTCAAGCTAACGTCAAGCTAACGTCAAGTTAACGTCAAGCTAACGTCAAGTTAACGTCAAGTTAACGTGATGTTAACGTCAAGCTAACGTCAAGCTAACGTCAAGTTAACGTCATGTTAACGTCAAGTTAACGTCAATTTAACGTCATGTTAACGTCAAGCTAACGTGAAGTTAACATCATGTTACGTAAAGCTAACGTCAAGTTAACGTCATGTTACGTAAAGCTACCGTCAAGTTAACGTCATGTTACGTAAAGCTAACGTCAAGTTCATGTCAATTTAACGTCATGTTACATAAAGCTAACGTCAAGTTAACTTCATGTTACGTAAAGCTACCATCAATTTAACGTCATGTTACGTAAAGCTAACGTCAAGTTAACGTCAACTTAACGTCATGTTAACGTCAAGCTAACGTTAAGCTAACGTCAAGCTAACGTCAAGCTAACGTCAAGTTAACGTCTCGCTAACGTCTCGCTAACGTCATGTTAACGTCAAACTAACGTCAAGTTAACGTCAAGCTAACGTCCTGTTACGTCAAGTTAACGTCATGTTAACGTCAAGCTAACGTCAAGTTAACGTCAAGCTAACGTCATGTTAACGTCAAGCTAACGTCAAGTTAACGTCAAGCTAACGTCATGTTAACGTCAAGTTAACGTCATGTTAACGTCAAGCTAACGTCAAGTTAACGTCATGTTAACGTTATGTTAACGTAAAGCTAACGTCAAGCTAACGTTATGTTAACGTCAACGTCAAGTTAACTTCAAGCAAACGTCAAGCTAACGTCAAGTTCACGTCAATTTAACGTCATTTTACGTAAAGCTAACGCCAAGTTAACGTCAAGTTAACGTCAAGTTAACGTCATGTTAACGTCAAGCTAACGCCAAGCTAACGTCAAGTTAACGTTATGTTAACGTCAAGCTAACGTCAAGCTAACGTCAAGCTAACGTCATGTTAACGTCAAGCTAACGTTAACGGCAAGCTAACGTCAAGTTAACGTCAAGCTAACGTCATGTTAACGTCAAGCTAACGTCATGTTAACGTCAAGCTAACGTCATGTTAACGTCAAGCTAACGTGATGCTAACGTAAAGCTAAACTAAGCTATGATACCAATTTGTGACACCACTAAATTTTTTTTTTTTTTCAATACGTGGCGGAAGCATTAACATTAATTAAACCATTATAATGACATAAATGTATAATAATTACATATCCAAATGATCTGACAGTTAGCATTAAACTAATACATCTGGTGTCACGTGACATTATAACAAAATTCGGTTTTAACGGAAAAGACACATCAGAGTTTCTTCATAGTCAAACATAACATCGCCATGCCCGTCTTCTCCCAAAAAGCACTATCTACAAAAGCTAATAGCCTGCAAGGGAGGAGATGGAGGGGAATTAGCACAAAGCTAAGTGAGTACGACTAACTACAGGCCATAGCATACATAACTGTTATACTAATCATGTCACATAGTCTAACACACAAACATCAACCAAGTGCCGTCTACAGAGACTCTGGCGGCTCGGCCAAACCATTAACCACCAGCTGATCGGACTGGGGCTTACCAAAAGTTCCTCCACCACCGTATGTATATACATAATCCACACGCGACGGACGCGTCATTCACATATATATACACCACGGTTGTCTAGGCTACCACAGAGGAACCCAACCCGCATGTTGATCTCTCCTACCGAGGCTACCACACAATAGGGACGCACTGGGCTCCAGCAGACAAGCATCAACTAACATGCAGTCATCACAAAGTACTAACTAACCACAATAATAAGTATATCTAACAAGCACGACAATCATAATATAACATGCTTCTATATACTATATTCTCCAGTTAGTCCCACTCACCGATTACCAGCAAACGAGAAGGTATTCAGCACTTGGTAAAATATTTCACTGCCAAAGACACTCGGTCGACTGTCTACACTCACTCGGCCGAGTGTCTAGTCACTCGGTCGATGGTCTCTCACAGACACACTCGGACGTGGGTCATACACACTCGGTCGATGGTCTAGTCGGTCGGTCGAGTGTCTCGAGACACTCGGCCGACTGTGTTTATCTGCAGAAGCTGAAGACAAAGTGACGGGTTTTACCCAAAATCGACCAATTCTTGCTCTAGAGCTCGATTACGACCTCAAAACTGACCAAATCAAAGACACTAAGCATGCAGAAACATAAACCCACAAGATTTGGACTCAAACAACATCAAATCTAACCACTTTGACCCAAATTACTCATTTAGTAAAACTTTACACAAAAACCCAACTTTCTCAAAGATTAAAGCATGAAATGTTTTGATTCTTACCTAGATAGACTCAGTAAATCACAAAGAACAAGATAGTAAGAAAGATTTGAGCTCAAGAACAAGGATTTGAGATTAGGGTTTGGTGTAGGTGGAGAAGATGAAGAACGAGTTGTTTTTGAGAATTTTCTGGAAAATGCAAGAAAAGGATAGACACAAGTCTATTATTTGGGATTAAATCTCACACTGTGCAACTCACGGGTATTTATCAGTTATCTGATATCTTTCGCACATCATTTGGTAACCCAAACGAAGTCCAAATCAAATAAACAAATATGTTCTGTAACCCTTGTCACAAACTGGTCCTAACCACATCATTAAATAATAATAATCGTTAAATAAAAATAAAAGCATATAATATCACAACACCAACTTAAGGGAAATTTAGTAATCTTACAGCTAGGCCCGATTGAGAATGTTACAAATCTACCCCCTTAAGAAGATTCCGTCCTCGGAATATGGTCAAGGTCAAACAACTAGGGATAGCGCGCTCTCATTAACTCCTCGGTTTCCCACGTCATGTTGGAACCTAAACTGTGCCGCCATTCCACTAACACCATAGGAATCTGTTTCTTTCCTAGCCTTGTGACTTTCTTATCCACTATCTTAACCGGCTCTTCTACTAATTTCTTAGTCAAATCAACTTTCAAATCTTTCAACGGAAGAATCAAACTTTCGTCGTCTACTTTACACTTCCTTAAATAACACACATTGAACGTGTTGTGAATTCCTGCTAACTCTGATGGAAGATCTAAAACAACAGTTTGATCATTCCAAATTTCTTTGATCGGAAATGGCCCAATAAATCTCGGCGCTAGTTTACCACGTTTACCAAACCTGATCACCCCTTTCCACGGCGAAACTTTCAAGTATACACGATCACCTACATTAAATGTTACCGGACGTCTGCGCGGATCAGCATACATCTTTTGTCTATCTCTAGCTGCTTTTAACTTCTCACGTGCAATTTCGACCTTTTCTGCGGTTATCTGAACAATTTCGGGACCTGCAAATTGTTTCTCACCTGCTTCTAAACAACACGCAGGAGTTCTGAACTTGCGACCATACAACATTTCATACGGCGGCATTCCGATACTCGAATGATATGAATTGTTGTAAGCAAACTCTATTAATGGAAGATGTGTATCCCAAGAACCACCGTATTCTAAGACACACGCTCTCAACATGTCTTCTAACGTCTGAATCGTCCGTTCACTCTGACCGTCTGTCTGTGGATGATATGCTGTACTTAGATTCACACGTGTACCCAGATTCTGTTGTAAACTATTCCAGAAGTTCGATACAACCCTAGTATCTCTGTCGGAAACTATAGACAACGGTACACCATGTCGACTAACGATTTCTTTCAAGTACAACTCTGCCAAATCACTCAACGAAGCTGTTTCACGAGTAGCTAAAAAGTGAGCACTCTTTGTCAGACAATCCACTATCACCCAGATCATGTCGTGACCTTTCTGGGTTCGGGGTATCTTGGTTACAAAATCCATCGTTATATGATCCCATTTCCGCTGAGGAATTTCTAACTGTCGTAGAGATCCATATGGTTTCTGATGTTCTTCCTTAACTTGCACACATATATGACACTTTTCGACGAAACTTGCAACATCATTTTTCATTGTCGGCCACCAATACAGTGTTTTCAAGTCTCTATACATCTTTGTACTACCCGGATGCACTGAAAACTCGATTTATGTGCTTCTGTAGGGATTAAATCCCTCAAATCTTCAAGCATAGGCACCCAAGTTCGGTCTTTATAGGTCTTTAATCCTCTAGAATCATTGCATAGGTCAAATTTTCTTTTGGTCATTTGTTCAGTCTTTAGATTTTTGTCATTTAATGCTACTAACTGAACGGTTTTCAAACGATCGATCAACTCTGAAACTATCTCAATTCTCATAAATCTAACGTTTTCGACGGTTTTCTTGCGACTCAGAGCATCTGCGACCACATTTGCTTTACCCGGATGGTACTTAATCTCACAATCGTAGTCTTTAATCAATTTTAAACATCGACGTTGACGCATATTTATTTCTTTCTGCGAAAAGATATATTGAAGACTCTGATGATCTGTATAGATTTCACAATGTGTACCATACAAATAGTGTCTCCAAAGCTTCAAGGCAAACACAACTGCAGTTAACTCTAAATCATGAGTAGGGTAGTTTCGGTCATGATTTTTAAACTGTCGTGAAGCATACGCTATGACTTTATTTCTCCGCATCAAAACACAACCCAGACCTGCACGTGACGCATCGTAGTAAAACACAAATCTTCTGTTCCCTCTGGTAAAGTTAAAACCGGCGCTTGACATAACAACTGTTTGAGAGTCTGAAAAGCCTTTTCTTGTTCATCAGTCCATCGAAAGGCTACATCTTTTCTGGTTAACTTATTCAACGGACCTGCTATTTTAGAAAAGTCTTTAATAAATCTGCGGTAATAACCAGCTAAACCCAGAAAACTCTTAATTTCTGTCGGCGTTTTCGGCGAGTTCCAATTCATTACAGCTTCTATCTTAGACTGATCCACTTTAATACCCTGTTCACAAATCACATGACTCAGAAATTGTACTTCCCGCAGCCAAAATTCACATTTGGAGGATTTAGCGTACAATTGTTCCTGTTTCAGAAGCTCTAACACCAACCTCAGATGCGTAGCATGATCTTTCTCGGTTTTCGAATATATTAAGATATCATCTATGAAGACAATCACAAACTTGTCAATATACTGACGACACACCCTGTTCATTAAATCCATAAACACTGCTGGCGCGTTTGTTAACCCGAATGGCATAACTAAAAATTCATAATGGCCATATCTAGTTCTGAACGCTGTTTTCGGTATATCATTCTCTGCAACACGTACCTAATGATACCCTGAACGTAAATCAATCTTTGAAAAGTAGGAAGCACCCTGTAACGGATTGAATAAATCATCTATTCTCGGTATCGGATACTTATTCTTTATTGTTCTCTTGTTTAAATCACGATAATCTATACACATTCGAAGCGACCCATCTTTCTTTTTCACAAACAAAACAGAAGCACCCCACGGTGAAGAACTTGGTCGGATAAACCCCTTATCTAACAGTTCCTGAATCTGAGACATCCTCTCTCGGATTTCTGACGGAGCCAATCTGTAAGGAGCTTTTGCAACTGGCGTAGCACCTGGAACCAAATCAATTTTATACTCTACTTCACGTACTGGAGGTAACCCTGGTAGATCATCTGGAAACACTTCGGGAAATTCTGATACAACGGGGATATCGGTCACCTGCTTCTTTTCTTTCTTAACATCAATCACATAAGCTAAGAACGAATCACACCCTTTCGATATCGCCTTCTGAGCTTTCATTAGAGAAACCATAGGGAAGTTAAATCCACTGCGCTCTCCCCTAGCTATCACTCGGGATCTGTCGGCCAAACAGAAAGAAATCATCTTCTTATCACACTTAATATTAGCCCTATTAGCTCTTAACCAATTCATGCCTATGACTACATCAAAGCTAGGTATAGGCATCAACAAACAGGTTAAAGGGAAAGAATGGCCGTCAATTTTGATGGTAATTCCAGACACAGATGATGTGCATGGAACCATTTTACCATCAGCTACTTCTATTCCCAAAGGCTCATCTAACATCCTAACAGGTAACTTCAACTTATCACAGAAGCCTAAGGACATAAAAGATCGATTCGCTCCAGAATCAAACAACACATGAGCTGGCAAGGAATTAACCAAGAACATACCGGTAATGACGTCATCGGTAGCAGTTGCAGCGTCTATCGTCATCTGAAACACCCTTGCCTCTGATGTTGGAGGATTCTTTCTCTTCTGCTCGGCAGTAGAAGTAGAAGATCCCCAGAAGTAACCGACCTCGCTCCTGACCCTGCCCCAGAACCGGCTCTTGACGCAGATGGACAATTTGCAGATCTATGCCCCTCTTGATGGCAACTCCAACAAACATTAGACTTAAATGAACAAGCTGTTGATTCATGACCTAACACTCCACATTTCAAACACCTTCTAGTCATTGGAGAACATGGACCGACATGGGTTGACTTACAAACATTACACCACCTAAACCGAGTTGAACCCGACCCACTAATACCAGATTTACTTTTCTGTTTAAACCCGCCTGACTTTTTACCTCGAAAACCAGATTGCTTACTCGACTGCTGAGTCGACTGTCCACCTGATTGACTTTCCGATTTCCCCCCAAAAGATCCACCCTTTGAGCTTTCTCTTTTCGCTGCCATTATATCACCTTCAGTAACTTTAGCCATCTCATGAGTCTGTGCTAAGGTTGTTGCAAATCTCGCAACGGTTCTGTACTCCGGCTTAATCACCCGCATGAAATGCTGAATTTTATCCTTTTCAGTCGGTACCCATTGTTGAACAAACCTTAACTTCAATGTGAAATCTCTGAAAACTTCATCAATTGTCATATACTTTCTGTCATCTTCATACTCAGAAACTCAGTTTTCAATCTCTCCATTTCATACTCAGAACAATACTGCTCACGAACCTTAGCAGCAAATTGTTCTCAGGTAATCTGGCTGATCTGTTCTTTGGGTAAATATGCAGTAATAGAATCCCACCATTCCATTACTTCACCCTTGAGAAGTCTACTTGCAAACAGTACCATAGATTCAGGCTCACAAAAACATGCTTCCAACGCTCACTCTAATTCTCTTAACCAATTGAGTGTCACTGTAGGGTTTGTGTGACCGCTGTACTCAGGAGGTTTGCAGTCTAGAAACTATTTATAGGTACACTTCTTTCTCGTCTCGGGAATTTGAAATGGGTATATCATTTGATTTGAAAATGCCTGGTTAAACGGGAATGGTATTGCGAGGTTTTGATAGGTGGTTTGAGGAAACTGTGACTGAGAACTGCCACCAGCTTGAGTATAAAAGTTAGGAGGAAAGGTTGTGTTCAACGCAGTGGTATTAGGGTTCCATTGTGCCCGTTCTTGTTCTAATTCTTTGATTTTTCTCTTGAGCTTTTAATAATCGACTCTGAAGGTTTATTAATTCTTGTGAGGTTTCCTCTTCTGATGACACATGTCCATCTTCCTCAGGACCTCTGAAGATACCAGTTCCAGGGACAGTGGGGCCAGTATCGTTTGCTTCATTATCTACCATTACTGCACTACCACAACACTCACACCAAAGCTTAGTATAAACTCTGTTAGTACTAACAACTAACACATAACCTGTCCTAATACTCACTTAACCCATCCGCAGCATGTTATGTTTGACATGACTTTACTAAGTTTGGGAACATGACATTTAAATCACAATGCACATGCTGCCAAACTAAGCTCTGATACCAACTTGTTACACCGCTATAAAAAAAAAAAAATTCAATACGTGGCGGAAGCATAACATTAATTAAACCATTATAATGACATAAATGTATAATAATTACATATCCAAATGATCTGACAGTTAGCATTAAACTAATACATCTGGTGTCACGTGACATTATAACAAAATTCAGTTTTAACGAAAAAGACACATCAGAGTTTCTTCATAGTCAAACATAACATCGCCATGCCCGTCTTCTCCCAAAAAGCGCTATCTACAAAAGCTAATAACCTGCAAGGGAGGAGATGGAGGGGAATTAGCACAAAGCTAAGTCAATACGACTAACTACAGGCCATAGCATATATAACTGTTATACTAATCATGTCACATAGTCTAACACACAAACACCACCCAAGTGCCGTCTACAGAGACTCTGGCGGCTCGGCTAAACCATTAACCACCAGCTGATCGGACTGGGGCTTACCAGAAGTTCCTCCACCACCGTATGTATATACATAATCCACACGCAACGGACGTGTCATTCACATATATATACACCACGGTTGTCTAGTTGTCTAGGCTACCACAGAGGAACCCAACACGCAGGTTGATCTCTCCTACCGAGGCTACCACACAATAGGGACGCACTGGGCTCCAGCAGACAAGCATCAGCTAACATGCAGTCATCACAAAGTACTAACTAACCACAATAATAAGTATATCTAACAAGCATGGCAATCATAATATAACATGCTTCTATATACTATATTCTCCAGTTAGTCCCACTCACCGATTACCAGCAAACGAGAAGGTATTCAGCTATCTAATCACTGAACCTTCTCTTTCTCCTTTTCTCCTGAGAAAAACATATACACAAGTTAGTTTCTGTCCATTAACCCAAAATAACACAATACAAAAATTTTTGTATAAAAAACGTCCTCTAAAAATTTTTGCTTAACACTTGTGCACTTTCAAAATTTACATCCTACTTTCAAAATTTACATCCTGGACATCAAAATACAAACGGGCAACATAACGGCTAAAAATTAACACTTGGTAAAATATTTCACTGCCAAAGACACTCGGCCGAGTGTCTAGTCACTCGGTCGATGGTCTCTCACAGACACACTCGGCCGTGGGTCATACACACTCGGTCGATGGTCTAGTCGATCGGTCGAGTGTCTCGAGACACTCGACCGACTGTGCTTATCTGCAGAAGCTGAAGACAAAATGACGGGTTTTACCCAAAATCGACCAATTCTTGCTCTAGAGCTCGATTACGACCTCAAAACTGACCAAATCAAAGACACTAAGCATGCAGAAACATAAACCCACAAGATTTGAACTCAAACAACATCAAATCTAACCACTTTGACCCAAATTACTCATTTAGTAAAACTTTACACAAAAACCCAATTTTCTCAAAGATTAAAGCATGAAATATTTTGATTCTTACCTAGATAGACTCAGTAAATCACAAAGAACAAGATAGTAAGAAAGATTTGAGCTCAAGAACAAGGATTTGAGATTAGGATTTGGTGTAGGTGGAGAAGATGAAGAACGAGTTGTTTTTGGGAATTTTCTAGAAAATGCAAGAAAAGGATAGACACAAGTCTATTATTTGGGATTAAATCCCACACTGTGCAACTCACGGGTATTTATCAGTTATCTGATATCTTTCGCACATCATTTGGTAACCCAAACGAAGTCCAAATTAAATAAACAAACCTGTTCTGTGACCCTTGTCACAAACTGGTCCTAACCACATCATTAAATAATAATAATAATCATTAAATAAAAATAATCATTAAATAAAAATAAAAGCATATAATATCACAACACCAACTTAAGGGCAATTTAGTAATCTTACAGCTATGCCCGATTGAAGATGTTACATAACGTCAAGCTAACGTCATGCTAACGTCAAGCTAACGTTATGTTAACGTCAAGCTAACATCAAGTTAACGTCAAGCTACCGTCTAGCTAATGTCAAGCTAACGTTATTTCCAATGTTGTATATATCCATATACATTATTTTTTTATATTAAAATAGTAAATTAGGTACTTATGATATATGTAATAAATATATTTCTATATAGATATCTTTTATGTGTAAATGTAATAATTATAATAATACTAAATAAATTTGTAGTAATCTTTTTTATATATAATAACAAAAGTAAAAATAGATCATTTTAGATAGTCAAACTAATCGTAGCCATCCATTAAATTAATCATCAATGATCTAGACCCTTAATTTTTTCCTAACCTTGCTAATGACCTCATAATTCTAGCCTTGAATTGTTTAATTACAAAAATACCCATCTAATTGAATTTTAGGCGGTATCTTAAAAGTAAAATAGGGGTTCTGTACCATCCTAGCAATTCACTTCCGTCTACTTCTGAAAAAACCCTAAAATCCCCTAAAAACACACGACAACCGTAACACTTACGTCTTCTCCAATCAAACTAGAATGACAAAAACTTCCGTTGTACGATCTCCAAATACATCAACAGCATCCGATTCAATCAAATTAATCACTGATTCTTCGTGGAGATCAATGATAGATCGATCGATTATTCGTACGCTAATGTTAATTTAAATCCATCCATCGTGTAGGTGTTAATATTGTCCAATGATTATACAATCAAATTTGTTTATATTTCAGTTCCGGTCTAATTGACAAAATCTAGAGACTAATTCCGATGATTGTCCAATGATGATATTAGGTTTGATGATTGGAAAATCATGTGTTCACATTAATCGGCGATCTCTACAGTATCGTAAACGAAGAGGTAATTAGCCTGCACTATGGATTTAATACTTTAGATTCATATGTTCATCGATCTTTGTTAATTTACACATTAATTACATCATACATCATTCATCTATAGCGTATTATTAAGATGCATATAACTCATAATGTTGACCTCATTGTCTTTTGTGCAGTGGCTGACTTTTTTGCGAACATGGAGGTAGGCAGGCTGACTGATCTTTTCCAGACTCTTACAACACTACAGAATTTAACCGTTTGACTTACATCGTAGAACATTAGTGATGATGACGCAATCCGAATGACAAAATATTAAAGCTTGGAGTTTCTAACCTAGAATCTTGGTACACATCCTAAGTCCACTTACATTATTACATTTTATATGGCCTATGTTCGATCGATCTTATTAGGTGTAGTCATTTTTGTTGTTACTATGAAGTAACGTCTTGCTTATAATTTTTTAAATATTGTAGGACAATATATGTATACTATTTTCTTATTTTATTTTTTTTTATATTGTAGGCCAAGGAGGGTTAAGAAGATGATTAAGTTGACAACCTTTTCAAGGTGAGATAGAAGATAAGAAGAATCACACAGAAGAAGTCTGAACACATTGCAATAACTGTTAATCAACCCTCGATTTTCCCCAAATATTCCCAAATCCCTTTACGATACTGATGATGATGATGATGATGATTGATGATGACAATGATGATGAGGGTGACTTGAAAAAAAAAAAGAAGCAGACTGTGAATAGAGGTTATAGAAGACCGGAAAAGAGTTGTTGGTCAATTGACTATGATACGGTTGAGAAGACAAAGCCGGGTGAGTAACTAATTAATTAGTTTGTTGAAAGTAATTAAGTTTTAAGGTTGATTTTATGAATTGTGTAATAATTTTAGGATATCAAATGAAATAACATGTTATTTCAATAGATAGGGCGTTGGTTAAAGTGACGATAAAAAATCTGCAAAAAGAAAGGTTCATGGGGCCCATCATACTCCTAGGCGATGGTTAACAGGCTCGGATGGAAAGAAAGTGAGTTGAATTATTTACTATGTTTGTTATAATTGTCAGTTATAATAATTATATTGTCATTAACTTCGGTTTTGAGTTTTGACAGTCATTATGAGTGCTTTAGAGTTAAAAATATATATAGGTGCAATCTCTGTTAATGGGCGCACTAATAAAATATAGTCAAAGAATGTCAAAACTCAAAAGCATTGAAAGGTATACTGGGTTTGTTATGTTAATGATTTCTATTTTCAATGGATGCTTGGTCTTCTGAGGTGCAAATGCATGTGTCATTAGGAGCCTGATGGGCTTATTATGTTTGTGATTTATACTTGAATCTTGAGTTAAAGAAAATTAAAATTTTGAAAGACTGGTTAATTTGTTGTTTGGATATTATAAACTGTGTTTGTATTACTTATGTATATGTATTTGTTTTGAAATTTTTTGTTGTTACCTTCAGGTGTATGTTGGTAAAAAGGGATAAGAGATGACTGACCGTTTTGCATACTGGATATTATTAGCATAGTTATCTTTTTATGTTTTTTTTTAGTTGTAAAAATATATGTTTTGACGTATAGCGAAAAGCTTAAGTAGCCACCCCACACTCTTTTAAGTAGGTTGTTAGTAAGACACCAATACACAAGTCAAGTCGGAAAAGTAGTCCTGATGGTGCTCATTCGGATAAGTGTCGCATCAGGTATGCCTTTATTACTATGTAAAATATTTCTTTGATAGTCGTTAATGAAAAGGATTAGAATTATATACATAGTACAAACCTAACCTTAATTTTTACGAGTAGTTTTTTAGGCACTTTAAGTCAGATGATGATTTTCAGTCTCACAACCAAGCCAATTACGCAGGTCGGTGATGTTATAGGTGGCAATATGGGTGAGTAGGAATGACTAAGTGAGGTTTTTTAAACAGGTTCTTTTTACTTTTCTTTTATAAAATTACATTGTTTGATTTTTTATGAGGATGGGTAAATTGGGCGGGTCATCTGAGTATAGAATAAAATTACATTTTTAACTTCCAATATGATCCACATCAATTTTAGTTCTATAAGAAATCTTAAAGACATTTTTTTTACTTTCGTTTTGGTTACTTACTACACAAAAAAGGACCCTATTTTGACCCATCAATGACAATACGTACCACTGCATTTAACTTTGCTCCTAAGTTCCTAACTTCGTTTAATGTTCATAACTAATATTATCCCGTATTTATTTTGTATATTTATTTTGTAGGGTGACAAAGGTAACTTCAATTGCTACTTTAAAGCGCAATGACATCAACAAAACAATTGAGGTTAGGGTATACAAAATGTGGATTAAAAGAGACCCCCTGACCCAACTTCATTAGGCTACTGTTGAATGCTAATGAATAAAAAGTACTTGAAAAGCCCGTTATAATAGCGATTAGTTGACAAGGTAAGTGAAGTTACTTGATTTTGATGTATATATTTTACCAGCAACCACGAAACAACATCAACTACCAATATAGACTTTTGAAAGGTAGATAAAAAGCAACTTATTTAGTTAGATTATTAGGGATGGATGGTTATTTGTTATTTTAGCATTGTATAATTTGAAAACAAGTTATTAATGTTTGTAATCAATCTACCCTTTTCATATATGGGTTATAAAGTTGAGTCACTGATTTGGTGCTGTCCGAAATGGTAAATAATTATGTTGAATAATGGTGTTGTCCATATTACTAAACTATTTCAGTAATCAGTTTTTGTCCATATTAAGTGAAGTAGCCGGACTTTGTAACAGCTATATTTTCAGTAACCAGATTTCGATAACTTATATTTCTTTATCAGTGTGTGTTTATATATAAAGCTACTATACCTGAACCATCACAATTTCAATAACGCCCGTACAAAAGTGCCCGCGAAATCGCGGGCCTTAAGCTAGTTATAATAATACTAAATAAATTATAATAATACTAAATAAAAAAGGCAGCTGCTGCAGCAGCAGTAGTAATAATAATAATAATAATATAGAAACTACCTTTCGAGGAAAATTCCCAAAAATAAAAGCTTATGCCCGGGCTCGAACCCGAAACTTCTCGAATAATACCAACACCCAACACCACACCTCTATCTCCGGCTTAACTGTTTATTTCTTGATTAATGTTTACTTATCCCGTTCTATGTGTCTTAGCCCAATAATACAACCTACGGCCTAATATAATTTGACCAACCGGAATAGACAAGGATTGGGCCTTGTACATCCTAAATGGGCTGCTTCAATGGCTTTGTAATAAATAAAAACAAATCAGTAGCTGCCATGTTTCGAACTCTAGACCTCCTGCTTAACAACCCACTTCCAAACCAATGAGCCATTCGTTGGTTCTTAGATTACTATCAAGTTTAATTTCTTTTAATCTTTTGATACCTACTGTCTTCTTCATAAAACAAAAACTCCCAACAAGAACTAGATAGCAGCAACATTAGTTAGTAGCAGGTTTATGATGGTTTTAATGAGGTTGTGTTGAACTCGAACAGATTTGACATGGGTTCGTCATCATCGTTTATCTTCATCATTCATCGAATCATCATCATCGTTATCATCATGGTTATTATCATTATTCGAATAATCATTCTTCTTAACCATCATCATCTTTTTCTAATCATCATTATTCATCATCGAGCATTAAGAGAAACAAAGTGAGCTTTTTACTTATGAAAGTAGTTATTGATTCGGCCCAAAATGAGTTGGATTTCAGTCCAACAACCAAACAACGTGGTCCAACAGAAAAAGGAAGCCCAATACAATTTTTGCATTGGTTCAATTAAAATAAGGAAGCTGATGTTGGTAGATTTAGAATCCAAGGTACGTCCCTATCATCTTTTGTATCATCATGTATCATTATTAAAGATTATCATCGCCATCATTATTATCATTGTTATTTAATCATCAAAATCATCTTCGTTATCATTTCAGCTCAACAGGAAAACAAAAACGTGCAGCTGCAGTAGCGAGGCTGTAGCAGTAATAGATTGATGGTGGTGAACTGGTGATTGTCAACGTTTTACAACCGAAGAATAGGAGGTGGTGGTCTCGATGGTGTTCGGATAAACAGAAAAACAGAAACTGTAACGGTTTGAATGAAACAGAAATATAGCAGCACAATAACACGATGGTTTGGTGATGTTCTTTAGACGTAAACAGGAGAGAGAGAGAGAGAGAGAGAGAGAGAGAGAGAGAGAGAGAGTTGTGGTGGTACATGGTAGAAGGTGGTGACACCGGCCGAAGGTGTACGGTTGAGGAGGTGAGCGTGGTGTGTGATAGTCGATCAAAACCGAAGGAAGGAAGGTGTTCTACCGTGGTGGATCGTGGTGACTAGCGGTGGTAGAGTGTGTCGATGGTGATGGACTTGGTGATGGTAGCTCACAAACAAGGAGGAAAAATGGAAATGAAAGACACTAATGGTGGTGGGCTGTGAAGAAGAGGAAATCAAAGGTAGGCTATAGTGGATGGTGATAGGTAGTATATGTTTTCGGTGATGATGGTGCTCACGATGGTTGAGAGGTCGAGGTGGTTTAGGGTGACGGGTTGTGGGAGGCGATGGTGGTGATCGGTTACACCAGGTTCTTGGTGATCGATGATCGATGATGGTGGTTACTAAGAGGCCGTTGGTGGTGAGGTTTTAAGAAAGTGTGTTTCTTTAACTCACTCATATACACATGTGTATATAACACAGTTTTGTGAATGAAATCAATTAACCATGCACAGTACTCCAAATAGTGTATCAGCCTGTACTTTGGAGTTTTCTACCGACACTTTTATTATCCACCGTTATTTCGGGTTCCGTTGTTAATTAGTGGCGGATAAAAGTTCTTAGAAAAATCCTAAATTCTTAAATTAATTATATTTATTTATTTTGGTCATTATGGTATAAAATTCGAGCATTAATTATAAAAAAAAATTACATTAATTATTCACTCCCAACCCCAAATAAAATATGAAAAGTTTTAAAATTCAACAAATGGTTCCTAAATACAGTTTTATTAAGCCTAAAATTTATAGAACTCATTTTCGTATCACCGTTTATTTTAAAATTACATAAGTTTGAATTTAACTTGCTTAATATCAATCGGAACATTAAACGAGTATTACAATCATTTAATATTTATTTTTAATATATTTATTTATATATAGAGATATATTTTAAATAATAATTATTATAATATTCTATTTTTATTTTATTAATTTTTAATAACAACAACATCTAATACTTCAAATTATATTTCGAATTATTATTTATATATACATACACACATATCTATTTACAATTAATTGTTCGTGAATCGTCGAGAGCAGTCGAAGGGTAAATGAATACATGAACACAGTTCAAAGTTTTTGAGATTTCAATATTACAGACTTTGCTTATCGTGTTGAAACCATATAAAGATTAAGTTTAAATTTGGTCAGAAATTTCCGGGTCGTCACAATGCTAACGTCAAGCTAACGTTACGTTAACGTCATGCTAACGTCAAGCTACCGTCAAGCTAACGTAATGTTAACGTCAAGCTAACGTCATGCTAACGTCAAGCTACATAAAGCTAACGTCAAGTTAACTTCATGTTACGTAAAGCTAACGTCAAGTTAACGTCATGTTAACGTCACGTTACGTAAAGCTAACATCAATTTAACGTCATGTAACGCCAAGCTAACGCCAAGCTAACGTCATGCTAACGCCATGCTAACGCCATGCTAACGCCATGCTAACGCCGAGTTACCGTCAAGCTAACGCCGAGCTAACGTCGAGCTAACGCCAAGCTAACGTCTAAGCTAACGTCTAAGCTAACGTCAAGCTAACGTCTAAGCTAACGCCAAGCTAACGCCAAGCTAACGCCATGCTAACGCCATGCTAACGTCATGCTAACGTCAAGCTAACGTCATGTTACGTCAAGCTACGTAAAGCTAACGTCAAGTTAACGTCATGTTACGTAAAGCTAACGTCAAGTTAACCTCATGTTAACGTCAAGTTAACGTCATGTTACGTCAAGTTAACGTCATGTTAACTCCCTCTAATCTAAGCCTGCCTCGCTCGCCCAGGCCTGCCTAACTTGACGTAAGTTTATGTAACTTGACGTAACTTTACGTAAGTTTACGTAACTGTAAGTAACTTGATGTGACTTGACATAACTTGGTGAAATTTTTCTTTAACTTGACGTAAGCTTACGTAACTTTACTTGACGTAACTTGACGTAAGTTTACGTAACTTGACGTAACTTGACGTAATTTTACGTAAGGTTACGTAACTTGACGTAAGGTTACGTAACTTGACGTAACTTTATAGTGACTTTGGGGAAAGAGATAATTCAGAAAGTAATAATCCGACTGAATTAGACATTTGTAAGAATACAACAAAAAGCTCAATGCACATCATGAACATCGGGATGATGTAAGTGATGGTGATTTCTTACCTTGTTTTTACTTTTTTAATTTTTATTGTATTGTTAATATTCAAATTTGTATATGCAATTAAATTGAATGCTAAATCTTTAACTCCTAGAAGCTTGACAACAAGGAAATTGTAATCGACTTTGTTATGTTATAAATAAATGCGGGATTTGCATGATATGGTTTCATATCTGCCGTTAGCCAGGTGAATTTGTAATAATATTGTTAGAATATTGATTAAATTATGTTATAGCCCCGTGAATTCCTGCGAATTCTCGGGTTATAAACTAATTATACATCTTTGTTTCAAAGTTACACATCTTTTTTTCTGAAAACACTATTTATTATTTGTTTCTCCACTTCCAGATAACCCACAACATAACATATCTAGAAGCTAGGTTAAGATCATTTACCTCCTAAGTGACCTGATTGTAGTTTGAGGAGCTGATAGCATTAACAACACCATTGGGTATATGTCCATGAATCTTCCATCAATTCAACTAGACAACCAACCACACCAAATGAGAATAATGAATCTGCAATATGAAAACAGATGGTCTATGCATGCCAAAGTAGAGTTAAAAAGGGGAAAAGCACTCATTCTAATTCAATGCCACGCTAAGTCAGATTTGTTTGAGTTGGTAAACGAATTAAGATTAAATAAAATAACTTTCCTAAATAATAAAACAAAAGAGTAAAATTAAAATATATAATATAAAATATTTTATCCATTTTAAAATAACTGTCTCATTTAATTTTTCGTAGTTTTTCTTTCTAAATTTAACTTATACTATAATATTTTTGTATGTGTAATATATTATTTGGTGAATTTTTTGAATTTTAAACATGTTTTCTTTCATAATACCAAGTATTCTATAACAAAAACAAAAATATTTAAAGTCAAAATTATATAAGAAAGTCTTCGGAAGTCTAAAAGTGAAAATTATTTTCGAACGGATATATAAAATATTAAAAATGATAAATATACATTTAAACATTCCATATATAAATTAATTTCATATTTATAACTAATTGTGATCATGAATAACAGTAACATCAAAATTATAACAAAAAGTCGATATTGTAAAAAAATATTTATACTTTTCAGTTAATGTTTTATAATAATTTAAACTAGTATTAAAACAGGCCGAGCGTTGCGGCGGCCACGTTTTGGTCATCATCGTTCGTACTCAAAATGGATATGATTTTTTTATTTTCCGACAATCTTTTACACAAAAGGCTATGAGTGGTAACATAGCGGTCATCGTTTCATTTACAATGTAAGGTTAAAAAAAGGTTGACCTTGTGATAATAAACAGGAACTTAATCATATATTACCCGTATATCGATATTACCCGTATATCGACTGCTCATGTTCTTTAATCTGCCAATTGAAGTACCGGTGAGTTGTTAGGGTTTGGATTTGTCCTGCATTGAATAGGTAAAGAATATCTGTTAGTACCCGATTCATCTAACTTCCATAGCACAATATACTGGGCACACACACACACTATTGCCGCATTTATTTTTCATTTTTCTACTTGCCATTAAGTTACTAACTAATATAGTGAAGCTCTCGAAAGGATTTCAAAGCTTAAAAACCCATAGCTTTAATATCAACCCAGCATTTGAGATACAGTACCTTAATAAATAACAACTAAAAAAAGTTAATTGATCACCATTTTGGAAAAGATATACAGTCTATCAAAATTTCTTTTTTTTTTTTTTTTGAATTAAAAGAGAGAATTCCTGTATGTGAGTAAAAGTCTATCTAATTAAGTTTAAGATCGACAGCTCATTAACTATTAATCCCATAACTTGGTGAATGTGGTGTTGTTACTATAACCTAATTAACATATAGTAACGAATATGATCACAAATTCACAAAAACAAAGCATCCATGACCCATAACCCATTCTCGAAATAGCTAACTCTATTCGTCAACGCAACGTATAGAAATAGCTTACTTAGCTCGGACATGCAACAACATTCGATTCACTTACGCAAAGCCACTGCAGCGGAAAGCAAATCTGGTAAACTGGAAACAGGTGAAATGTTGTCTGCAAATTAACTTTTAACAGTTATAATCATGTAGAAACAAACTTGCATAGCCATAAAACACTAAATAAGAGTATTTCAACCACATAGACATACCTGACCCTGACCCTCTTATCATCAAAAATACTCTACTAAATTTTAACATCAAAAGTCGACTCTGAACAATGCCAATCAAAATCTGGTTGAAGTGATTAATCAAGAACATGTGTCGTTGTATTAAAGAACTAAGAGAATGCATAGCTACACTTAATTAGTTTAGTTATAACTTTGTAAACATGATGATATCAACATGAGTAACCAATATTGTACATAAAGTAGTAGCAGTTTTCAACAAAGTAAATCTTGAATCTAAAATACAAATGGCAGTAGGATTCACTAAATACGCAAGACCATTAGCTGTTAATAATGTATATTATCAACACAAAGGAAATGTGATTCTAAAGGTTAATGAAATACCTGATCCTACAGGACCAAATGGTTCTACTTTTAGTACAGATAAAATTGTTTCAATTTCATCTGCAAAGTCCGAACAACTATTTCCGCACGATCATCATAAAATTGTATTACACCTGCAAAATAAATAACAAAGCAGAATAAACATCCGTGGCAAAGTTGCTGACAACACATAGGAACGAAGGCAAGTGAGCATCATCTTTTACATGTATACAGTGTTAAATGTATACTGGTGTGATATTAACACATTGTTAAGAAACAACCTGATATGAATCGTTCAACATAGCCTTTAACAACTCATATAGTCAATTACATTATGATCACTCAATAAAGTTTGAACGATTTTCTAAAAAATCAATATATTGTCATGAAATAAAGGTGAACAAAGTACCTTGAATCCCTACTTCATCCACCAACAAAGCTCTTGGTAATGGTATCAGTTTTGAAATCGCAAGTCCAAGAAGTGCAACCGCTCCCAACAGAATCCCTGATGAAGCACCTGGCCTAATATCATCTAATCCCAATAAAAACAACTAAAAATCAAATTTTTATTAAAAAAAAGTAATATAAAATCATCAGAATCATAATTCATATGGTATATAATCAAATAAGAACATAAATATCGGTAACGACCTCAAGAACTACTCATAATTTACAATTTGAATTGAATATATATGCGTGTGTATAAACCCTAATAAACACAATC
Organism: Rutidosis leptorrhynchoides; assembly: GCF_046630445.1. Taxonomy (NCBI): domain Eukaryota; kingdom Viridiplantae; phylum Streptophyta; class Magnoliopsida; order Asterales; family Asteraceae; genus Rutidosis; species Rutidosis leptorrhynchoides. The sequence continues at coordinate 77,382,478 of NC_092338.1, read as the reverse complement.
AATGAAGTGAGTAAGCTTTAGAAAATTACCTGATCTTGAAAGGAGACACGGAATGGTACGTTATAATGTAATTGGGAAAAGGAAATCAATAAGAAAACCAACTATGGTGGTGACGGCGGTGGTGGCGGTGTTGACGGCGGTGGAGGTGTTGACGGCGGTGGAGGTGTTGACGGCGGTGGCGGTGGCGGTGGCGGTGGCGGTGGATGAAGGTGGTGGTGGAACGTCAGTTTGTTTTGGGGATTTAGAGAAGGCTCAGGAAGGTGTGGAGAGATTGGGGTGAGAGGGTTTTTATGTGTTGGGGGTTGTCGTATTAGCGGGTTTTGCAAAGGCAACGACAAATATTCGGTGGTGGTTATGGTAGTATAAAGGGTAGTATAAAGGAAATATGGTATGATTAAATAAATGTATGTCTATATTTAACATATAACATCTAACATCTAACATTCTCTATAAAATAAAATTAAAATATAAAATAAAATGATAAAATAATTAAAACGAAATAGGAAACAAAACTCACCTTCCATGAATCACCTTCCATGAATAATAATAATTAAAATTAATAAACGTAGCCTGATCGAGCATATATAAACCCATATATCTCAACAAATTAAACTAAACCCCCATTGTATCACAAATCTATTTTCGTTATATATATTATCGTATTTTTATCTAGTAAAGTTTGCATGTTTGTTTCAATTTTATTCAACGAGTTTGCGTTTTTTTTGTTAAGTTCAACTGGGTATAATTCAAATTAAACATATACTGCATTTATATTTGTGGGTGCAATTGATTTTGTTTCTAAATTAACAATCTCGAAATTTGAATATTTGTGATGCCTTCTTCAAATTCATCTCCCTTGAAGTCCGGCGCAGTACTGGACAAGTTTCCGGCAGGTCTTCGGGTTCTGGTTATTGATGATGACTCAACTTGTCTAATGATGTTAAAACAGATGCTAACAGAGTGCAATTATGAAGGTACGTACAAACTTAGTCAATTATGAAAGTATGTGTCATTGAATTGTGTTTTAAGAAAAATAATTATAATTATTATGTTTTTTTTTTTTTTTGCAGCAACTGTATGCAATAGAGCTGTGACTGGTTTATCATTGTTAAGAGAAAATAAAAATGGTTATGATGTGGTTTTAAGTGATGTTCATATGCCAGACATGGATGGATTCAAACTTCTTGAACACATTGGTCTAGAGATGGACCTCCCCGTTATCAGTAAGTCGAAAAAATCGAATATATATATATATATATATATATATATATATATATATATATATATATATATATATATTGCATGATATTTTCTGCTGATGTATGTATAAATATTGATTGGCTTGATTACTAATTTTTCTAGTGGTTAGTGAAAGAATTTCATGGTGTTTGTTGTTGACTTAAATTGATGCATGCTGTATTGTTGATATGATCACAAGTCGTGTTTGTGTTTATGTTAATTATTGATAAGATGGATATCAGTTGTAATTAATACAGTAATAATGTTTAGATTTGATTATAATGCAATAATTATAATTATATAATCAGTTTTATGCTGATTGGTAAATTAGATTATTTGAAAAATTAACAACTACTTACTAATTATTATAAAAAGTAGATGAAAAGAGAAAACATGATTATCACCTTTTTTTTCTCATATAGTAATTTGTTTAATTATGAACTCATGTGTTATATGTCAAAATCCAATTCTGGATTAATAGTTTATTTCATTTGAAATTCTACATGTTGCTAAACTTTAACTCATATTATGGCGAATTATACAGTGATGTCAGCGGATTATGGACAGAGTCTGGTGATGAAGGGCATTACTCAAGGTGCATGTGATTATCTAATCAAGCCCATTTGTATTGAGACGTTGCGTAACATATGGCAACACGTGGTTCGAAGACGAATACATGAATGGAAAGCTATTGAGCCGCCGTTAGCTAGCGCTGATGATGTTGACCAGCATCAAAAAGTCTCCGAAGATGTTGACCAGCATCAAAAAGTCTCTGAAGATGTTGACCAGCATCAAAAAGTCTCTGAAGATGTTGACCAGCATCAAAAAGTTTCCGAAGATGTTGACCAATCTTCGTCTGGAAACGAAGGGCATAATTGGAAAAAATCAAAGAGGTTGAATGATGGTGAGGAGCAAGATGGGTCTTCTTCTAAGAAACCTCGTCTAGTTTGGACTGTTGAGCTACATCAACAGTTCGTGGCAGCCATTAATATGATCGGGATCAATAGTAAGTTAACTGGTTTTTTGTTAATTTTTTCGTTACATTAAATTGGATCACGTGTTATCCAGCCTATAGAGGTAGTCAGGGCCGTCCCGTTTAATTGAAGGCCCGGTTCAATAAGAAAAAATAGGCCCTTTGTATACGAAATTTTTTCATATATATAAGAAATACATCAATAATAGTGGAAAATGTAATAAGTACTAGCATCAATCAAAACAACAGTTACAAAAACGATATATTATTAAAACGTCGTAAATAAATGGACCATAAATATACATTGATGGGTTAAATTTTTGGGCCCTTTTGGATTTTGGGCCCTGTGCGATTGCACACTTTGCATGCCCCAAAATCTGCCCCCGGAGGTAGTAAAATGGGTGGGTCATCTGGGTTTGGTTACAGACTAACAGCCAAACTGGAATACGAATCGAGGCTAAAGTTTATATTTTATGTTAATAAATGTGCAAATATATTATACATATAAACCAAATCAAAATCAATGCAGAAGCTGTTCCGAAGAGAATCTTAGAGTTGATGAATGTCCCAGGTTTAAGTAGAGAAAACGTTGCGAACCATCTTCAGGTAAGGTTTCGAAACTCGATAAATCAAGTGTATTTCTTATAAGGATTGATTAATTGTTCTATGTATATATGGTTTAGAAAGTGTTAACACATGCGCGTGATTGGTGCAGAAATATCGTAAACATCTTAGAGATCTAAACGAGTCGCAACAACTTCGATCGATCAATACCCCGATTATGGTTAGCCCTGATTCGGGTTACGGGTCACTGTCATCACTCAGTGGGCTTGATCTACAAGGCATGGCTAATGGTCAACTTCCTGGTCAAAGCCTTGCGACACTTGATGGTGCGGTTCTTGGTTCTTCAAGTAACTCAAATTCACAAATTTCTATTCCTGCAAATCAAAGAAACGTATTTAGCTTCGAAGATTCAAACTCACGATACGAAGAAGTCAATACTTCACATTTTCTTCATGGCATACCAACAAATATGGGACCGAAGCAGTTTAGCAATGTTAATAGCCACAAACTAATACCAATTGGTAGTCCAAGTCAAAGTCAAAGTCAAAGTCAACATCAATCAAGGCAGCCGATTTTATCTGATGGAATGTTTACAAATGGTTTGGGGATGAGGGTTTCGGGAGGCAGTATTGATCCAAGTTACAATATTTTCAACGATTCAAATCCGATTACACCACCACAAGATTCGGGCTTCGAAGATATGATGTTTAACAACGGGCTGACTTATTCTGCTAACAAGAATTTTCCGACTTCATTCTTGGCAGGTGATGAAAGTGGGACCCACATTAATGGCTTCGGGAACAATCGAGATGAACTATTACCAGCTTTAATTCTTAAGCAGGTGAGTATAAATTCTATGATGATGTTATTTATGTGCAATGACTTAATTAGCTACACTGAATACTTATGTGAATAATGAAATTTGTGATGCAGCAGCAGCAGCAAGGATGCTTTAGACAGCCAGAAAACGAGTTTGTATATGGTGGGTTGGATGATCTTTGGGTTACTTAATGCTCGTTTTTGCAGTGTCTTGAAATTTCGGTAATTACTTGTTTTCTTGTGATTAACGTTGTTCTTGCGGCTTAAAACATAGCATGCCAACGGATATGTGATTGAATTTTCGACTGTTTAAGGCAACGAATTGTTTCACAACATTCAAAAATTCAATGTTTGTTTCGTATATATATTTTGTCACTTTAGCTGATCCATCTTTAAGCTTTGAATAGTATTCTAAATTAACAAATAAACCTAATATCTTTATATATCAATACTTGTTTTCTTGGTAATTGACGTTGTTCTTGCGGCATAATAACATAGCACGTGAACGTAAAACATAGCATGCGGACGGTTTTGGGTTTAGTCCCTAAACCCAAAACTTTAAAGCGTTTGTGTTAAAAACTCAATCTAAACCCTAAATTTTGAACCCTAATTACTAAACGCTACTTTCTAAACTCTAAAAAAAGGCTCGAAGAATAACATTCATCACGATGAATGTTATATGTTATTTCTTCTAGCGTTTTCTCGCCAAAATAATAACATTCTTCACAAAGAGTGTCTTTTTTAAATTTTCATATTTTCACGTGATCTTATTGTTTATAAAAAGAAATTTCAAAAAAAAGGAAAAAAAAAAAATTACTTCCCCCTTCCGCCAACTTGCCACTTCCCTCTGGATCCTCACTATATATGTATGTATGCATGTATGCGCGTGCGTGTAGCAAGTCCCCAGCCAAATGTATTCCAAAAACAATAAATCTATAAAACAATATCACCGAACTAACCATTTTTATTTTCCTGGAGAATGAGTAACATGTCTATTATAGCTCATTTCTATCAATGTACCTACAGAAATAACTAAGTTACTGTTTTTTTTTTTTTTTTTTTTTTTTTTTTTTTTTTTTTTTTTTTTGAAAAGCAAGATAATTTTATTGATAAGGAAATGATACAACGAGGATTACAACATGAGAAACACTAATTTGAGCGAAACTCGAGGACCTATACTAGATATAAAGTAAGAAACTAACAAGATGTAGAATACCCTGATTTCGGAGCAGTATTATCAAACCTAACATCAATCACCATTACCCTCATAACTAAGTTACTGTTGCTTTGGTCAGAAATTCAGCCATAACAATATAGAGAGACCAAAAGTTAAGACTTTGTAAAACCATTCTAGACTTTAAAAGCTCCAAGAACCCTAGTAGTACTTGTTGAATATATCCCACAAATTTCCTTTGTTTTTAATTTAGATATATGAATGTACCGACGCCACTTTTATAAGGATGCGTCACGGCCTGCAGAAGATTGAGGCACATTATTGGTACCCTCATCTTCAGTTCTTACCCTCCTATAAAATAGCACATAAGCAGCATTTGACTTCACTTCATCTTCATTAGCTGCTGCTATGTGGCTGTCGTCAAAGTTGTACCAACGGTTTTCATCAATAAGCTGCACAAGACAAGTGAAATTGATCAAAATAAATAATAAATATAAATATAATAAAATGAATATCAATAAGAAAAAAAGTGCAATAAAATTTGCAGGTTTAAGAGGTGACCTTGATATGTGCAGTATAATGGCCACTTCCCATGCTGCCATAATGATTGGTTAAGGCGTAAAGTTCATAAACTTGACGATTAGGGTTGTTTTTGTTTGCAACGTAATTTGTGACATCAAAATCATGAATAGGGAAGTTGACAAATGTTTCTAGCTTATGTTTCATTGACCTGCTATACGAAAATCTTTTTAAGTGAATCACAAGCACTTCAGGAAGCCTCCAAAGATCTAACTTTTTACTTGCCTGCCTTCGCTCTTTACATTGAGGGCAGTACCTTCACCAACAACAAATAAATAAATAAATAATAAACATTATATATTATACACCAGAATTATTAAAGAAAAAAAATGTTTACCTAATTCTATGTTTTTATTTTTAAGACATGCATATATCATATGAAAGTAAAACAGAAGCTTACCACATGTCTTCAGGTACTAACGGCTCCTCACGTAAGAAAGCTTCTAAGCATGCGTACAAAGATAAAGGTTCGGAGCGGGTTTTTTTTAAGGGTCCATATTTGTGAACTTCTGGCAAGTTTTCTAAGTATTGTGTATCATATTTTTTTAACAGTTTTGATGACCAATCGATAAAAAGTAGTACGGACATCGATGTTGAGGGTAATCTTACAGTTCTTTCTTCTCCAACCGAAAGATCTATACATGCATTGTTTCCATCAACTAACTTTAAAGGAAGTTTTAATGGTGTAGTCTCGGTGTCATCATCATTATTTTCGTTATGAGTTGAATCATCATTGATGTTGGTATTTTTTAGGTCTGAAGTTACTGATGATGTGTTGTTATCGGAATTTGCTGGTTCGGGTTTTAGCATTGGGGAGAGCATTGTGTTAACTATTAGTTGAAGATCGCCTCTTGTAATGGTTGCATCGGATGATACGGGAAAAACGAGTGGGGTTCCGTACGGTTTCCATACGGTTGTGCCTCTTGCATTTCCGGTTTCCCTTTAATATTAACAAATAAAGTGATGATACTACTTCCAAAAAGAAAATCTGTGGATATATGTAGCTAACATACAAAATGAAAACTAAAATGTTCATATGAAACTCTTCAAACAATGGAGGACACCGAAGCAACAGTAGCAAATAATAATATTAAGGACAAGGGAAAAATGTATCGAAGAATGTTCATATGAAAGGGTCAATTGTTTTTTTTTTCTTAAAAGCTTGAGGGGTCACTTTTGTTGCTAATGTAAAAAAACCCTCTAAATCACTTGAGAAGTCCCACTAATGAAATGATATTCTAGTTGCAATCATATTTGACACTATTTATGTTGTAAATTTAATTCATGAATTTGGAGAAAATGCTTCAGATCAACTTAACCAGACCAACTTGTACAGAAAATTACCCGTTTTGGACCCATTTTGCCACCACACCTAAAAGATACAAATTCAAAAACAATGACACGGAACTTGTTTCTTGAAAAATCAAAATAACAAATATAATATTTGATATTAGACGTAATAAGAGAAGTATTATCAAATCCAAAACAAAACTATTACTGTACTTAATATAAATAGATTTAAATTTTGAGTGGTAATATAAACTTACAGTTCTTCCCGACGGTGTATCAACTGGAGAAATTTAATGTTTTTCATAGATTTTGGGATCTTGTAAGCACTAAGGTGGTCATCATCTTTTATAGAAGATAATGACATGAGAGGATTTTCTAAGAACCGTTGAATCAAATGGTTCCTTATCTGTAACGAATATGATACATGATTGATTAGCAAGTAATTAATACGCTCTTAATACTAGCAACCAATGATGACCAAATAAAATGTTCACCTCTACAATAAAAACTTTTTCGTTATGCTTCAAACCACATGCATTGCTAAGTGCTTGAATCAAGTCCCTGCAACGTCCCTGTTTTGGTACGGTTACTGTGCAGGTAGTAGGCACGCTACTTCCGTCACAACTAAAAACCGTCACTGTCATAGTACGGGTGGTAGTTGATTGAAGCGGCAATGAGAGATACATGAACGGGTCAAATGTTACAGAAATCTTCTCGCATACTGGACAAACCAAAGTTGATTTATATTGACCCTGTTAGTCAACAAATTAGGAAAAATGATTAGGTCCTAGAAAACCGGACATAAAAACAGCAAAACTGACTGTAAAATGTAAATGCTAGCAGCGGCCCAATTCCAGTGATCCAATTATTGATTAAAAAAAATAATGTAGTAGTTGAGTATATTATATCAAAATAATTATTGAGTATATTTGTTATTATCTTACTTAGTTGGATATATATGTTACTTTTAAAGGTTAATAGGGGTATATATGATATTAGTTGGGTATACATGTTAATTATATAAGTTAATAGGGGTATATACGATATTCTCCCATAAAGGTTCAAACTTTTAATGCATTGAATACAATTACACAAGCTCCTAGACTTATTTATATACAACTGTAGATTCTTATATACAAAAATATTGTTTAAGCATAAATAGTTCTTTAACTAAAGATAATATGAGAATGGCTAAAATTGTTAGCAGGTCAATTCAACCAAGCTCATTTAGACCAGTACTTAAAGACCTCTTTCAGGTTTGGTAATCAATTTCTATGAAAGTTGTAGTACATTTTTGAAGACAGGAAATACTCACTTGGCAGACATCGACAATTATTGAATCGTTGCGAGCAATATGATTGGCCCAGTACTCATCAGCAACTTCTTCATCAGGTCGACCATCAGCGTCTCTCGGCTTGATGTAAGGCTTGTGTTTGACACGGTTGAGATCTTCATGGAGTCCATCAAGCAAAAATGCCAAAAGTTCCTAAGGTGGTAGATATATACCATATATCTTTAATTAATAATGTTATCCTAATTTCATGAAAGTTATAAGGGTCACAACAAACCTGAGAATCATGCTGGTTGTATCCACTAAACTGTGGTGCAAAACGAGCAAGCTTTGCTTTAAATTGTCGAGGGGCAAATGGAGTCCGTCCTGGTGCCCATAACTTCCTTAATAACTCACCGAATGCTAGAGCCAGCTCACCCTACATAAAATGTTTCCAAAATCAATCAGTCTTCAAACATGGCAAAAAAAGCAGGTCGGGTCATAAGTCAAACTGGGTTTGGTGTTTGGCCCGAAGACACCTCTATATGCATTATCTAATAATTGGATAATGGGTAATAATTGCCATCTCTACTTACCATCATCCCCAAAGGGTTATGCAAGTTGATCTCTTGTTGGTAATCTTCTCTGAAATATCTTGCAAATTCTGGTGTATGAACAAGACACTGAATAGCACTGTTCATAAAACAAGTGTTCCCAAAATTCAGCAGTCCAGTTAGACCAACAGAAGAGCCCCGTGTACTAACACCGACAGTCACTGGTGTCTTGTCTTCTGATTCTCTAATTGCAGAAGAAGACAAATTTTGAAACTCTGAATTAGTGTTCCTGGACAAACCCTTGCTTGTAGAACAACCACCATCGGTTGCATAGTTTGTATTGGACGGCTCTACAAGTGCCGTCGACTCATTTTTAGCAAAGCCGTTGTCTTGAGCGCCACTTGTACAACCACCACCATTGTCAAGCACTTCCACCAAGATCTGCATTCAGCATTTGCACATGAAGAAATACAACGTACTGAAACAACAAGTAAATGGGACACTGGATTCATAATACAACAAGAATAATGCTAAAAGTGGCAGTTAAAACATATATAAAGTCAAGCAGATAGGTTGATGACCGATATAGGACATAGGCTAGTGGGGTAACGGTCAAAATATCGAGTTAGAGCAAGTCATTTTGCAGATCAGATTGATCCAAGAAAATTTTTGATCTTTGAAGAATAGTATGTTTTAATTTAAAAAATGTTATGTTATTTGAGAAAGAATCAAAAAATTTTGAATATAAATGATACATGGACCCATTTGACATGTTTCTTTACAAGTCTATTTTTTAATTATACCTAGTTGACCACATATAGATTTATCAATCCATGCATTGATAAATGATCGAAATTGCCACCTGGCCTGAATAAGTTATTTGAACAAAATGAACTATTCAAAGTAGCACACCGGAGCAGTTTTTACAAACTAGGGGGATAAGCAAATCATGGACCAAACCAATACGAGATGTAAACATATTGATTTAATATACACTAAATATAATTCGAACTTAAAATGTAACATGAAGAAAAAATAAGTCAGGATATATGAAATCTGGTTAAAAATTTTGATGTGTAGTTCAATGCTTATTATTATTCTATAAAAGGAAGGATAAAAATTGGTCTAAATATATACTGAGAAATTCCACGGAACAATTCTGACTCATCAATATGATATACCCATATGTATATGACTCAGATCATCAGTGTAATCTTTAATGTAAAAGAAATTGAAAACACATAAAGTTACTCACATCTTGATCCATTTGTATGTTAAAGTCATCAAGTGTTTTATCAAGGTCATTCATCAGAGCATGTTTCCGACGGCTGTAATAGTCCCAAACGCTTACCTGACGTAGCATAAAAAGGAGTAAAACATGAACTATTATAAGAAATACACTAATCAATAAATTCTTATCCAAATTTTACTGGTACATATAAAAAAAACTTACTTGATCCTTATTTAGCTGAAATATCTCACAAGCCTTTTTGTGCAGGCCTCCAATTGTTTCCTGCACAATAAAGTTTGGATCTTAGAATGTTAATTACAGCCATAAAACATAATTTAGGTTAACTACAGCTGTACCTTTTTGCTAATTCTTATTGAGCGTTGGTCAGATTTTGGCATCAGGTGTAGTCTAAGGCGTAAAGGATATACTTCTATAGTTAACTCCGATTGTGCTTCACCACAGCTTATCACTTTTCGTGCCAACTTGGGCCCACCTCCATACCTGCACTTCAAGAATCACTAGAATCATTCCTCAGGTATATCTTGTATAACAGATAATAACAGACCAATGAATAATATTCCTTTAATAACAGATATTTCTTAAAGAAGCCACCGTGTTACAGCAAAATCCAGGTAGGTAATATATGATGCGATAAATGTTGTTGAGGAACAATGTTGATTTATTGCTACTACCAAAAAGGATGAAACTTTGAGTAAGCAATTGTGACCCAATTACTTTAGAGTTGATTATTTGGGATTCTGCCTTATATCAGACGGCAAGATCAAAGCTTTATCTAAGGGGAGAAACACTCATATGAATTGAAAGATTAAACAAATAGAAAATAGGCCGGTCGTTGTAATGCATAGAACCTCCTGAACTGTGTTATTTATGAATTTAGATTTAGGTTATTATAGTATATAGTATAATATAGTTTCGCAGATCATAACTAACGTATTAACTATTATAAAAAGAAAAATGAACAGGAGATGTTTGAACATCGGCCAAACCCTAACAGGCCATTTTGACCAGTGAAAGTTAACCCTAAACTCGTTTTGACACGGTATTCAAACCACTAATCTTGCCAACTCGGATGAAATTTCAGGTCTTGTGTCTCCCAAATCCATTTCTTAATATCAGAGGGAATTTTATCTATGTATGATAACGATCTATCGTCTAGGGCTATATGAAAGGAAGTAGATGCATCATTATGTCCTTAATTGGATATGAGTTCATGTTAGGAATAAACATGTGTTCACTAAAAACTATTCCTATTTCTCTTGCTTAAAGGTCCAAAGGGGGAGAAATAATCATTATAAAACATCTATTATGTAGGGCTTCATTTAATAACTGGAGTCTGATGCTGAAACAGCTTTCACAAATGCAGCAGTTTAATTGGCAACCGGTTTTGTTATAAAGACACATTTTCTATTAAGCTACCTATAACAGAATTCCTAAACAAATAATGGAAGAGAATTTATAAATCCAAGATAAGTTCAAACTAACCATGTACAAAACTGATCCCAAGTTACTTCGGGGACCAGTATGTAATCTGTGTGTTCTTGTAATGTATCATGGAGCTCAAGACCCATGGTTGAACTATCAGCATAGACTAAATCGGAATTATCGATGCTTGACGGCCTTCTTGGAGTACCTGAGCTGCCTAAATTCTGATGCTCTGAAGATGATACCTCATTCGTACCAACTGTCTTGTGATGAGTCACATAAGCAATCCAATTCTCCCACCATCTGTCAAAAATAAAGTAAAAAATAAAAACTAGAAGTTTTAACGATGACTAAATGGAGAAAAGCACTTAAAGAGATGGCATACTAACTTCAATAGATAGGCATAATATACACAATAAAATGCTAGTTTAAAAACTAAAGTTGGCAAAATTATAACACAAATCGGTAATTATGGAAATAATTTCAATTCACGATTCAGCCTTTTAATTCTGATCTAAAGGATGCTAAAATCAGTAATAAATCAAGTTTATTCCAGACAATTCATTTGACAATTGACATCACAAAAAGATACATTATTAGAAAGTTAAGATACATGAAACAGTGATGGAAAATGACAAACTGTTTGAGACTAAGTGAAAATGACAAACTGTTTGAGACTAAATGACATCTCTAAGCTAATATATTAACTCTGAAAGATCATGGCTCTATCTATCATGCAGATTTGGGAAAGAACATACATTAAAATAAGGTTTTGTAGTAGTCTGTTAATGATACAATTTTAGTATCAGATTAAGGTGCATCTTTAAGACTTGTAGCCTTACGAACAATGCATTGAAGTTATAGAAATCAACATTCACATATAATCATATTCCAACTTACTACTTTAATAAAAATTTCAGAAAAAAAAAAAAAAAAAAAAAAATCAAATTAACATTTTCCCTAAAAATAAGGTAAATAACTCAACACAATCCCACTTTTTGGCTCTCAAAATAATAGAAACTGTATATGTGAATGTTTAAAACATCATGTGCAAGTGTGTGTCTACCTCACCAGAAACAAACAACTGGTGGTAAAAAGTTCAAAACGGAAAGTCTACACCAGTGTTGCAAAAGTCAGCGGGAGGCAGGGACGGCCGACTAATTGGTTTGGTGACTTGTCTTACCCATTTCGATTTTCGCACAAAAACGCTTAAACATCGGCCAGCGCTAAAAAGTTGCGTCAAAGTCGGTCATAGTCAAAGTTGGATCAAAATTATCATATATTTCAAATTAGATTTTGTGCCCTATATTATGCATTTTGTGTAATCTATATATATATATATATATATATATATATATATATATATATATATATATATATATATATATATATATATATTCATTACTAAAAGTCAGCGTTGGTCAACGTCCGACGACTAGTCCCCGACTACTCGATTGGTCATTCCGAAGTTCCGACCCCTCTCCGTCTCGAAACTTTTCCAACCTTGGTACATTATATTAGTATATACATGAAATAATTAGATGTGTAAATTAATAGTAAACTGCACCATGTAAGAGTTAACTAAGAATCTATCGGTTTTCTGTTTCTATTATCCCTACGGCATGCATTCTACAGCCAAACACTTTTGTCCCTACACAATGCTACGTGTGCCCCAGTATGTACATAACGTACTGGTGTGAAGTACCAGTCTAGGTTTGGAAGGGCAGTTAACATGTTATTTGTGTACGTCGAAAATCAAATATAGGAGTAGACATATAAAAGTACATTCGTGTATAGCTATGAATACATTTCTAAGCTATAAATACATTTCTAAACAATAAACATATAGAAACAGATTCTGATTGACCTATTCTTCATGAAGTACGACATATTGACACTCTGTACTTATGCATCCTGAAAGTGAATCTTTTTAGATAATTTCAGATAATACACATAAGATGAATGGTAACAAACAGGCTATAGACCTTACGGTAATTCAGTCAAGAAAGATAAACATCATAACTAAGAATAGGCACACTTACGTAGTTGATTTGGGCCAATTTCAACAAGTAAATATTGAGCATCTAATGTCTCTTACTGCTATCTTTCATTTCGCTTTACTAAGAGATACTGTATACTTCTTTTAAGAGATTTAAATTTACATCAATGGCCGTTATAATACAACAAGTAAAGTAAATATTACAAGCAGAAATTAGTAATTAATAAAGAGTAACGAAATAGATAGGGACAAAGCGAAATAAATAAAGGATAATAAATAATGACACACATGAAACCTACGAAGAATTAGGGATGTTCATGCTAATGTGTCATGTGCAACCATATAAACATAATTCAGTGGATCCAAAAAAAAAAAAAAAAATTAAGACCTTAATCATCTGAAATTCGTTTAGTAAGCCCTAAATGGCAATCTATAATATACCAGTAATTAGCTTAACATCAAGGACCTCAAATCAGAACACAAGATGTTCTAATTTTATCTAGTGTACCCTCATACCCTAATTCTCATTTAAACCTATTACATTCCACACAAAAATCACTCAATTTGTAAATAGTAATCGCATCAAATACTATCTACTTACACAATCAACAACTGATTAAACCCTCAATCAACAACTGATTAAACCCTAAATTATACGCACAGACCCAAAATTCATACAAATAAGACACCATTTCTCCCTAAGCCCCTAATACTTTCTATAACAAATCTCCACATTTAACTAAAACAACCTAGAAATTGAATCTATCATTCCGAAACCTAAAATTACACAATTACCGAAAATTATTAAAATCTAAAATAGAAGTATGAAAATTACCTCCGACTAACTAAACAAAATGTATCGCCTTCTTTAGTTTGAGCTTCCATTTGCATTGAAATGCTTCTTATGAGATGCAATTCTTCCTCAGGTGAAATACCAGAGGCAGATGCCATACCTGCTATTTTTAGCAAGTAAGGAAAGAGGGGTTTTCAGGGGGGTTTCGAATAAGAACTGAAGGAAACTGTGTGTTGCTACTATAAGCAACTGACACATGCATGTGTGTTTGGTTGAAGCCCTTTTTATAGCCAAATTTTCGGACTCTTGCCAAAAGGCCACAACCAGGTTATTTAATGTACTGAATATTCTGAAATAAAGAGTTCACCTTAAATATTTTGTTTGAGTCGTTTAGGGAGATATCGATATGAATACCGAACCGAATGTAACTTTGGATTTGTAGCGATCCGACAAAATCGTCATTGACGGTGCCGACTACTTAGGTCCCGTTACGTGGTCATAAGTCTTTAAAATAACGTTTGACCAAAATATGTCGCATTCATTTCAAATGTAAAGGTTGTTTCAAAGTTTACAAGAATGGTTCAACCATTAGTTACGTTACAAAGTTATAAGTACAAGTGAAACCTATGCGACACAATTTAAAAGTAGCCAAAAGACGCTCCATATATGCATATATACTCGACATCCAATGCAAGTATCAAATAATGAGCGGAAACATGTATCACATATCGTTCAAAGACCTGAGAAAAACATAGAAATCTGTCAACGAAAACGTTGGTGAAATCATAGGTTTAAGTAAGTAAGTAAGTAAGTACAAATGAACCACAAGATTTGTATCATTGAATAATAGTAAACCATTCTAAAATTTGTTATCACGAGCACCCAATTATCAAGGCTTAACGCACCAAGAACCCCATCACAATAGTGTTAGAACATACACTGTTTCTCGAAAATATATTTCATCCGAATAACGGTAGCGAACCGTCCGAATGAGGGTTTGTCAAACCCATATGGCCATACAACATAAGTTCTCGCTTACACCCGACAAGTGTAACTAATGATAATCGAATTGAGGATTTTGTTCTAACTCGTATGTAGAATGTTTGTTTTCGTACTTGTGTTCACTTTGTAAAATGAAACGTTTATGTTTTCTCATCCCAAATGTAAGTTTAAAAGAGTAAAAGTGAGACTATGATCTCACCTTGAGTGCACGAGTAAATAAAGTACTTCACGAGTAACGTGTGCAAGAACGAGTGCTAGTCTTGACCTAAACAAGTAGGTTGTATCAATAACGGTAAACACGGTTGGTCAAAGATGTTCAATTAGTCATATGGCTCGTTACGACTCAATTAAAGTAGCATGTGAATCAAATTGTCAAGTTTCATGCAAGATTTAAGTATAAAAGCATGTTAGAAACGATCGCATAAGTATTCGGTTAAGTTTGATTAAAAGTCAAACTTGGTCAAACTTGGTCAAACTTGGTCAAAGTCAAAGTCAACGGGGTCGGGTCGGGTATCCGACAAAATTTCTATAAAAGATAAGCATATATAAGTATGTTGGCCAAGTTTCATGTTAATCGGACATGTATAGCATAGCGGGAATTAAACGAAAAAAGAAAAAAAAAATAAAAATTGGACAGCAGCCATCAGATGCGCCGCATCTGCAAGTGATGCGCCGCATCTGCAGCAGATGCGCCGCATCTGTATCTGTTTCAGTGAAACTGCCTTAAAACATAACAAGTCTCGAACCAAACTTCAATTTAACGCAATTTATGATCCGTAAACATCTAAAACATGTATCTTATATCGTTGGAAAGGTATTTTGCAAGGAACACAACTAACCACATTCCATCAACCAAAATCATCACTTACAATAATCAAAATCAAATTGAAAGCTCATTAAACGCTCACCATAAATGTTTTCAAGTTCATAAATACACTTAGATGGTTCGGGAATTTAATGCACACATATGATACGCCGTTTTGTAAGTAATCAAGCATACAATCCAACTAAACACTTACCAACAACAATTCATGGCATTCAATGCATCAAATGTTCACATTTAGGTCTATCAAACCCTAACCAATATCACCAAAATCAATAATCAAGTTTATGAAGTTTCTAAAGCAACCTACACATCAAATTGAAGCTAGTGATACTAGTAACACAATTAAAACATGAACTTTTAATATCTAACAACATATAAACAACCAAAACTCAAGATTAAGCAAGTCATCTTTCAAGTTGAGCTAGTTACATCAAAATAGCAAGATCAAGCAAACAAATCACATAATCATACTAGACTTGAGTCATAGACACTAAATAACACTTTTATAAGTTAAAAACATCAAGAACTAAGAATCTAGTGATTTCAGAAAGTTACCCAAACTTGATGAAATCGGTATGGAATCGAAGAGGAAGATGCAAGGATTCCAAATATGTAATTTGTTTGGATGTTTGATTGTTAACTTGAAAATGGATGATGAATCTTGGTTTGAAGATTTGAGAGTAAAAAGTGAAAGTATTGAAAGAGTTAGGAGATGAATGAATGGATGAGAAAGGTGTTGACCATTTGACCTAGTTACACCTTTGGTCTCTTGGCAAAATTAGTCCCTCAAGTTTGAATCGGGTGCGTGAATTACCTAAACGAAATATTTTAAAATGCGTATTAACGGAAGATGTTATATTTATATAACAGACTTTAAAATAGTTAAACGGAAAGTAAACGGAAACAGGCGGGATGTTACATTACCTACTCCTTAAAAGAAATTTTGTCCCGAAATTTAAGTAGGCATAGTAGTCGTTGTTTCTTCCTCGAGATCTTGCATTTCCGAATCCACGAATAAATGAGGGTATTTCCTTTGCATTTGATCTTGCCTTTCCCAAGTAAACTCGAGTCCCCTTTTGGCATTCCAATGGACTTTAACGATAGGGATTCTACTTTGTTTTAGCGTCTTGGCAGAGGTGTCCACAATTTCAACCGGTTCCTCCACGAAATGAAGTTTGTCATCAATAGTAATCTCTTCGAGAGGGATGACGATATCGGGTTCAGCAAGGCACTTTTTCAAGTTGGATACATGGAAAGTAGGATGAACGGAGCTCAATTGAGGTGGAAGATCTAGACGGTAAGCAACGGTTCCAACACGCTCCAAGATTTCGTAAGGACCAATATACCACGGATTTAACTTCCTGCGTTTACCGAAACGGATTACACCTTTCCAAGGTGCGACTTTTAACATTACGCGGTCAACGACTTGAAATTTTGTAAGACCAAATATTTATTGTACATAATGTATTTATGGTGTACGATGCGTGTATGAAGTGTACGAAGCACGTACGTGTTGCTTGCTCGAACGTCGAAGGAAACTGGACGATGTCTGAAGTGACAAGGTGTGTACGTATCTTTTCAACCCCAAATAAAGTTTGAGTTGATGTTTCAAAGCCTTACCGTTGGAAATAAAATCTTATTATGTTTCCAACGATATTTGATTCATCGAAAACGGAGCTACGGTCAAAAAGTTATGGCCAAAACAAGAAACTGAAAACTGACCTGAAGGTTGGAGCGGCGCTCCACCTTATGGAGCGGCGCTCCGATCCCGTCTGATGCAATTTTCAGCTTTTTTAAAAGGTTTAAATGAGGGGTACTTTGGTCTTTTCATTTAGGGTCGGTTTAGGGTCACCAAAACTGATCTAGAACTCCATTGGAGCTCATTTCTCACCCACACAAACACTCTCATCCATATCTAGAGAGAGAGTAAGGGTTCTAGAGTGAGAGAGCTTGAATTGGAGAAGAAGGAGTTGGATTCTCACCAAAGCTCGGGTTTTAAAGTTGTTCTACTCGTCAACGGCATCATTTTGGTGGTATTGGTAAGTTTAAACTCCGAATTACATTTGTTAGATTTGATATTCAAGTTAGGGTTTGAGTTTGATTTGTTATGAAACCCTCTTAGATGATGAAATAGGTTTATGGTGACTAGTTATTCTTGTCACTTGGCGGATTTTGGGTTGGTTGACGATTTGGCCTTGATTAGGCTTTAATCTTGAGTTTAATCACTAGGTTTAGTGATTATGGAAGTGTTAGAACCACTTTAGGTGAATTTGGGTTGACTAATTTTGACTAGAGTCAAAATTAGGGTTTGGTGATGATTATGACCCAATTGTCGATCTAATAAGGTTTATAAACTTAAAATGGATTAAGTTGAAGTATAAAACCGAGTTAAATATGTTTTGGTGTCAAAACTCGCTAACGGCGCGATGTTGACTCCTTTGGGTCAAAATTAGGGTTTAAGTGTCATTATGGGCAAGATAGGTGTTTAACACCTATGATTGGGTTTAATTGGTGTATTAGGACCATTCTCACTTGTGTTAGTGATTATTGGTTAATTTGGGCGCGATTGGTGCTTGGAAGTGCATTTGGGTCAAAATTGCACTAGTTGTCAATTTGGGTTGATTTGTATATCCACCCTAATTGTGTTACTTGTTATGTGATAAATGGAATAGGTACATTCCATCGGCGATTGAGGATTATTCGGTGGCATTCTTCAAGGCGACAAGGTGAGTGTTAATATCCTATGTGCATATGTATGTGTAGGATGGGTGCGGGTCGGGTGAAGTGGTTCTCGGTCATAGAGCTCACTTCACATATAGGTGGATTGATCGACTTGTGTATAGGTCCAATTGGCACGGTTGTGCATTTTGGTTGACCACCTTTGACGAGGTGCACACTTTGTGTGTACGTTATCACATGGGCGGGTGATGTGGATTATATAACCCCAATGGCGAAGGGTTAATATTGTGAGTGGAATAATTATGCGTTCATGTTTATGGCGTATTTTTTTGTGGATGTTATGGTAGCATCGAGTGTGAACCATGAGCCGGTAGCACTATAAAAATAGATGTGAACCACGAGCCGGTAGCATCGAGTGTGAACCACGAGCCGGTAGCACTATAAAAATAGATGTGAACCACGAGCCGGTAGCATCGAGTGTGAACCACGAGCTGGTAGCACTATAAAACAAGGCGTGAACCACGAGCCGGTAGCGTCGAAGTGTGAACCACGAGCCGGTAGCACTATAAAAGAGTATGACTCAAATACGTATGGTGTGAACCACGAGCCGATAGCACCATAGCGTTATGGTTAACCATATTGTGTTTGTGATTGTTTAGCATGTTAAATATTGTATACGTATAATGTTATATTGTCGTGATGTAGCTAACCCTCCGGGTGTAGCTTATTGGCATTTGTTCACATTGTCGTTGGTGAACTTACTCATTGTTGATGTTGTTAGCTTGTTGCTTAGTGATCGTACGGTATGCTTAGATTAGCTTGCCTTTATGCTTGGATGCTTCGGTATGCGGTATTTGTTTATTTATGTGGCGTGTCCATTTTATGCATATATATGTATGTAGTATATTCTCACTCACTAAGCGTTAGCTTACCCTCTCGTTGTTGACATTTTTATAGATTGCATGGACGCGGCGGCTCAGGTAAGTGCGGGGACTAGTGGACTTGCGTAGTTGCTTTAGAGGCATGCTTTTGGATTCGATTAGGATTGGGTAGTGTATCCCCAATCGTCATGCTCGGCTTTATTTTGTATTAAAAATCACGTGGTTGAAAACTTGTATTTTGTACGAAAGTCGTAAAACGGCCGATGTGGGCCCGGTCTCGTAAAACTTATTTTATGAATGGAACGTGTTAGTTTTTCATATATGAATATGTTGTGAAAAGCGTTTTGTCTAAATACGTCGGGAAGTGGTCAAACATTTTCATGTTTTTGACTTTTTGGGACAGCAGCCTGTCCAGGCCTTTTTGCGCGCCGCGCAGAAGGTTGGCGTGCCGCGCCAATAGCTGTGCAACAAAAATAAATTTTTTTTTTGTGATACTTTAAGCGGGTTCGAACGTGGTTTGGTTTGGGTTGTTACAAGTGGTATCAGAGCATGGTCTAAGGGATTTAGGTGACTTGAGATAGGTGCCTAGACTTAGACTTTTGTGTGTGCTTAATTTGTTGCGGGACTTGTAGGATTACGGGTCGGAATGGGTTATAGTTAGTGCCTTGTTTGTAGGAGGACTAGCGTTTATATTAATATGTGGATATTATTAATATGTGATTGCGTTGTGTTTTGTTTATGTTTGCGTTTGCATATATCATCGAGTGAGGCGGTCGTTGTACTAACGAGCCGATACGGTGTGTATGCGTAATAAAGACTTGCATACCTTATTACGGGTGCAAATCGTGTCTAGCAAGTGATGTACGACGAGTGTTTAGCAAGATGGGGAGGTGTTGTGTGTGTGCTTTATACGTTCGTGATCTAATCGCTTTTGCATTCCTTATAATGGCGACGGGAAACGGGACCGAGACGAACGACGCGGAGTTTAACGCTAGAGTTGCGGAAATGAGTGCGTTTCGGGAAGAAATTGATAGGAAGTATTCTGAATCTCGGAGTAGTGGTGAAATGGAGCGTTGTCTTAAGAGCTTCATGAGGACTAAACCCCCGATGTATGACGGGAAACCGGATCCTTTAGTGAGCACAACTTGGATCTCGGCTGTCGAAGGGTGTTTTCGCACTATTGAATGCCCTCCCGAGAAGAAGACGAGACTCGCTACTAGTTTGTTGCGGGGTAGGGCGAAGGATTGGTTGGATGGTAAGATTGACCTTGTCGGTGGTGAAACGTTTATGGTGTTATCGTGGGACGAGTTTAAGAAGGAATTCTTCGAGGAGTTCCGAACTTCAGCCGATTCGTCGAAAATGCGTAATGAGTTGCGAAATTTGCAACAAGGTTCTATGGACTTGAATACTCTCAAGACTACCTTTATGGCGAAGGCTCGTTTTTGCCCGGAGTATTTGGGGAATGATCATTTGTTGATGCAAGATTTCTATCGAACCTTGAATGATGACTTGAAGAGTAAGATTAGCAGAGTTCAGGCGAAATCGTTTGCGGAGTTATTCGCCTCGGCTAGAGGTTTTGAGTCGTATTCGCGATCGAAGGTTGGTGAACCTTCAAGTGAGAGAAGGGTTGTTTCTTATGGTGCTCCAAGTAAGAGGACTAAGGGTCCGAGTGCGAGCACGGGTGGTACACGGACGGGTATATCGGACTCGAGTGCGCCTAAGTGTTATAATTGTGGCGTGAGGGGTCACTGATGTGGTAGCGGAGTGGTATAAAATAGTTATTAATTTTAGCAGAAAATACTATTAAATACGATACAATTTTACACAAGATATTTATTTATTTATAGAATGGATATACTTAAACCTTGCTACAACACTTATAGGCAGTGTACCTAATCGTACAGTAGTGTAGTTTTTAGTAAGTCCGGTTCGTTCCACAGGGAATCTTTTTTAAACAAAGCTCAACGCTATATTAGTTTACTTTTATAAAAATACAAACATATATATAAGTAATATTATTATTATAAAGGGGGGTTTTTACCGTTTAATGACCGGTTTGTCGATTTTAAAACTTTAGTCGCAGTTAAAACCAAATGTAAAATAATAAATAAATACAAGACTTAATTTTAAGCGTAAAGTAAATAACGATAATGAAATTGCGAATAATAAAAGTGCGATAAAATAAACTTGCGATAATTAAAAAGGACGATAATTAAAAGTGCAATTAAATAACAATAAATAAAAGTGCGATAATTAGAAGTGCAATTAAATATAAAATAAAGGAAATTAAATATGAAATAAAAGAATTATGCTTATTTAAACTTCCGTAATCATGATGTTTGACGTGTTGATTTTAGTTTTATGCCCATGGGTTAATTGTCCTTTGTCCTGGATTATTTAATATGTCCGTCTGGTTTTTGTCCATAACAGTCCATCAGTCATAAATATAAAGTGCGAGTGTCCTCATCAAATTATCCTTATACCCAAAGTTAAATATTCCAACTAATTGGGGACTTAAACTGTAACAAGATTTTAATACTTTGTTTAATAATTACACCAGAATGTCGGCTGAGTGTAACCCAAGGTTTTAATATTTTGTTATCAATTATACCAAGTGTCCTTGTACATAATTTCACCCCTGTTTTAATTATTCTAGTGGCTATTAATCCATTCCCGTGTCCGGTTAGATGAACGATTATTCGTACATATAAATACCCCGCCCATCGTGTCCGATTGAGTGTATATGGTAATTTATAGGGACGCCCAATTGTAAATCTTTATATTAACATTAACAAACTATCATTTAGTTAAACAAATATAAAGCCCATTAATAGCTCATAGTCTAATTTCCACAAGTGTCGTTCTTTTGTTCAAACCCCAATTATGGTACAAAGCCCAATTACCCAATTTTAGTAATTAGCCCAACATCATGATTACTTCGTTTTAAATAAGCATAATAATAACTTAGCTACGAGACAATAATGTAAAAAGGTTGAACATAACTTACAATGATTAAAAATAGCGTAGCGTTACACGGACAGAATTTCGACTTACACCCTTACAACATTCGCTAACATACCCTTATTATTAGAATTAGAATTATAATTATAATTAAAATTAAAATATAAATTATAAATATATATATATATATTTTACGTATGAGGAGAAGAAGAAAAAGATGGATGATTACTGATAAGGCTAAAAAGGAACATATATTTCATAGCATTATCCCCCAAGAAAGACAAGATTTTAGTTGCAATTGTTCCATTTTCAAGTAATATTCGTTTGTATTAAATAAGTGCGAAGACAAAAGGCGAAAACGACGAATTGAAGACACAAAGGTCCAAAAAGCTCAAAAGTACAAGATACAATAAAAAAGGTTCAAATTATTGATGAAGAACGTCTAAAAATGACAAGAGTACAAGTTACAAAATGCAAA
This sequence comes from Rutidosis leptorrhynchoides, assembly GCF_046630445.1. Classification (NCBI taxonomy): domain Eukaryota; kingdom Viridiplantae; phylum Streptophyta; class Magnoliopsida; order Asterales; family Asteraceae; genus Rutidosis; species Rutidosis leptorrhynchoides. Next base: position 77,359,723 of record NC_092338.1, on the reverse strand, counting down.
GTACACGATATAAAATAGTACGCAAGGGCGTTCGAAAATCCGGAACCGGGACATGAGTCAACTCTCAACGCTCGACGCAACGGTGTAAAAATTACGAGTCAACTATGCACAAGAATAAAATATAATATTTAAATAATTCATAATAAGAATAATATTAAATAATAAAAAGTTGTTAATTGAGCATAGTTCAGGGGTCGTAAATGAAAATTCAATTTCATATTTTGCCTATAAAAGGCGATGATTTACGTTCAATATAGGAATACCTTTTTCTATCATATTTTCTATCTATATATCGATCCATCTATCTATTATCAATATCAATTATCAATATCTATATTCTATATCTCTATCATAATGTTAACTTAATAAGATATAACAATAATCTTAATTTTAATTTTAAATTATGATAATAATAAGATTTATGATAGAGATCGTTTGAGTGTGTAAGTCGAAATTCTGTCCGTGTAACGCTACGCTATTTTTAATCATTGTAAGTTATGTTCAACCTTTTTACATTAATGTCTCGTAGCTAAGTTATTATTATGCTTATTTAAAACGAAGTAATCATGATGTTGGGCTAATTACTAAAATTGGGTAATTAGGCTTTGTACCATAATTGGGGTTTGGACAAAAGAACGACACTTGTGGAAATTAGACTATGGGCTATTAATGGGCTTTATATTTGTTTAACTAAATGATAGTTTGTTAATGTTAATATAAAGATTTACAATTGGGCGTCCCTATAAATTACCATATACACTCGATCGGACACGATGGGCGGGGTATTTATATGTACGAATAATCGTTCATCTAACCGGACACGGGAATGGATTAATAGTCACTAGAATAATTAAAACAGGGGTGAAATTATGTACAGGGACACTTGGTATAATTGATAACAAAATATTAAAACCTTGGGTTACACTCAGTCGACATCCTGGTGTAATTATTAAACAAAGTATTAAAATCTTGTTACAGTTTAAGTCCCCAATTAGTTGGAATATTTAACTTCGGGTATAAGAATAATTTGATGAGGACACTCGCACTTTATATTTATGACTGATGGACTGTTATGGACAAAAACCAGACGGACATATTAAATAATCCAGGACAAAGGACAATTAACCCATGGGCATAAAACTAAAATCAACACGTCAAACATCATGATTACGGAAGTTTAAATAAGCATAATTCTTTTATTTCATATTTAATTTCCTTTATTTTATATTTAATTGCACTTCTAATTATCGCATTTTTATTGTTATTGTATTTAATTGCACTTTTAATTATCGTACTTTTTAATTATCGCAAGTTTATTTTATCGCACTTTTATTATTCGCAATTTCATTATCGTTATTTACTTTATGCTTTAATTTAAGTCTTGTATTTATTTTTAATATTTTACATTTGGTTTTAACTGCGACTAAAGTTTTAAAATCGACAAACTGGTCATTAAACGGTAAAAACCCCCCTTTATAATAATAATATTACTTATATATATATATATTTGTATTTTTATAAAAGTAAACTAATATAGCGTTAAGCTTTGTTTAAAGATTTTCCCTGTGGAACGAACTTGACTTACTAAAAACTATACTATAATACGATTAGGTACACTGCCTATAAGTGTTGTAGCAAGGTTTAAGTATATCCACTCGATAAATAAATAAATAACTTGTGTAAAATTGTAGCATATTTAATAGTATTTCGCACTAAAAATAATACTATTTTGTATACACCCCCTACGACATCAAGTATTTTTGGCGCCGCTGCCGGAGAACGCCAAAGCGAAACGCCACAGAAAATTTTTTTTTTATTAAGTTTTATCTAGTTTTTGTGAAATATACATTTAAAAAAAAACCCACTATCATTGTTCCCACTATCATTTTTCTATAAAAAAAAAAAAGTTATTACATGTACTAATAACTACCAAATAACTTTAAAAGCCTCGTGGTATATGCTTAGTGGACCGGTCGTTGTTACTAACCCATCAACTTTAGAAAATTTGGAATTCATTTATTTGAATTAGGCACAACTTTCTTATGTTGGTGGCTATGCTTAAAGCCTTCACTAGTTATAAACTAAATAGAACGTGTGGTACATATTTATTGGTACATATTTATTTATCTACAAATAATACATAATAATAACTTTTAAAAAGCCGATCCATAATGGTCCACTTAATAGCATTTTCATAGCATAAGATTTAACAAGTTTGTTTTTATATTATCTATCACGGGCTCCTACTATAAAATATTTAGTTTGGAACAAATATTCATTTTTTAATCAATTGAGAAACAACCAATTGCAACCCAATTCTCATAATTTACTGGAAAAAGGAGACACAAATTTTTAGACTAGGTTTATTATTATTATTTTTTTTTTCTTTCTTTCTTTGTTTTTCCTTCCTGGTAGGCGAAAAAAATAAAAAAAAATTTATAAAAAAATTTAAAACGTAAAAATAATAATAATAATATAATAATAAATATAATATAATCAAGGATTGAAATCACAAACAAGTTGCCAAACTTGATGCGTAAGTTGATTGAAATCAGGACAAAAGTTGATTGAAAGCAATTCATTACAACAAATATAATATAAATATATAATAAATAATAATGATGGTGGAGGACATCGATGTATGAATTAGTTAAAGGGAGTTGGCAGTTAGTGAAATCAACTTAATATATTAAGCAAATTTGAAAAAAAAAAAAAAAAAAAAGTTCTAATCACAATTTCACCTACTTGACAAACGAGAATACTTATCTCCCATTCTTTAAATTTCTTAGCTTTATTTCTTATCACCCAATTTCTTAGCCTTATTTCGTACCTAGTGTTAAGTTTTAGTATTTTGCCATAGATTATTTTATTTTAAGGCTTTGCCGTAAAATCCCTTAAGTGCTTATTCCTTAAACTAAGTTTTAGGCGCTTTAGAATTTTGCGACGCCATTTTTCGTGCTACTTTCTTATTTTTATCTTTCGACGCCGTTTACCTATGTATCAATTACAATTCCAATTAGTGATCTCTATTTGTAGTTTTAATTTTAAGATAGTGATAGTTATAAGGTTGGATTAATCGCGTGTTTACAAACCACTCTTCGTCTTTTTCATTTTTCGACACTTTTCGACGCGCACTCTTTTTCTCTCTTATTTCTCGCCATTCTAGTTTTTAGGACTTAGAATTTTTTCTACTTCTTCTCTAAATTTCTTAAAATTACGAAAATTTATTTTAAGTGGTTAAATTGATAGACATCAAAATTTTCTGGTTCGTAGTAATAGTTGGATTTGTACGTGGACCGGGTTATTGGAGCCAAACAGTACTCAATTATATTGAGACCAAACGAATCCTGCCCCTCTGCTGCATCTTTTGGCTATTCGAAACGTGGGCAAAATCAGAAAAGTCTATTGATTGGATAACTTATTATAATTTTTCTTTCCTTTTAAAAACTAATAGGATATTCAGTGAATGCACCGAGCAAGACGTTCACCACCTTTTGTACGTTCACCACCTGTAACTAGATCAAGACATTTAGCAAATATAACCGCCGTTGATTTTTCTTTAGAATCGTCATCCAGTCGACCAAGTACTTCAGTTCAAATTTCCGATAATCCATTTTTTGAACCCAACCTCACAATTGAGAATCCAGAGAATATTCAGGAACGGTTCGTAGATCCTGAACCACTAAACTTTCCTCCGGAGCCACCAATCATTCAAACAGAGATTGTTGAGGAACGAACCATTAAATCAGAATCATCTAGTGATACCGATTCAACAAATTCAATTATGGAGAATCTGGAACCTTTAAGTATGGAAGACCGAATGAGAGCTAAACGCACTGGCCAAGGTCACGCAATTACTCATCCAGACATTAATGCGCCAAATTATGAAATCAAAGGACAAATTCTACACATGGTGACTAATCAATGCCAATTTAGTGGTGCGCCGAATGAAGATCCAAATGAACATTTACGTACCTTTAATAGAATCTGCACACTATTTAAAATCCGAGAAGTTGAGGATGAACAGATATATCTCATGTTATTTCCCTGGACTTTAAAGGGAGAAGCCAAAGATTGGTTGGAATCGTTACCTGAAGGGGCGATTGATACATGGGATGTTTTAGTTGACAAATTTCTTAAACAATTCTTCCCTGCATCTAAAGCCGTAAGACTTCAAGCAGAAATTGTTACGTTTACACAGAAGCCAAATGAAACTCTATATGAGGCATGGACAAGATATGGAAAGTTGTTAAGAGGATGTCCGCAACATGGTTTAGACACCTGTCAAATAGTACAAATATTCTACCAAGGATGTGACATCACTACAAGAAAAGACATAGATATAGCAGCTGGTGGTTCTATTATGAAGAAAACTGAAACTCATGCTTACAAAATTATTGATAACACTGCTTCCCACTCACATGAGTGGCACCAAGAAAAAGATATCATTAGATCATCTAAAGTAGCTAGAGCCGATTCTATCCATGACTTAGATTCCATTTCCACAAAGATAGATGTTGTGGAACGACGAATGGAAAAGATGACTAAAGATATTCACTCAATACGAATTAGTTGTGAGCAGTGTGGAGGACCACATTTGACAAAAGATTGTCTCAGTATTGAATTAACAATGGAACAAAGAGAGAATATTTCATACATAAACCAAAGGCCTGGAAATAATTATCAGAATAATTATCAACCGCCAAGACCGATTTACAATCAAAACCAGAATTATAACCGAAATATTCCATACAACAACCAACAAGGTCCTAGCAATCAACAAGTATCCAATAATACTTACAATCAGCAAAGACCTAATTTTCAAAACAAACCACCACAACAAATCGATGATAAAAAGCCGAATTTAGAAGATATGATGACGAAGCTAGTTGAAACTCAAACGCAGTTTTTCACCTCTCAGAAACAAACCAATGAACAAAATGCTCAAGCATTTAGAAATCAACAAGCTTCTATTCAAAATCTGGAACAAGAAGTAAGAAACCTAGCAAGGTTAATAGGTGAAAGAAAACCGGGAAGTCTACCTAGTGATACAAATGCTAACCCCCGGAATGAAACAGCTAAAGCCATTACCACAAGAAGTGGTACAACACTTAAACCACCTGAAATACCTGTAACTTCTGATGAAACTATTCCTACTCCACAAGAACCACAACCTGATCAAGATAAGGAAAAAGAACCGGTAGTTGAAAAGGTTAATGAAGATAACACAGTTAAGGCTAAACCTTATGTTAAACCATACCAACCACCACTTCCTTACCCGAGTAAAATGAAGAAAGAGAAACTTGAAGCCGAGCAATCCAAATTCTTGGATATGTTTAAACAGATAAATGTAAATCTTCCTTTCATTGATGTGATTTCAGGAATGCCTAGATATGCTAAATTCTTGAAAGATCTGATCACGAATAGAAAGAAAATGGAAGAACTCTCGGCTGTTACTATGAATGCTAATTGTTCAGCAGTGCTGTTGAATAAGATACCAGAAAAACTATCTGATCCAGGAAGTTTCACAATTCCATGTTTTCTGGGTAGTCTTAGTTCAATAGAAGCATTGGCAGACTTAGGTGCTAGTATAAATCTAATGCCGTATTCACTATACACTAAACTAGACCTTGGAGAATTGAAACCAACAAGAATAAGCATACAACTAGCCGATAGATCAATAAAATATCCTAGAGGGATAATGGAGAACATGCTAGTTAAAGTTGGTACTTTAGTATTTCCAGTAGATTTTGTTGTTTTGGACATGGAAGAAGATTCTCAAGTTCCTCTCATATTAGGAAGACCATTCTTAAACACGGCTAAAGCAATGATAGACGTGTTCGGTAAGAAACTGACCCTAAGTATAGAGGATGAGAGTGTTACCTTTTCAGTTGATAGAGCAATGCAACAACCACAATCTGCAGATGATACATGTTATTATATTCAAACTATAGATGCACATGCAGAATTATTAGAAGAATTTCCAGAATTACAAGGAACAGGAGAATGTTCTTTAGGAGAAGGAACAGAACAAATTGATGAAGCTGAAATGTTAGATACACTAATAGCTAATGGATATGAACCAATAACAGAAGAAATTCAAATGCTAAAAGAAGAAGACAGATATCGATACAAATCATCTATAGAAGAACCTCCGAAATTAGAGTTAAAGCCACTTCCAAACCATTTGGAATACGCTTATTTACATGGTGAATCTGAATTACCTATAATAATATCATCTTCTCTTACTGAAAATGAGAAATCACAACTCATTTCTGTGTTGAAAGCTCATAAACCAGCCATTGCATGGAAGATTCATGATATTAAAGGAATAAGTCCTTCGTATTGCACACATAAAATCCTTATGGAAGAAGGTCATAAAACGTATGTGCAACGCCAACGAAGACTAAATCCTAATATGCAAGATGTAGTTAAGAAAGAGATTATTAAACTGCTAGATGCAGGTTTGATATATCCAATCTCTGATAGTCTATGGGTAAGCCCAGTTCAATGCGTGCCTAAGAAGGGTGGCATGACTGTCATTACAAATGAGAAAAATGAGCTTATTCCTACTAGGACTGTAACAGGATGGCGTGTGTGTATTGATTATAGAAAATTAAATGACGCCACCAGAAAAGATCACTTTCCCTTACCTTTCATAGATCAAATGTTGGAAAGATTAGCCGAAAATAGTTACTATTGTTTTCTAGATGGATTTTCCGGATATTTTCAAATTCCAATAGCACCCGAAGATCAAGAGAAAACCACATTCACGTGCCCTTATGGTACTTTTGCTTACAAACGCATGCCATTTGGACTTTGCAACGCCCCTGCAACCTTTCAAAGGTGTATGATGGCGATTTTTCACGACATGATAGAAGAATGCATGGAAGTATTCATGGATGACTTTTCAGTCTTCGGTGATACATTTAAATCATGTCTAGTTAATTTGGAACGAATGCTAATTAGATGCGAACAATCAAATCTAGTTCTTAATTGGGAGAAATGCCATTTCATGGTTAAAGAAGGCATCGTTCTTGATCATAAAATTTCAAAAGAAGGAATTGAAGTGGATAGAGCTAAAGTAGATGTAATTTCTAAACTTCCACATCCCACCAATGTTAGAGGAGTTAGGAGTTTTCTAGGGCATGCCGGTTTTTACCGACGTTTCATAAAAGATTTTTCTAAAATTGCCACTCCTATGAATAAACTCCTAGAAAAGGATGCTCCATTCATCTTTTCAAATGAGTGTATCAAATCTTTTAATATTCTTAAAGAAAAACTCACTAATGCGCCGATCATGATCACACCAAATTGGAATCTACCATTTGAACTAATGTGCGATGCAAGTGATTTTGCAATGGGAGCCGTTTTAGGACAAAGGATTGAAAAACGATTTCAACCTATATATTATGCTAGTAAGACGTTACAAGGAGCACAAACGAACTATACAACTACTGAAAAAGAACTCCTTGCTATTGTCTTTGCTTTTGACAAATTTCGATCATATCTCGTTCTAGCAAAAACAGTGGTCTATACCGACCATTCTGCTCTTAGATACCTATTTTCAAAACAAGATGCTAAACCAAGATTAATCCGTTGGATCTTACTCTTACAAGAGTTTGATATTGAAATCCGAGATAAAAGAGGAGCAGAAAATCTCGCCGCTGATCATCTTTCTCGTCTTGAAAATCCCGAATTAGAAGTTCTAAATGAATCAGCCATACAAGACAACTTTCCTGATGAATATCTATTGAAGATAGATTATAAAGAAATCCCATGGTTTGCAGACTATGCAAATTATTTAGTATGTGGATTCCTTGAAAAAGGATTATCGTACCAAAGACGAAAGAAATTCTTCAGTGATATAAAACACTATTTTTGGGAAGATCCACATCTGTTTAAAAGTTATCCCGATGGAATAATACGCCGATGTGTATTTGGAGATGAAGCTAGTAAAATATTAAACCATTGTCACACAGGACCAACAGGAGGGCATTATGGACCTCAACTAACAGCTAGAAAAGTTTATGAAGCTGGATTCTATTGGCCTACAATTTACAAAGACGCACACCTTCTTTGCAAATCCTGTGATGCTTGTCAAAGGGCCGGAAAAATAAGTCAACGTGATGAAATGCCACAAAATGTCATCCAAGTATGTGAAGTATTTGACATTTGGGGTATTGACTTTATGGGTCCATTTCCAAAATCTCATAATAATCTATATATACTCGTAGCCATTGATTATGTATCTAAATGGGCGAAAGCACAAGCTCTCCCAACTAACGATGCACGAGTTATAGTCAACTTTTTAAAACGTCTTTTTGCAAGGTTTGGAACACCGAAAGCTTTAATAAGTGATCGGGGTACTCATTTCTGTAATAATCAACTTGAGAAAGTTCTTAAAAGATATGGAGTAACTCATAAAATCTCCACCGCATATCATCCACAAACAAGTGGACAAGTTGAAAATACCAACCGAGCTTTAAAACGTATTCTAGAGAAAACCGTAGGATCAAATCCGAAGGAATGGTCCATTAAATTGGAGGATGCTGATGTTATGCGAGGTGTATACGAAATAGCTTATATTTTACTAGGAAAAACTATTAAATACGATACAATTTTACACAAGATATTTATTTATTTATAGAATGGATATACTTAAACCTTGCTACAACACTTATAGGCAGTGTACCTAATCGTACAGTAGTGTAGTTTTTAGTAAGTCCGGTTCGTTCCACAGGGAAATCTTTAAACAAAGCTCAACGCTATATTAGTTTACTTTTATAAAAATACAAACATATATATAAGTAATATTATTATTATAAAGGGGGGTTTTTTTTTACCGTTTAATGACCGGTTTGTCGATTTTAAAACTTTAGTCGCAGTTAAAACCTAATGTAAAATATAAAATAAATACAAGACTTAAATTAAAGCGTAAAGTAAATAACGATAATGAAATTGCGAATAATAAAAGTGCGATAAAATAAACTTGCGATAATTAAAAAGTACGATAATTAAAAGTGCGATTAAATAACAATAAATAAAAGTGCGATAATTAGAAGTGCAATTAAATATAAAATAAAGGAAATTAAATATGAAATAAAAGAATTGTGCTTATTTAAACTTCCGTAATCATGATGTTCGACGTGTTGATTTTAGTTTTATGCCCATGGGTTAATTGTCCTTTGTCCTGGATTATTTAATATGTCCGTCTGGTTTTTGTCCATAACAGTCCATCAGTCATAAATATAAAGTGCGAGTGTCCTCATCAAATTATTCTTATACCCGAAGTTAAATATTCCAACTAATTGGGGATTCGAATTGTAACAAGGTTTTAATACTTTGTTTAATGAATACACCAGGTTATCGACTGCGTGTAAACCAAGGTTTTACTACTTTGTTAACAATTACACCAATTACCCTTGAATGTAATTTCACCCCTGTTTTAATTATTCTAGTGGCTATTAATCCATTCCCGTGTCCGGTTAAATGAACGATTATTCGTACATATAAATACCCCGCCCATCGTGTCCGATTGAGTGTATATGGTAATTTATAGGGACGCCCAATTGTAAATCTTTATATTAACATTAACAAACTTTCATTTAGTTAAACAAATATAAAGCCCATTAATAGCCCATAGTCTAATTTCCACAAGTGTCGTTCTTTTGTCCAAACCCCAATTATGGTACAAAGCCCAATTACCCAATTTTAGTAATTAGCCCAACATCATGATTACTTCGTTTTAAATAAGCATAATAATAACTTAGCTACGAGACATTAATATAAAAAGGTTGAACATAACTTACAATGATTAAAAATAGCGTAGCGTTACACGGACAGAATTTCGACTTACACCTTTACAACATTCGCTAACATACCCTTATTATTAGAATTAAAATTAAAATTAAAATATAAATTATATATATATATATATCGTTTACGTATGATAAGAGAAGAAAAAGATTATGAATTGCGATCAGAATTCGGTTGCTTTTATAGGAAAAGTTGATTTTTGGGGCTCCGCGACTCGCGGTGATTTTGGCCTTCAAACTCCGCGAGTCGCGGAGAATGAATTTACAGCTCAGTCCTTGGAGTCTTTCTCTGCCGACGGTTTTATTTATAAATATAATATATATATAATTAATATAATTAATTATATATTATATTATATTTATATGCATAGTTAACTTGTAATTTTTAGTCCGTTGCGTCGAGCGTTAAGAGTTGACTCTGGTCCCGGTTCCGGATTTTCGAACGTCCTCGCGTACAATTTTATATTTTGTACTTTGCATTTTGAATCTTGTACTCTTGTAATTTCGAGACGTTTCTTATCAATAATTGGAACCTCTTTGATTGTCTTTTGTTCTTTTGAGCTTTTTGGTCGTTTGCGTCTTCAATTCGTCGAATCTGTCTTTTGTCTTCACCTTTTATTATTTAAACGAATATCACTTGTAAATAGAACAATTGCAACTAAAAGCTTGTCTTTCTTGAGGAATAATGCTATGAAATATATGTTCGTTTTTAGCATTATCAGATGCACTCTGGGCTTTTAGAACAGCCTACAAAACTCCAATTGGAACCACACCTTTTAGACTTGTTTATGGAAAAGCATGTCATCTTCCAGTAGAAATTGAACACAAAGCATTTTGGGCTTTGAAATCATGTAATCTTGATTTACATGAAGCTGGACGTCTACGATTAAGTCAACTAAACGAATTAGAAGAATTAAGACATGAAGCATACGAAAATTCGTTAATCTATAAAGAAAGAACGAAGAAATGGCATGATAAAAGAATCAGAAGTTCAAAAGAATTTAAGGAAGGAGACAAAGTTCTTCTTTTCAATTCACGATTCAAGCTATTTCCTGGAAAATTGAAATCAAGATGGTCTGGACCATTCATAGTCAAAAGAGTTTTCCCATACGGAACGATAGAATTAATAAATTCAAATGGAATTGAATTTAAAGTTAATGGTCACAGAGTTAAACATTACATACATGGTCCAATGGAAGTCGACAACGAAGTTAATCACAATTTTGACACCACAGCTAACTAAGTGTGGGGAGAATCAAGTCTTTAAATGATAATATGTATTTCTGTTAGAGTTAGATTGTCTGTTTTCATATAGTTCTCGAAAATGGAACCCGAATGGTCTTTCTCTAGCAGACCCTAATATAGTCTTAAAAGCTGATTTTTAATCTTTAAGGAGATTATCCTTTCTGTGGATCTGATTCATTAGTCTTATCCAGCTAATTTGCATGGTGCCCCCCCATTGTACAAGATAAATCTTTCTCATGGTTAGGATAAATCTGACCACTTGGCGACCCTGTTTAATGCTGAGGTCCGTGGATTTCCTGCTGATTTTAGTGATGACTTTTCTAGATTTTTCGTCAACCTACAGCTGGTCTGGACGACAACTTCATGACCTAAATCAAGAAGCGCGTTTCTTTTTCGGAAGACTTTACTTCCTTTTAATGATGGAATTGATTCATCGTGTAGATCCATCTCTTCTTTTCTTTCATCGGGTAAAACAGTTTAGTTTAGTCCAAAGCAAAAGTATTTTCAGTTATTTGTTACAGATATATGTGACATATGTTTAAGATAACTTGGTAAATTTTCCCAAACTTGGCTTTTATTTTCCTTTTTATCGTCCTCTATTCCATTTTAAATGAATTTTAACATTTTGGTTTGTTTCTCAATTTATGTCCTTTCCGAGGTTACAATAATTTCGGTGTTAAAAACTAGTTTTATCGTTCATAAATATGTATAAACATGATTTTGAATTCATTTAATTGAAAATTTTGAAAAATTTTACTAGAATTGGGTAGTCAGTATATAAGACTAGGGCTGTTCTTTTTTATCAGAGAGCACTAGATTCTAATACAACTACTGCTTTACTAGTATTTTTAATGGTAACCAAGTGTTTAAGATAAAAATTTTAAAAATCCGAAAGAATTTAACCCCTTCCCACACTTAAGATCTTGCAATGCCCTCATTTGCAAGAAATCAGTAACAATTTAACTTATTGAGGGTGATTTGTGTGAAAATGATTAAATTTTACCAAAGTTTCCAAATATATTGGCGTTTGTTTGCTGAATGATAAATGGTGCACATCATTTGTTCATTCCGTCTTGTTGTTATTTCACATATATTTTGCATCTTGTCGTCAAAATTAGTTGCTTTTTGCTGAACTTAATGCCAGTCTTTGAAAATGCGTTGTTTTACCCTGTTGTGTACATAAGATAAACTGCAAACATATATACATATTTTTGAAGTTTGGTATATTACACCACATTCAAAAATTATTAAAATCTAAGAATAAAAGTTAGATAATTATAAAAGTGATTACAATATTAACAAAAGTATTAAACGTATCAATAATTACAAATTACAAAATAAAAAAAATAATAAGTAAACTAAGGATGATATTGGTACCAATAGGGGTTCCAGGCATAACCATAAGTGCTATAGAATGCTTCGGCAGGGTCATACGTCGGATATGGTGGCTGCATCTCTATAGACCAAGGAGGGAAGATGGGTTTCGGTGTAGGAATATAGTTTCTACCTATATGTTGGCAATGAGCTATGATTTGGTTCTGATGAACTTGCCAATCTTCAAATGCTCTCTGTCTAGCATTTTCGTATTCCTGAGAAGCTATAAACCTATGCATTTCTTGCATCTCATTCCCCCCTCCTACATTACCTTGTTGCTGGTTTCTCTCCACCTGTGGATGTCTACCATGGTATCGTACTGCGGCGTTATTTCGCCTCTTCAAAACTTTCGCACCATGGTATACATTTAAACCTATAGTATCGCGGGGTTCCGGCTCTTCTAGTAATAATCCCCCCCGACTTATATCCACACCGAGATATTCACCAATCAAAGTAATAAAAATACCACCTCCTATTATGCTATGTGGTCGCATCCCCCGAACCATAGCTGATAAATAATAACCCACACAATATGGTATACTTACAGCGCTTTGTGGGTCTCGAATACACATATGGTAAAACAAATCCTGTTCATTTACTTTTTCCTTGTTTTTACCCCTTTGTGTAATAGAATTAGCTAAAAACCTATGTATCACTCTTAATTCGGCTCTATCTATATCCAAATAAGAGTAATTTCCCCCTTTAAAACGGTGATGGCTTGTCATTTGACTCCACACACCGTGTGTATCAAAATTTTCATCTATCTTTCTACCGTTTAGTATCAATCCTCTACAATCGGCAGACGCTAACTCCTCAGGCGTATATATACGTAAAGCCTGAGCCATGTCTAGTAAAGACATGTGGTGCATCGAACCGCCTAACAAAAATCTAATAAAAGAACGATCGGTTAAACTAGCTACCCGATCATTCAACTCTATACTACATAACAATTCTTCACACCATACTTTATATACAGGTCTACGTATGGTGAATAAACATACCCAGTCATTAAAAGAAGAATTACCATACCTCTGTACAAGTAATTCCCTAATTGGCCCGGCCAATTCTACAGCTTCTAAGGGTCCCCATTCTATGACCCTCGGTACCTCAACAACCTTAGAATGAAGAGTATGCAAACCCCGTTGATATTTTGGATAATCTATCCAAAGTCTGTCAAATCTCAGGTTCAGGTGCAACTCTTCCAAGTGCATATCGGAAAAGGTCATGACTGGATGAGGTATATCCTGCTTGTAGTAGTTATCCACCTCCTGTTGTTCCAAATTCTCAGCAGGAGCATTGCGGGCTTGGGATGAAGATTCACCCCTTTTCATTCTGCAAAACACATCAAACACAATTTTTGTGCATCCAAATATGCATTAGTGTCAGCAAAATCATCAATCAAAATAATTACAATGACATTATCAATTTATATCAAACTTAAGCTCATTTTCACATTTTTATCAAATCTACACTTTTTCAAATAAGCATATACGAAAATGTTCGCCAAGTTCATAAGCATTCAACTCAAATAACATGTCAAAATAATCATTACTAGCAATTAAACAAGTCTCAAATGGCATTATCTTTCAAAAATCAAGTTCATGAATTTTAGACTTGAAAAAGTCCACTTTAATTCTCAAAATCATGTTTAGGCTCAAAGTTTGGATCATTTAACTACCTAGACATGTTACACTACTCAATTTAGCAACAATTCATGACAAAAATCGGCCATAACCTGTTTATATCAAAAAGCCCCAAATTTGCTCAAGAACACAAACCCTAGATTACTCAAAATTTGAAGTTTAAGGCTTCTAATCATGTTAAACAGCATCAATCTAGGTTATACAAGCATAATACATAAACAATTTAAGCCTAATTACACTAAAAAGCATCAAAATCAAATTGGAAAAAAAAATTGCTCAAGAACATCAAATTTCGAATTAAATGGTGTTTAGGTGTAGAAATTTACCGTTTTTCTTGAGTAATTCTTAGATAGCATCCTTCTCAACATGATTTTAGCAAAAAATTTGGTGATTAACGGTTAAAAATTGGGATTTTTGGGGGTGTTTTTCGGGTTTTTCGCGTGCAGTTTTCGCTGTGTTTTTATTGTTTTGGGGTTGGGACTGATCTGTTGTTCGGTTATATTTTTTTCTGATTTTTAGTCCCTCCGCGAGTCGCGGCGAAATACACTTCAAACTCCGTGACTCGCGGAGTTTTTTTTTTTTTTTTTTTTATTATAATCATTAACTTTTGAAACAATTAATTACTTAATTTTAAAATTTTGTTTCCCTTGTTATTTAGGACGAGGTCGTTTCGGATCGATGTCCTAGTCCGTCCCTCGACAAAATTTTAAAATTTGTCTTTTTGTAGCGATTGTTTTAAAAGCTAAGATTTTTGGGTTTTTTTCAATGTTTTTGGCATACTTTAATTCAATAAGATTAAAAATAATGATATTAAAAGTTCTCGTCCCTCCCTCGGGTAAAGCAATTTCGGTTCAAAGACCTAGTTTTCAACTTACGACGAATTTTAAAAATCATATTTTTAACTTAATGAGATAAAGTAAATTTTTGTTTTTAAATTTACACAACTTAAATATAAAATTCAAAATTATTATTTAAAAATTCACACCAAACTTAAAATTTGAAATGCATAAAATTAAAAATTTATATTTTAAAAATTCACACCAAACTTAATTTAAAAATTCATAAATTCATATCAAACTTATATTAATTTTTCAAATATTTACAATTTTAAATATATTGTTTTTACAAAATTTACAATATTAATTTAAGATTTAAATATTAATTTTAAAAACATGGTAAAAATAAATTTAAAAATCTTTTTTTTTCTTTTTATCCCACTTTAATCAATCAAATATTATCAAAAATATGCGCCCCTCTTTTCGGTAAAGTAATTTCGGTTCCAAGACCTAATTTAACTCATGACGAATTTTTGAAATATTTTGGGTTGATTGATTAAAGATATTTATACCTTAAGAATAAACGTTAAATTTCGCAGTGATGTAATAAATTTTTGAATGATATCAATAATTTCGGTCGCCAAACCTAATTTTATTCAATACCAATTTAATACTTTTTAGCGAACAAATTAGCGTTTATTATTAAAAGGTTAAAAATAAAAATAAAAATAAAAACAGTACAGACATACCTGTGAAATAGATTTCTTAGTTATATGATCTATCCCATTCATAAGATAGTCGGTTTAATTGGTTTTCCATGGCTACATAGGCGTAACCTCGAGCATTCAGTGTCTTTTCTTCTAAACATATGAACGGTCCGTCTCTGCATAAAGTAACAAATTCGGTATTTGAATAGGTTTGATTATTTGAACATTTACCTCCATGTGACCATTTTCCGCATTTGTGACATCGTTCTAGGTGTCGTGCTCTTCTTTTCGCTGCGGATTTTGATTTTCCTTTACCAAATTGTAACTTATTATCTTCGCATCTGGATTCTTTTCTAACTCCGTCCATTCTTTCTCTGATTACTGATACTATTTCACTCGGTAGTATGTCATTATTACGTTTAGTGATCAAAGCGTGTAGCATTAGACCATGGTTTAGTTCACAGGCAGTCTTCATTTCGTAAAAACCTAAAAAAAATAAAAATTCAGAATGGGGGGAGAAGACTAGTTCTTTAGGGTCTGCTAGGGAAAGACCATTCGGGTTCCATTTTCGAGAACTACACGAAAACAGACAATCTAACTCTAACAGAAATACATATTATCCTTTAAAGACTTGATTCTCCCCACACTTAGTTAGCTGTAGTGTCGAAATTGTGATTAACTTCGTTGTCGACTTCCATCGGACCATGTATGTAATGTTTAACTCTGTGACCATTAACTTTAAATTCAATCTCATTTGAATTTATTAATTCTATCGTTCCGTATGGGAAAACTCTTTTGACTATGAATGGTCCAGACCATCTTGATTTCAATTTTCCAGGAAATAGCTTGAATCGTGAATTGAAAAGAAGAACTCTATCTCCTTCTTTAAATTCTTTTGAACTTCTGATTCTTTTATCATGCCATTTCTTCGTTCTTTCTTTATAGATTAAGGAATTATCGTATGCTTCATGTCTTAATTCTTCTAATTCGTTTAGTTGACTTAATCGTAGACGTCCGGCTTCATGTAAATCAAGATTACATGTCTTCAAAGCCCAAAATGCTTTGTGTTCAATTTCTACTGGAAGATGACATGCTTTTCCATAAACAAGTCTAAAAGGTGTGGTTCCAATTGGAGTTTTGTAGGCTGTTCTAAAAGCCCAGAGTGCATCCTCCAATTTAATGGACCATTCCTTCGGATTTGATTCTACGGTTTTCTCTAGAATACGTTTTAAAGCTCGGTTGGTATTTTCAACTTGTCCACTTATTTGTGGATGATATGCGGTGGAGATTTTATGAGTTACTCCATATCTTTTAAGAACTTTCTCAAGTTGATTATTACAGAAATGAGTACCCCGATCACTTATTAAAGCTTTCGGTGTTCCAAACCTTGCAAAAAGACGTTTTAAAAAGTTGACTACAACTCGTGCATCGTTAGTTGGGAGAGCTTGTGCTTCCGCCCATTTAGATACATAATCAATGGCTACGAGTATATATAGATTATTATGAGATTTTGGAAATGGACCCATAAAGTCAATACCCCAAATGTCAAATACTTCACATACTTGGATGACATTTTGTGGCATTTCATCACGTTGACTTATTTTTCCGGCCCTTTGACATGCATCACAGGATTTGCAAAGAAGGTGTGCATCTTTGTAAATTGTAGGCCAATAGAATCCAGCTTCATAAACTTTTCTTGCTGTTAGTTGAGGCCCATAATGCCCTCCTGTTGGTCCTGTGTGACAATGGTTTAATATTTTACTAGCTTCATCTCCAAATACACATCGGCGTATTATTCCATCGGGACAACTTTTAAACAGATGTGGATCTTCCCAAAAATAGTGTTTTATATCACTGAAGAATTTCTTTCGTCTTTGGTATGATAATCCTTTTTCAAGGAATCCACAAACTAAGTAGTTTGCATAGTCTGCAAACCATGTGATTTCTTTATAATCTATCTTCAATAGATATTCATCAGGAAAGTTGTATTGTATGGCTGATTCATTTAGAACTTCTAATTCGGGATTTTCAAGACGAGAAAGATGATCAGCGGCGAGATTTTCTGCTCCTCTTTTATCTCGGATTTCAATATCAAACTCTTGTAAGAGTAAGATCCAACGTATTAATCTTGGTTTAGCATCTTGTTTTGAAAATAGGTATCTAAGAGCAGAATGGTCGGTATAGACCACCGTTTTTGCTAGAACGAGATATGATCGAAATTTGTCAAAAGCAAAGACAATAGCAAGGAGTTCTTTTTCAGTAGTTGTATAGTTCGTTTGTGCTCCTTGTAACGTCTTACTAGCATAATATATAGGTTGAAATCGTTTTTCAATCCTTTGTCCTAAAACGGCTCCCATTGCAAAATCACTTGCATCGCACATTAGTTCAAATGGTAGATTCCAATTTGGTGTTATCATGATCGGTGCATTAGTGAGTTTCTCTTTAAGAATATTAAAAGATTTGATACACTCATCTGAAAAGATGAATGGAGCATCCTTTTCTAGGAGTTTATTCATAGGAGTGGCAATTTTAGAAAAATCTTTTATGAAACGTCGGTAAAAACCGGCATGCCCTAGAAAACTCCTAACTCCTCTAACATTGGTGGGATGTGGAAGTTTAGCAATTACATCTACTTTAGCTCTATCCACTTCAATTCCTTCTTTTGAAATTTTATGTCCAAGAACGATGCCTTCTTTAACCATGAAATGGCATTTCTCCCAATTAAGTACTAGATTTGATTTTTCGCATCTAATTAGCATTCGTTCCAGATTAACTAGACATGATTTAAATGTATCACCGAAGACTGAAAAGTCATCCATGAATACTTCCATGCATTCTTCTATCATGTCGTGAAAAATCGCCATCATACACCTTTGAAAGGTTGCAGGGGCGTTACAAAGTCCAAATGGCATGCGTTTGTAAGCAAAAGTACCATAAGGGCACGTGAATGTGGTTTTCTCTTGGTCCTCGGGTGCTATTGGAATTTGAAAATATCCGGAAAATCCATCTAGAAAACAATAGTAACTATTTCCGGCTAATCTTTCCAACATTTGATCAATGAAAGGTAAGGGAAAGTGATCTTTTCTGGTGGCGTCATTTAATTTTCTATAATCAATACATACACGCCATCCTGTTACAGTCCTATTAGGAATAAGCTCATTTTTCTCATTTGTAATGACAGTCATGCCACCCTTCTTAGGTGCGCATTGAACTGGGCTTACCCATGGACTATCAGAAATTGGATATATCAAACCTGCATCTAGCAGTTTAATAATCTCTTTCTTAACTACATCTTGCATATTAGGATTTAGTCTTCGTTGGCGTTGCACATACGTTTTATGACCTTCTTCCATAAGGATTTTATCTGTGCAATACGAAGGACTTATTCCTTTAATATCATGAATCTTCCATGCAATGGCTGGTTTATGAGCTTTCAACACAGAAATGAGTTGTGATTTCTCATTTTCAGTAAGAGAAGACGATATTATTACAGGTAATTCAGATTCACCATGTAAATAAGCGTATTCCAAATGGTTTGGAAGTGGCTTTAACTCTAATTTCGGAGGTTCTTCTATCGATGATTTATATCGATATCTGTCTTCTTCTTTTAGCATTTGAATTTCTTCTGTTGTTGGTTCATATCCATTAGCTATAAGTGTAGCTAACATTTCAGCTTCATCAATTGGTTCATTACCTTCTCCTAAAGAACATTCTCCTGTTCCTTGTAATTCTGGAAATTCTTCTAATAATTCTGCATGTGCATCTATAGTTTGAATATAATAACATGTATCATCTGCAGATTGTGGTTGTTGCATTGCTCTATCAACTGAAAAGGTAACACTCTCATCCTCTATACTTAGGGTCAGTTTCTTATCGAACACGTCTATCATTGCTTTAGCCGTGTTTAAGAATGGTCTTCCTAATATGAGAGGAACTTGAGAATCTTCTTCCATGTCCAAAACAACAAAATCTACTGGAAATACTAAAGTACCAACTTTAACTAGCATGTTCTCCATTATCCCTCTAGGATATTTTATTGATCTATCGGCTAGTTGTATGCTTATTCTTGTTGGTTTCAATTCTCCAAGGTCTAGTTTAGCGTATAGTGAATACGGCATTAGATTTATACTAGCACCTAAGTCTGACAATGCTTCTATTGAACTAAGACTACCCAGAAAACATGGAATTGTGAAACTTCCTGGATCAGATAGTTTTTCTGGTATCTTATTCAACAGCACTGCTGAACAATTAGCATTCATAGTAACAGCCAAGAGTTCTTCCATTTTCTTTCTATTTGAAATTAGATCTTTCAAGAATTTAGCATATCTAGGTAGGGGTGTTCATCGGTTCGGTTTTCGGTTTGTTCGGTTTATCCGGTTCGGTGTATTCGGTTTTGAAATTTTTTCAGGCAAAACCGAAAACCGAACCGAAAACCGAATTCAAATTAAAAACCGAACCAAACCGAAAACCGAATTCGAATTCGGATTCGGTTCGGTTTTCGGTTAAAACCGAATATTATGAAAAAACTAAGAACGATGGTAGTTTAGTTGTAGCGTTACTGATGTCTTAGTTTTTTATATCCTAAAACAATGACGTACTATTAAATTATCAAGAATTCGATGATTTATTAATATTTACAGCTTAATTATGACGTTTACTGCTTCTGTTATTAAGAACAAGAAATAATAATTTGAGTAATATAATTACAATATGAACTACCAAATCGTCATATGTGTGAGAACATATTTTATTGATTCGATCCCAAATTTAAATGACATTAAAACATAAATATACAAATTAAATATTAAAAAATTTTGAATTCGGTTTTGAATTCGGTTTTCGGTTAAACCGAATTCAGAATTTTCAAAACCGAAAACCGAACCAAAAACCGAATTCAAATTCGGTTTCGGTTTGACTCGATCCGAAAACCATTTTTCAAATTCGGTTTGGTTTTTTTCCGGTTTGGTTTCGGTTTGGTTTTCGGGTTCCACGGTTTCAAACCAAATACTAACCACCCCTATATCTAGGCATTCCTGAAATCACATCAATGAAAGGAAGATTTACATTTATCTGTTTAAACATATCCAAGAATTTGGATTGCTCGGCTTCAAGTTTTTCTTTCTTCATTTTACTCGGATAAGGAAGTGGTGGTTGGTATGGTTTAACATAAGGTTTATCCTTAACTATGTTATCTTCATTAACTTTTTCAACTACCGGTTCTTTTTCCTTATCTTGATCAGGTTGTGGTTCTTGTGGAGTAGGAATAGTTTCATCAGAAGTTACAGGTATTTCAGGTGGTTTAAGTGTTGTACCACTTCTTGTGGTAATAGCTTTAGCTGTTTCATTCCGGGGGTTAGCATTTGTATCACTAGGTAGACTTCCCGGTTTTCTTTCACCTATTAACCTTGCTAGGTTACTCACTTCTTGTTCCAGATTTTGAATAGAAGCTTGTTGATTTCTAAATGCTTGAGCATTTTGTTCATTGGTTTGTTTCTGAGATGTGAAAAACTGCGTTTGAGTTTCAACTAGCTTCGTCATCATATCTTCTAAATTCGGCTTTTTATCATCGGTTTGTTGTGGTGGTTTGTTTTGAAAACTTGATCTTTGCTGGTTGTAAGTATTATTGGATACTTGTTGATTGCTAGGACCTTGTTGGTTGTTGTATGGAATATTTCGGTTATAATTCTGGTTTTGATTGTAAATCGGTCTTGGCGGTTGATAATTATTCTGATAATTATTTCCAGGCCTTTGGTTTATGTATGAAATATTCTCTCTTTGTTCCATTGTTAATTCAATACTGAGACAATCTTTTGTCAAATGTGGTCCTCCACACTGCTCACAACTAATTCGTATTGAGTGAATATCTTTAGTCATCTTTTCCATTCGTCTCTCTACAGCATCTATCTTTGCGGAAATAGAATCTAAGTCATGGCTAGAATCGACTCTAGCTGCTTTAGATGATCTAATGATGTCTTTTTCTTGGTGCCACTCATGTGAGTGGGAAGCAGTATTATCAATAATTTTGTAAGCATCAGTTTCAGTTTTCTTCATAATAGAACCACCAGCTGCTATATCTATGTCTTTTCTTGTAGTGATGTCGCATCCTTGGTAGAATATTTGTACTATTTGACAGGTGTCTAAACCATGTTGCGGACATCCTCTTAACAACTTTCCATATCTTGTCCACGCCTCATATAGAGTTTCATTTGGTTTCTGTGTGAACGTAACAATTTCTGCTTGAAGTCTTACGGCTTTAGATGCAGGAAAGAATTGTTTAAGAAATTTGTCAACTAAAACATCCCATGTATCGATCGCCTCTTCAGGTAACGATTCCAACCAATCTTTGGCTTCTCCCTTTAAAGTCCATGGAAATAATATGAGATATATCTGTTCATCCTCCACTTCTCGGATTTTAAATAGTGTGCAGATCCTATTAAAGGTACGTAGATGTTCATTTGGATCTTCCTTCGGCGCACCACTAAATTGGCATTGATTAGTCACCATGTGTAGAATTTGTCCTTTAATTTCATAATCTGGCGCATTAATGTCTGGATGAGTAATTGCGTGACCTTGGCCAGTGCGTTTAGCTCTCATTCGGTCTTCCATACTTAAAGGTTCCAGATTCTCCATAATTGAATTTGTTGAATCGGTATCACTAGATGATTCTGATTTAATGGTTCGTTCCTCAATAATACTTGTTTGATTGATTGGTGGCTCCGGAGGAAAGTTTAATGGTTCAGGATCTACGAACCGTTCCTGAATATTCTCCGGATTCTCAATTGTGATGTCGGGTTCAAAAAATGGATTATCGGAAATTTGAACTGAAGTACTTGGTCGACTGGATGACGATTCTAAAGAAAAATCAACGGCGGTTATATTTGCTAAATGTCTTGATCGAGTTACAGGTGGTGAACGTACAAAAGGTGGTGAACGTCTTGCTCGGTGCATTCACTGAATATCCTATTAGTTTTTAAAAGGAAAGAAAAATTATAATAAGTTATCCAATCAATAGACTTTTCTGATTTTGCCCACGTTTCGAATAGCCAAAAGATGCAGCAGAGGGGCAGGATTCGTTTGGTCTCAATATAATTGAGGACTGTTTGGCTCCAATAACCCGGTCCACGTACAAATCCAACTATTACTACGAACCAGAAAATTTTGATGTCTATTAATTTAACCACTTAAAATAAATTTTCGTAATTTTAAGAAATTTAGATAAGAAGTAGAATAAAAATCTATGTCTTAAAACTAGAATAGCGAGAAATAAGAAAGAAAAAGAGTTCGTCGGAAAAAGATCGAAAAAGAAAAATGGTTGAAAAATAAAAGGTGATGGAAAAATAAAAGAAACTTATAAAACTTAAAAATACTTGACTAACCTAACCTTATTACTACAACTAACTTAAAATTATAATCGCAAATTGAGATTACTAATTGGAATGATAATTGATACATATGTAAAAGTCGTCTAAAAATATTAAAGCTTACAGGAAAAACTAAATCCCAAATGGAAATAACTTAAAAAGAAACTAAAACTTAAAAAGGCGTCGCAAAATTCTAAAGCACCTAAATCTTAGTCTAAAGAAAAAGCACTTAAGGAATTCTACGGCAAAGCCTAAAAATCTAGGAGTAAAAATAACTATAGCAAAAACTAAGTTTAAAATTAAATATGAGCTAAAAATACAAATATTATGCTACAACGATTAAAAAGGGACAAAATATAAAAATATACAAAAAGTTGTAAAAAGTACAATTTTTATAAAAATATTATTTTTATATATATTTTTTTTAATTAAACTATTAATTTTACAATTTAACTAAACTAATTTAACTAAAATATATAAATTAAATAAAAAGTAAATCTTAAAATAAAACTAATAATAATAATAATAATAATTAGGGTTAAATAATAATAATAATTAATTAATACCCGTAATTAATGCTGAATTAGGGCTTCCTGTTCGCGTGTCAGAGAAGCTCCGCGAGTTGCGGTAATTTATAAAGAAAACCCCGCGAGTCGCGGGGTTCAGAATTTCAGATCTGGAGCAGTTTGAAATTTTACGCGTTTTTTTCTTTATTTATTTTTTTTTTTATTTTCTGTTTTCTGTTTTTTCTATATATAAAAGATATTTAATAAAACTTATATTTTTATAAATTAAAATAAAAATAAAGAAACTTATAAAACTTAAATATTTAACAAAATCTTAAAAATACTTATATTTTTGTTTTTCTTTTTATATTTTTGAATAATTAAAACGTATTTTTACAAAAGCGACTTTTAATAGAAGTAAACTAATTTTTTTTTTATTAGCGTTGCGCTTCCGGCGTTTAGAAAGCTCCCCGGCAGCGGCGCCAAAAATTACTTGATGTTATGCGAGGTGTATACGAAATAGCTTATATTTTACTAGGAAAAACTATTAAATACGATACAATTTTACACAAGATATTTATTTATTTATAGAATGGATATACTTAAACCTTGCTACAACACTTATAGGCAGTGTACCTAATCGTACAGTAGTGTAGTTTTTAGTAAGTCCGGTTCGTTCCACAGGGAAATCTTTAAACAAAGCTCAACGCTATATTAGTTTACTTTTATAAAAATACAAACATATATATAAGTAATATTATTATTATAAAGGGGGGTTTTTTTTTACCGTTTAATGACCGGTTTGTCGATTTTAAAACTTTAGTCGCAGTTAAAACCTAATGTAAAATATAAAATAAATACAAGACTTAAATTAAAGCGTAAAGTAAATAACGATAATGAAATTGCGAATAATAAAAGTGCGATAAAATAAACTTGCGATAATTAAAAAGTACGATAATTAAAAGTGCGATTAAATAACAATAAATAAAAGTGCGATAATTAGAAGTGCAATTAAATATAAAATAAAGGAAATTAAATATGAAATAAAAGAATTATGCTTATTTAAACTTCCGTAATCATGATGTTCGACGTGTTGATTTTAGTTTTATGCCCATGGGTTAATTGTCCTTTGTCCTGGATTATTTAATATGTCCGTCTGGTTTTTGTCCATAACAGTCCATCAGTCATAAATATAAAGTGCGAGTGTCCTCATCAAATTATTCTTATACCCGAAGTTAAATATTCCAACTAATTGGGGATTCGAATTGTAACAAGGTTTTAATACTTTGTTTAATGAATACACCAGGTTATCGACTGCGTGTAAACCAAGGTTTTACTACTTTGTTAACAATTACACCAATTACCCTTGAATGTAATTTCACCCCTGTTTTAATTATTCTAGTGGCTATTAATCCATTCCCGTGTCCGGTTAAATGAACGATTATTCGTACATATAAATACCCCGCCCATCGTGTCCGATTGAGTGTATATGGTAATTTATAAGGACGCCCAATTGTAAATCTTTATATTAACATTAACAAACTTTCATTTAGTTAAACAAATATAAAGCCCATTAATAGCCCATAGTCTAATTTCCACAAGTGTCGTTCTTTTGTCCAAACCCCAATTATGGTACAAAGCCCAATTACCCAATTTTAGTAATTAGCCCAACATCATGATTACTTCGTTTTAAATAAGCATAATAATAACTTAGCTACGAGACATTAATATAAAAAGGTTGAACATAACTTACAATGATTAAAAATAGCGTAGCGTTACACGGACAGAATTTCGACTTACACCTTTACAACATTCGCTAACATACCCTTATTATTAGAATTAAAATTAAAATTAAAATATAAATTATATATATATATATATCGTTTACGTATTATAAGAGAAGAAAAAGATTATGAATTGCGATCAGAATTCGGTTGCTTTTATAGGAAAAGTTGATTTTTGGGGCTCCGCGACTCGCGGTGATTTTGGCCTTCAAACTCCGCGAGTCGCGGAGAATGAATTTACAGCTCAGTCCTTGGAGTCTTTCTCTGCCGACGGTTTTATTTATAAATATAATATATATATAATTAATATAATTAATTATATATTATATTATATTTATATGCATAGTTAACTTGTAATTTTTAGTCCGTTGCGTCGAGCGTTAAGAGTTGACTCTGGTCCCGGTTCCGGATTTTCGAACGTCCTCGCGTACAATTTTATATTTTGTACTTTGCGTTTTGAATCTTGTACTCTTGTAATTTCGAGACGTTTCTTATCAATAATTGGAACCTCTTTGATTGTCTTTTGTTCTTTTGAGCTTTTTGGTCGTTTGCGTCTTCAATTCGTCGAATCTGTCTTTTGTCTTCACCTTTTATTATTTAAACGAATATCACTTGTAAATAGAACAATTGCAACTAAAAGCTTGTCTTTCTTGAGGAATAATGCTATGAAATATATGTTCGTTTTTAGCATTATCAGATGCACTCTGGGCTTTTAGAACAGCCTACAAAACTCCAATTGGAACCACACCTTTTAGACTTGTTTATGGAAAAGCATGTCATCTTCCAGTAGAAATTGAACACAAAGCATTTTGGGCTTTGAAATCATGTAATCTTGATTTACATGAAGCTGGACGTCTACGATTAAGTCAACTAAACGAATTAGAAGAATTAAGACATGAAGCATACGAAAATTCGTTAATCTATAAAGAAAGAACGAAGAAATGGCATGATAAAAGAATCAGAAGTTCAAAAGAATTTAAGGAAGGAGACAGAGTTCTTCTTTTCAATTCACGATTCAAGCTATTTCCTGGAAAATTGAAATCAAGATGGTCTGGACCATTCATAGTCAAAAGAGTTTTCCCATACGGAACGATAGAATTAATAAATTCAAATGGGATTGAATTTAAAGTTAATGGTCACAGAGTTAAACATTACATACATGGTCCAATGGAAGTCGACAACGAAGTTAATCACAATTTTGACACCACAGCTAACTAAGTGTGGGGAGAATCAAGTCTTTAAATGATAATATGTATTTCTGTTAGAGTTAGATTGTCTGTTTTCATATAGTTCTCGAAAATGGAACCCGAATGGTCTTTCTCTAGCAGACCCTAAAGAACTAGTCTTCTCCCCCCCATTCTGAATTTTTATTTTTATTTTTAGGTTTTTAGGAAATGAAGACTGCCTGTGAACTAAACCATGGTCTAATGCTACACGCTTTGATCACTAAACGTAATAATGACATACTACCGAGTGAACTAGTATCAGTAATCAGAGAAAGAATGGACGGAGTTAGAAAAGAATCCAGATGCGAAGATAATAAGTTACAATTTGGTAAAGGAAAATTAAAATCCGCAGCGAAAAGAAGAGCACGACACCTAGAACGATGTCACAAATGCGGAAAATGGTCACATGGAGGTAAATGTTCAAATAATCAAACCTATTCAAATACCGAATTTGTTACTTTATGCAGAGACTGACCGTTCATATGTTTAGAAGAAAAGACACTGAATGCTCGAGGTTACGCCTATGTAGCCATGAAAAACCAATTAAACCGACTATCTTATGAATGGGATAGATCATATAACTAAGAAATCTATTTCACAGGTATGTCTGTACAGTTTTTATTTTTTTATTTTTATTTTTTATTTTTAACCTTTTGATAATAAACGCTAATTTGTTTGCTAAAAAGTATTAAATTGGTATTGAATAAAATTAGGTTTGGCGACCGAAATTATTGATATCATTCAAAAATTTATTACATCACTGCGAAATTTAACGTTTATTCTTAAGGTATAAATATCTTTAATCAATCAACCCAAAATATTTCAAAAATTCGTCATGAGTTAAATTAGGTCTTGGAACCGAAATTACTTTACCGAAAAGAGGGGCGCATATTTTTGATAATATTTGATTGATTAAAGTGGGATAAAAAGCCAAAAAGATTTTTAATTTTATTTTTACCATGTTTTTTAAAATTAATATTTAAATCTTAAATTAATATTGTAAACTTTGTAAAAACAATATTTTTAAAATTGTAAATATTTGAAAAATTAATATAAGTTTGGTGTGAATTTATAATATGAATTTTTAAAATTAAGTTTGGTGTGAATTTTTAATTTTTAAAATATGAATTTTTAATTTTATGCATTTCAAATTTTTAAGTTTGGTGTGAATTTTTAATATTAATTTTGAATTTTATATTTAAGTTGTGTGAATTTAAAAACAAAAATTTACTTTATCTCATTAAGTTAAAAATATGATTTTTAAAATTCGTCGTAAGTTGAAGACTAGGTCATTGAACCGAAATTGCTTTACCCGAGGGAGGGACGAGAGTTATTATTATCATTATTTTTAATCTTATTGAATTAAAGTATGCCAAAAACATTAAAAAAAAAAAAAAAAAAACCCTAAAATCTTAGCTTTTAAAACAATCGCTACAAAAAGACAAATTTTAAAATTTTGTCGAAGGACGGACTAGGACATCGATCCGAAACGACCTCGTCCTAAATAACAAGAGAAACAAATTTTTAAAATTAATTAATATTTTTTTTATAAGTTAAAGATTTCTAAAAAAAAAATCCAATATGTTTGGAAACTTTGGTAAAATTTAATCATTTTTCTACGCAAATCACCCTCAATAATTTAAATTGTTACTGATTTCTTGCAAATGAGGGCATTGCAAGATCTTAAGTGTGAGAAGGGGTTAAATTCTTTCGGATTTTAAAATTTTTTTTATCTTAAACACTGGGTTACCATTAAAAATACTAGTAAAGCAGTAGTTGTATTAGAATCTAGTGTTCTCTGATAATAAAGAACAGCCCTAGTCTTATATACTGACTACCCAATTCTAGTAAAAAATTTCAAAATTTTCAATTAAATGAACTCAAAATCATGTTTATACATATTTATGAACGATAAAACTAGGTTTTAACACCGAAATTATTGTAACCTCGGAAAGGACATAAATTGAGAAACAAACCAAAATGTTAAAATTCATTTAAGAACGGAATAGAGGAGAACAAAAAGGCAAATAAAAGAAAATAAAAGTCAAGTGTGGGAAAATTTACCAAGTTATTTTAAACATATGTAACATATTTCTGTTACAAATAATTTAAGATACTTTTTGCTTTGGACTAATCTAAACAGTTTTACCCGATTTATTATAATATATTTGAAAGAAAGATGGATCTACACGATGAATCAATTCCATCATTAAAAGGAAGTAAAGTCTTCCGAAAAAGAAACGCGCTCCTTGATTTAGGTCATGAAGTTGTCGTCCAGACCAGCTGTAGGTTGACGAAAAATCTAGAAAAGTCATCACTAAAATCAGCAGGAAATCCACGGACCTCAGCATCAAACAGGGTCGCCAAGTGGTCAGATTTATCCTAACCATGAGAAAGATTTATCTCGTACAATGGGGAGGCACCGTGCAAATTAGCTTGATAAGACTAATGAATCAGATCCCCAGAAAGGATAATCTCCTTAAAGATTAAAAATCAGCTTTTAAGACTGATATTACTCAATCCTTGAGATTGACCTTAAAGATTGAGAATTCAAACTCATGGAATTCAATGATATCTAAACTCGAGCTTGAACGAGAAAATATTTTGATCAAAAATACAAACCGATTTGTTTTCTGAAAATCCATTTTCAATGCGTTCATTACCATTGAATGTAAAATCCTAGGAATTCACCTGGAATTCATTAGGTCACCTGAACAAAATCGGGTGTCAACCGTAAGAACGGTGGTTGCATAACATGGTCGGAGACAGGACCTTGTGCCAGACCGAAAAATCATAGGATGATCTTTACTATTGCTCCTACCAAGGATAGTACTAGCATCCGACACGTAATTAGACCATGAACAAATGCATGTCATTAGACATTGCCTTAACAGTTTCTTGTTCATCGCTTTCCTTTACAACCGGACGGTAGTTTACCGAAAGGTAATATACGGAACAAGTAAACTGGATGTGTGCTTTCCGATACCGGGATAGCAGTGGATTACACGAACCTAAAAGTTTTTAGCCAAAATATTGATCCACAAATATATTTTGCAACATCGATGGTGGATCAAATCAGAAAACTTGTCTAGGGTAAAATCTAGCTTGAATTTTCAAAAGATCAAATGTTTTCATAAAGATCCAATTTCTAAGGGATCTAAATTTTTATAGTCATGTGGGACTGTAAACCGCCTTTCAAATGTGCACTTTGCTTTGGAAACCGAAAGTAAATCGTCTATTTGATTGAAAGTGTCGTTGACCTAAACCCGAGGCAACTATAAAGGACACACCCACCTTTAACCATATCATTACTATCATTGTTTATACCGCCGTATTGAAGTCACTGATGTACAAAGTATGAAGAATAAAGAAGTGATTCAAGTGTTTTTCAAGACTATATTGCTTGAGGACAAGCAACGCTTAAGTGTGGGAATACTGATAAGGCTAAAAAGGAACATATATTTCATAGCATTATCCCCCAAGAAAGACAAGATTTTAGTTGCAATTGTTTCATTTTCAAGTAATATTCGTTTGTATTAAATAAGTGCGAAGACAAAAGGCGAAAACGACGAATTGAAGACACAAAGGTCCAAAAAGCTCAAAAGTACAAGATACAATCAAAAAGGTTCAAATTATTGATGAAGAACGTCTAAAAATGACAAGAGTACAAGTTACAAAACGCAAAGTACACGATATAAAATAGTACGCAAGGGCGTTCGAAAATCCGGAACCGGGACATGAGTCAACTCTCAACGCTCGACGCAACGGTGTAAAAATTACGAGTCAACTATGCACAAGAATAAAATATAATATTTAAATAATTTATAATAAGAATAATATTAAATAATAAAAAGTTGTTAATTGAGCATAGTTCAGGGGTCGTAAATGAAAATTCAATTTCATATTTTGCCTATAAAAGGCGATGATTTACGTTCAATATAGGAATACCTTTTTCTATCATATTTTCTATCTATATATCGATCCATCTATCTATTATCAATATCAATTATCAATATCTATATTCTATATCTCTATCATAATGTTAACTTAATAAGATATAACAATAATCTTAATTTTAATTTTAAATTATGATAATAATAAGATTTATGATAGAGATCGTTTGAGTGTGTAAGTCGAAATTCTGTCCGTGTAACGCTACGCTATTTTTAATCATTGTAAGTTATGTTCAACCTTTTTACATTAATGTCTCGTAGCTAAGTTATTATTATGCTTATTTAAAACGAAGTAATCATGATGTTGGGCTAATTACTAAAATTGGGTAATTAGGCTTTGTACCATAAATTGGGTTTGGACAAAAGAACGACACTTGTGGAAATTAGACTATGGGCTATTAATGGGCTTTATATTTGTTTAACTAAATGATAGTTTGTTAATGTTAATATAAAGATTTACAATTGGGCGTCCCTATAAATTACCATATACACTCGATCGGACACGATGGGCGGGGTATTTATATGTACGAATAATTGTTCATCTAACCGGACACGGGAATGGATTAATAGTCACTAGAATAATTAAAACAGGGGTGAAATTATGTACAGGGACACTTGGTATAATTGATAACAAAATATTAAAACCTTGGGTTACACTCAGTCGACATCCTGGTGTAATTATTAAACAAAGTATTAAAATCTTGTTACAGTTTAAGTCCCCAATTAGTTGGAATATTTAACTTCGGGTATAAGAATAATTTGATGAGGACACTCGCACTTTATATTTATGACTGATGGACTGTTATGGACAAAAACCAGACGGACATATTAAATAATCCAGGACAAAGGACAATTAACCCATGGGCATAAAACTAAAATCAACACGTCAAACATCATGATTACGGAAGTTTAAATAAGCATAATTCTTTTATTTCATATTTAATTTCCTTTATTTTATATTTAATTGCACTTCTAATTATCGCATTTTTATTGTTATGGTATTTAATTGCACTTTTAATTATCGTACTTTTTAATTATCGCAAGTTTATTTTATCGCACTTTTATTATTCGCAATTTCATTATCGTTATTTACTTTATGCTTTAATTTAAGTCTTGTATTTATTTTTAATATTTTACATTTGGTTTTAACTGCGACTAAAGTTTTAAAATCGACAAACCGGTTATTAAACGGTAAAAACCCCCCTTTATAATAATAATATTACTTATATATATATATATTTGTATTTTTATAAAAGTAAACTAATATAGCGTTAAGCTTTGTTTAAAGATTTTCCCTGTGGAACGAACCGGACTTACTAAAAACTATACTATAATACGATTAGGTACACTGCCTATAAGTGTTGTAGCAAGGTTTAAGTATATCCACTCGATAAATAAATAAATAACTTGTGTAAAATTGTAGCATATTTAATAGTATTTCGCACTAAAAATAATACTATTTTGTATACACCCCCTACGACATCAATTACGATCAGAATGCGCGAGCTTTATAGGGAGTTTCTGAAATTGGGGCTCCGCGACTCGCGGCATTTTTGCCTTCAAACTCCGCGAGTCGCGGAGAATGAAATTACAGCTCACAACTTTGGAGTCTTTCTCTGCCGACGGTTTTTATTTATAAATATAATATATATATAATTAATATAATTAATTATATATTATATTATATTTATATACATAGTTAACTTGTAATTTTTAGTCCGTTGCGTCGAGCGTTAAGAGTTGACTCTGGTCCGGTTCCGGATTTTCGAACGTCCTTGCGTACAATTTAATATCTTGTACTTTGCGTTTTGAATCTTGTACTCTTGTAATTTCGAGACGTTTCTTATCAATAATTGGAACCTTTTTGATTGTCTTTTGTACTTTTGAGCTTTTTGGTCGTTTGCGTCTTCAATTCGTCGAATCTGTCTTTTGTCTTCACCTTTTATTATTTAAACGAATATCACTTGTAAATAGAATAATTGCAACTAAAAGCTTGTCTTTCTTGAGGAATAATGCTATGAATTATATGTTCGTTTTTAGCATTATCAAATATTCCCACACTTGAGCGTTGCTTGTCCTCAAGCAATATCGTCTTGAAATACTAGAATCACTTCTTTATTCTTCACACTTTGTACATCAGTGATTTCTTTACGGCGGTATAAACAATGGTAGTAACGATATGGTTTACAGTCGCACATGACTATAAAAATTTAGATCCATTAAGGAAACTGGATCTTTATGAAAACATTTGATCTTTTGAAAATTAAATCTAGTTTTTACCCTAGATAAGTTTTCCGGAATAACCCTTTACCGGTGTTTGCAAAATATTTTTGTGGGTTTGGTGGGTTTCAGATTTGAAAATTTTAGCTCAAAACTTTTGGTTTTGTGTCACCCACTTGCTAACCTTGTATTTAGAAAGCAACACGTCCAGTTCACTTGTCCCGTATATTACCTTTCGGTAAACTACCGTCCGGTTGTAAGGAAAGCGTTGAACAAGCAACTGTTAAGGCAATGTCCCCTGACATGCTTTTAATTATGGTCTATAACGTGTCGGACGCAATTACTATCCTTGGTAGGAGCAATAGTAAAGCTCACCCTTATAATTTTTCGGTATGGCACAAGGTCCTGTCTTTGACCACTATGCAACCACCGTTCTTACGGTTGACACCCGTTTTAGTTCAGGTGACCTAATGAATTCCAGGTGAATTCCTAGGATTTTACGTTCAATGGTAATGAACGCATTGAAAATAGGGTTTTCAGAAAACAAATCGGTTTGTAATTTTAATCAAAATATTTTCTCGTTCAAGCTCAAGTTTAGATATCCTTGAATTCCATGAGTTTGAATTCTCAATCTTTAAGGTCAATCTCTAGGATTGAGTAATATCAGTCTTAAAAGCTGATTTTTAATCTTTAAGGAGATTATCCTTTCTGTGGATCTGATTCATTAGTCTTATCCAGCTAATTTGCATGGTGCCCCCCCCCATTGTACAAGATAAATCCTTCTCATGGTTAGGATAAATCTGACCACTTGGCGACCCTGTTTAATGCTGAGGTCCGTGGATTTCCTGCTGATTTTAGTGATGACTTTTCTAGATTTTTCGTCAACCTACAGCTGGTCTGGACGACAACTTCATGACCTAAATCAAGAAGCGCGTTTCTTTTTCGGAAGACTTTACTTCCTTTTAATGATGGAATTGATTCATCGTGTAGATCCATCTCTTCTTTTCTTTCATCGGGTAAAACAGTTTAGTTTAGTCCAAAGCAAAAGTATTTTCAGTTATTTGTTACAGATATATGTGACATATGTTTAAGATAACTTGGTAAATTTTCCCACACTTGGCTTTTATTTTCCTTTTTATCGTCCTCTATTCCATTTTAAATGAATTTTAACATTTTGGTTTGTTTCTCAATTTATGTCCTTTCCGAGGTAACAATAATTTCGGTGTTAAAACCTAGTTTTATCGTTCATAAATATGTATAAACATGATTTTGAGTTCATTTAATTGAAAATTTTGAAAAATTTTACTAGAATTGGGTAGTCAGTATATAAGACCAGGGCTGTTCTTTATTATCAGAGAGCACTAGATTCTAATACAACTACTGCTTTACTAGTATTTTTAATGGTAACCAAGTGTATAAAGTAAAAAATTTTAAAATCCGAAAGAATTTAACCCCTTCCCACACTTAAGATCTTGCAATGCCCTCATTTGCAAGAAATCAGGAATAATTTAAATTATTGAGGGTGATTTGTGTGAAAATGGTTAAATTTTTACCAAAGTTTCCAAATATATTGGCGTTTGTTTGCTGAATGATAAATGGTGCACATCATTTGTTCATTCCGTCTTGTTGTTATTTCACATATATTTTGCATCTTGTCGTCAAAATTAGTTGCTTTTGCTGAACTTAATGCCAGTCTTTGAAAATGCGTTGTTTTACCCTGTTGTGTACATAAGATAAACTGCAAATATATATACATATTTTTGAAGTTTGGTATATTACCCCACATTCAAAAATTATTAAAATCTAAGAATAAAAGTTAGACAATTATAAAAACTATTACAATATTAACAAAAGTATTAAACGTATCAATCATTACAAATTACAAAATAAATAAAACTAAGTATACTAGGGATGATACTGGTACCAATAGGGGTTCTAGGCATAACCATAGGTGCTATAGAATGCTTCGGCAGGGTTATACGTAGGATACGGTGGTTGCATCTCTATAGACCAGGGAGGGAAGATGGGTTTCGGTGTAGGAATATAGTTTCTACCTATATGTTGGCAATGAGCTATGATTTGGTTCTGATGAACTTGCCAATCTTCAAATGCTCTCTGTCTAGCATTTTCGTACTCCTGAGAAGCTATAAACCTTTGCATTTCTTGCATCTCATTCCCCCCTCCTACATTACCTTGCTGTTGGTTTCTCTCAACCTGTGAATGTCTACCATGGTATGGTACTGCGGCGTTATTTCGCCTTTTCAAAACTTTCGCACCATGGTATACATTTAAACCTATAGTATCGCGGGGTTCTGGTTCTTCTACTAATAATCCCCCCCCGACTTGTATCCACACCGAGATATTCACCAATCAAAGTAATAAAAATACCACCTCCTATTATGCTATGCGGTCGCATCCCCCGAACCATAGCTGATAAATAATAACCCACACAATACGGTATACTTACAGCGCTTTGTGGGTCTCGAATACACATATGGTAAAACAAATCCTGTTCCTTTACCTTTTCCTTGTTTTTACCCCTTTGTGTAATCGAATTAGCTAAAAACCTATGAATCACTCTTAATTCGGCTCTATCTATATCCAAATAAGAGTAATTTCCCCCTTTGAAACGGTGATGGCTTGTCATTTGGCTCCACACACCGTGTGTATCAAAATTTTTATCTATCTTCCTACCGTTTAGTATCAACCCTCTACAATCGGCAGATGCTAACTCCTCAGGCGTATATATACGTAAAGCCTGAGCCATGTCCAGTAAAGACATGTGGCGCATCGAACCGCCTAACAAAAATCTAATAAAAGAACGATCGGTTAAACTAGCTACCTGATCATTCAACTCTATACTACATAACAATTCTTCACACCATACTTTATATACAGGTCTACGCATGGTGAATAAACGTACCCAGTCATTAAAAGAAGAATTACCATACCTCTGTACAAGTAATTCCCTAATTGGCCCGGCCAATTCTACAGCTTCTAAGGGTCCCCATTCTATGACCCTCGGTACCTCAACAACCTTAGAATGAAGAGTATGCAAACCCCTTTGATATTTTGGATAATCTATCCAAAGTCTGTCAAATCTCAGGTTCGGGTGCAACTCTTCCAAGTGCATATCAGAAAAGGTCATGACTGGATGAGGTATATCCTGCTTGTAGTAGTTATCCACCTCCTGTTATTCCGCATTCTCAGCAGGAGCATTGCGGGCTTGGGATGAAGATTCACCCCTTTCAGTCTGCAAAACACATCAAACACAATTTTTGTGCATCCAAATATGCATTAGTGTCAGCAAAATCATCAATCAAAATAATTACAATGACATGATCAATTTATATCAAACTTAAGCTCATTTTCACATTTTTATCAAATCTACACTTTTTCAAATAAGCATATACGAAAATGTTCGTCAAGTTCATAAGCATTCAACTCAAATAACATGTCAAAATAATCATTACTAGAAATTAAACAAGTTTCAAATGGCATTATCTTTCAAAAAATCAAGTTCATGAATTTTAGACTTGAAAAAGTCCACTTTAATTCTCAAAATCATGTTTAGGCTCAAAGTTTGGATCATTTAACTACCTAAACATGTTACACTACTTAATTTAGCAACAATTCATGACAAAAATCGGCCATAACCTGTTTATATCAAAAAGCCCCAAATTTGCTCAAGAACACAAACCCTAGATTATTCAAAATTTGAAGTTTAAGGCTTCTAATCATGTTAAATAGCATCAATCTAGGTTATACAAGCATAATACATAAACAATTTAAGGCTAATTACACTAAAAAGCATCAAAATCAAATTGGGGAAAAAATGGCTCAAGAACACTAATTTCGGATTAAATGGTGTTTAGGTGTAGAAATTTACCGTTTTTCTTGAGTAATTCCTAGATAGCATCCTTCTCAACATGATTTTAGTAAAAAATTTGGTGATTAACGGTTAAAAATTGTGATTTTGGGGAATATTTTTCGGGTATTTTCGAGCAGTTTTCGCAGTGTTTGTGTGTTTTGTGGGTTGGGACTGATCTGTTTCAGCTATATTTTTTTCTGTAATCCGACCCTCCCACGAGTCGCGGCAATTAAGCCTTCAAACTCCGCGACTCGCGGAGTTTGCTTTTTTTTTTTTTTTTGAACATTAACTTATAAAACAATTAAGTACTTAATTTTAAAATTTTGTTTCCCTTATTATTTAGGACGAGGTCGTTTCGGATCGATGTCCTAGTCTGTCCCTCGACAAAATTTTAAAATTTGTCTTTTTATAGCGATTATTTTAAAAGCTGAGATTTTTGGGTTTTTTTTTTTAATGTTTTTGGCATACTTTAATTCAATAAGATTAAAAATAATGATAATAAAAGTTCTCGTCCCTCCCTCGGGTAAAGCAATTTCGGTTCAAAGACCTAGTCTTCAACTTACGACGAATTTTAAAAATCATATTTTTAACTTAATGAGATAAAGTAAATTTTTGTTTTTAAATTCACACAACTTAAATATAAAATTCAAAATTAATATTAAAAATTCACACCAAACTTAAAATTTGAAATGCATAAAATTAAAAATTCATATTTTAAAAATTCACACCAAACTTAATTTAAAAGTTCATATTATAAATTCACACCAAACTTATATTAATTTTTCAAATATTTACAATTTAAAATATATTGTTTTTACAAAGTTTACAATATTAATTTAAGATTTAAATATTAATTTTAAAAACATGGTAAAAATAAAATTAAAAATCTTTTTTGTCTTTTTATCCCACTTTAATCAATCAAATATTATCAAAAATATGCGCCCCTCTTTTCGGTAAAGTAATTTCGGTTCCAAAACCTAATTTAACTCATGACGAATTTTTGAAATATTTTGGGTTGATTGTTTAAAGATATTTATACCTTAAGAATAAACATTAAATTTCGCAGTGATGTAATAAATTTTTGAATGATATCAATAATTTCGGTCGCCAAACCTAATTTTATTCAATACCAATTTAATACTTTTTAGCGAACAAATTAGCGTTTATTATCAAAAGGTTAAAAATAAAAATAAAAATAAAAACTGTACAGACATACCTGTGAAATAGATTTCTTAGTTATATGATCTATCCCATTCATAAGATAGTCGGTTTAATTGGTTTTCCATAGCTACATAGGCATAACCTCGAGCATTCAGTGTCTTTTCTTCTAAACATATGAACGGTCCGTCTCTGCATAAAGTAACAAATTCAGTGTTTGAATAGGTTTGATTATTTGAACATTTACCTCCATGTGACCATTTTCCGCATTTGTGACATCGTTCTAGGTGTCGTGCTCTTCTTTTCGCTGCGGATTTTAATTTTCCTTTACCAAATTGTAACTTATTATCTTCGCATCTGGATTCTTTTCTAACTCCGTCCATTCTTTCTCTGATTACTGATACTAGTTCACTCGGTAGTATGTCATTATTACGTTTAATGATCAAAGCGTGTAGCATTAGACCATGGTTTAGTTCACAGGCAGTCTTCATTTCCTAAAAACCTAAAAAAAAAAAAAAAAATTCAGAATGGGGGGAGAAGACTAGTTCTTTAGGTTCTGCTAGGGAAAGACCATTCGGGTTCTATTTTCGAGAACTACACGAAAACAGACAATCTAACTCTAACAGAAATACATATTATCCTTTAAAGACTTGATTCTCCCCACACTTAGTTAGCTGTGGTGTCGAAACTGTGATTAACTTCGTTGTAGACTTCCATCGGACCATGTATGTAATGTTTAACTCTGTGACCATTAACTTTAAATTCAATCCCATTTGAATTTATTAATTCTATTGTTCCGTATGGGAAAACTCTTTTAACTATGAATGGTCCAGACCATCTTGATTTCAATTTTCCAGGAAATAGCTTGAATCGTGAATTGAAAAGAAGAACTCTGTCTCCTTCTTTAAATTCTTTTGAACTTCTGATTCTTTTATCATGCCATTTCTTCGTTCTTTCCTTATAGATTAACGAATTTTCGTATGCTTCATGTCTTAATTCTTCTAATTAGTTTAGTTGACTTAATCGTAGACGTCCGGCTTCATGTAAATCAAGATTACATGTCTTCAAAGCCCAAAATGCTTTGTGTTCAATTTTTACTGGAAGATGACATGCTTTTCCATAAACAAGTCTAAAAGGTGTGGTTCCAATTGGAGTTTTGTAGGCTGTTCTAAAAGCCCAGAGTGCATCCTCCAATTTAAAGGACCATTCCTTCGGATTTGATCCTACGGTTTTCTCTAGAATACGTTTTAAGGCTCGGTTGGTATTTTCAACTTGTCCACTTGTTTGTGGATGATATGCGGTGGAGATTTTATGAGTTACTCCATATCTTTTAAGAACTTTCTCAAGTTGATTATTACAGAAATGAGTACCCCGATCACTTATTAAAGCTTTCGGTGTTCCAAACCTTGCAAAAAGACGTTTTAAAAAGTTGACTACAACTCGTGCATCGTTAGTTGGGAGAGCTTGTGCTTCCGCCCATTTAGATACATAATCAATGGCTACGAGTATATATAGATTATTATGAGATTTTGGAAATGGACCCATAAAGTCAATACCCCAAATGTCAAATACTTCACATACTTGGATGACATTTTGTGGCATTTCATCACGTTGACTTATTTTTCCGGCCCTTTGACAAGCATCACAGGATTTGCAAAGAAGGTGTGCGTCTTTGTAAATTGTAGGCCAATAGAATCCAGCATCATAAACTTTTCTTGCTGTTAGTTGAGGCCCATAATGCCCTCCTGTTGGTCCTGTGTGACAATGGTTTAAAATTTTACTAGCTTCATCTCCAAATACACATCGGCGTATTATTCCATCGGGACTACTTTTAAACAGATGTGGATCTTCCCAGAAATAGTGTTTTATATCACTGAAGAATTTCTTTCGTCTTTGGTACGATAATCCTTTTTCAAGGAATCCACAAACTAAGTAGTTTGCATAGTCTGCAAACCATGGGATTTCATTATAATCTATCTTCAATAGATATTCATTAGGAAAGTTGTCTTGTATGGCCGATTCATTTAGAACTTCTAATTCGGGATTTTCAAGACGAGAAAGATGATCAGCGGCGAGATTTTCTGCTCCTCTTTTATCTCGGATTTCAATATCAAACTCTTGTAAGAGTAAGATCCAACGGATTAATCTTGGTTTAGCATCTTGTTTTGAAAATAGGTATCTAAGAGCAGAATGGTTGGTATAGACCACCGTTTTTTCTAGAACGAGATATGATCGAAATTTGTCAAAAGCAAAGACAATAGCAAGGAGTTCTTTTTCAGTAGTTGTATAGTTCGTTTGTGCTCCTTGTAACGTCTTACTAGCATAATATATAGGTTGAAATCGTTTTTCAATCCTTTGTCCTAAAACGGCTCCCATTGCAAAATCACTTGCATCGCACATTAGTTCAAATGGTAGATTCCAATTTGGTGTTATCATGATCGGTGCATTAGTTAGTTTCTCTTTAAGAATATTAAAAGATTTGATACACTCATCTGAAAAGATGAATGGAGCATCCTTTTCTAGGAGTTTATTCATAGGAGTGGCAATTTTAGAAAAATCTTTTATGAAACGTCGGTAAAAACCGGCATGCCCTAGAAAACTCTTAACTCCTCTAACATTGGTGGGATGTGGAAGTTTAGCAATTACATCTACTTTAGCTCTATCCACTTCAATTCCTTCTTTTGAAATTTTATGTCCAAGAACGATGCCTTCTTTAACCATGAAATGGCATTTCTCCCAATTAAGTACTAGATTTGATTGTTCGCATCTAAGAAGCATTCGTTCCAGATTAACTAGACATGATTCAAATGTATCACCGAAGACTGAAAAGTCATCCATGAAAACTTCCATGCATTCTTCTATCATGTCATGAAAAATCGCCATCATACACCTTTGAAAGGTTGCAGGGGCGTTACAAAGTCCAAATGGCATGCGTTTGTAAGCAAAAGTACCATAAGGGCACGTGAATGTGGTTTTCTCTTGGTCCTCGGGTGCTATTGGAATTTGAAAATATCCGGAAAATCCATCTAGAAAACAATAGTAACTATTTCCGGCTAATCTTTCCAACATTTGATCTATGAAAGGTAAGGGAAAGTGATCTTTTCTGGTGGCGTCATTTAATTTTCTATAATCAATACACACACGCCATCCTGTTACAGTTCTAGTAGGAATAAGCTCATTTTTCTCATTTGTAATGACAGTCATGCCACCCTTCTTAGGCACGCATTGAACTGGGCTTACCCATGGACTATCAGAGATTGGATAAATTAGACCTGCATCTAGCAGTTTAATAATCTCTTTCTTAACTACATCTTGCATATTAGGATTTAGTCTTCGTTGGCGTTGCACATACGTTTTATGACCTTCTTCCATAAGGATTTTATGTGTGCAATACGAAGGACTTATTCCTTTAATATCATGAATCTTCCATGCAATGGCTGGTTTATGAGCTTTTAACACAGAAATGAGTTGTGATTTCTCATTTTCAGTAAGAGAAGACGATATTATTACAGGTAATTCAGATTCACCATGTAAATAAGCGTATTCCAAATGGTTTGGAAGTCGCTTTAACTCTAATTTCGGAGGTTCTTCTATCGATGATTTGTATCGATATCTGTCTTCTTCTTTTAGCATTTGAATTTCTTCTGTTGTTGATTCATATCCATTAGCTATAAGTGTAGCTAACATTTCAGCTTCATCAATTGGTTCATTACCTTCTCCTAAAGAACATTCTCCTGTTCCTTGTAATTCTGGAAATTCTTCTAATAATTCTGCATGTGCATCTATAGTTTGAATATAATAACATGTATCATCTGCAGATTGTGGTTGTTGCATTGCTCTATCAACTGAAAAGGTAACACTCTCATCCTCTATACTTAGGGTCAGTTTCTTACCGAACACGTCTATCATTGCTTTAGCCGTGTTTAAGAATGGTCTTCCTAATATGAGAGGAACTTGAGAATCTTCTTCCATGTCCAGAACAACAAAATCTACTGGAAATACTAAAGTACCAACTTTAACTAGCATGTTCTCCATTATCCCTCTAGGATATTTTATTGATCTATCGGCTAGTTGTATGCTTATTCTGGTTGGTTTCAATTCTCCAAGGTCTAGTTTAGCGTATAGTGAATACGGCATTAGATTTATACTAGCACCTAAGTCTGCCAATGCTTCTATTGAACTAAGACTACCCAGAAAACATGGAATTGTGAAACTTCCTGGATCAGATAGTTTTTCTGGTATCTTATTCAACAGCACTGATGAACAATTAGTATTCATAGTAACAGCCGAGAGTTCTTCCATTTTCTTTCTATTTGAGATTAGATCTTTCAAGAATTTAGCATATCTAGGCATTCCTGAAATCACATCAATGAAAGGAAGATTTACATTTATCTGTTTAAACATATCCAAGAATTTGGATTGCTCGGCTTCAAGTTTTTCTTTCTTCATTTTACTCGGGTAAGGAAGTGGTGGTTGGTATGGTTTAACATAAGGTTTAGCCTTAACTGTGTTAT
This sequence comes from Rutidosis leptorrhynchoides, assembly GCF_046630445.1. Classification (NCBI taxonomy): domain Eukaryota; kingdom Viridiplantae; phylum Streptophyta; class Magnoliopsida; order Asterales; family Asteraceae; genus Rutidosis; species Rutidosis leptorrhynchoides. The sequence goes on along the minus strand of NC_092338.1, from coordinate 77,317,567 downwards.
CTTCATTAACCTTTTCAACTACCGGTTCTTTTTCCTTATCTTGATCAGGTTGTGGTTCTTGTGGAGTAGGAATAGCTTCATCAGAAGTTACAGGTATTTCAGGTGGTTTAAGTGTTGTACCACTTTTTGTGGTAATAGCTTTAGCTGTTTCATTCCGGGGGTTAGCATTTGTATCACTAGGTAGACTTCCTGGTTTTCTTTCACCTATTAACCTTGCTAGGTTACTCACTTCTTGTTCCAGATTTTGAATAGAAGCTTGTTGATTTCTAAATGCTTGAGCATTTTGTTCATTGGTTTGTTTCTGAGATGTGAAAAACTGCGTTTGAGTTTCAACTAGCTTTGTCATCATATCTTCTAAATTCGGCTTTTTATCATCGGTTTGTTGTGGTGGTTTGTTTTGAAAATTAGGTCTTTGCTGATTATAAGTATTATTGGATACTTGTTGATTGCTAGGACCTTGTTGGTTGTTGTATGGAATATTTCGGTTATAATTTTGGTTTTGATTGTAAATCGGTCTTGGCGGTTGATAATTATTCTGATAATTATTTCCAGGCCTTTGGTTTATGTATGAAATATTCTCTCTTTGTTCCATTGTTAATTCAATACTGAGACAATCTTTTGTCAAATGTGGTCCTCCACACTGCTCACAACTAATTCGTATTGAGTGAATATCTTTAGTCATCTTTTCCATTCGTCTCTCCACAGCATCTATCTTTACGGAAATGGAATCTAAGTCATGGCTAGAATCGGCTCTAGCTGCTTTAGATGATCTAATGATATCTTTTTCTTGGTGCCACTCATGTGAGTGGGAAGCAGTGTTATCAATAATTTTGTAAGCATCAGTTTCGGTTTTCTTCATAATAGAACCACCAGCTGCTATATCTATGTCTTTTCTTGTAGTGATGTCGCATCCTTGGTAGAATATTTGTACTATTTGACAGGTGTCTAAACCATGTTGCGGACATTCTCTTAACAACTTTCCATATCTAGTCCACGCCTCATATAGAGTTTCATTTGGTTTCTGTGTGAACGTAACAATTTCTGCTTGAAGTCTTACGGCTTTAGATGCAGGAAAGAATTGTTTAAGAAATTTTTCAACTAAAATGTCCCATGTATCGATCGCCCCTTCAGGTAACGATTCCAACCAATCTTTGGCTTCTCCCTTTAAAGTCCAGGGAAATAACATGAGATATATCTGTTCATCCTCCACTTCTCGGATTTTAAATAGTGTGCAGATCCTATTAAAGGTACGTAGATGTTCATTTGGATCTTCCTTCGGCGCACCACTAAATTGGAATTGATTAGTCACCATGTGTAGAATTTGTCCTTTGATTTCATAATCTGGCGCATTAATGTCTGGATGAGTAATTGCGTGACCTTGGCCAGTGCGTTTAGCTCTCATTCGGTCTTCCATACTTAAAGGTTCCAGATTCTCCATAATTGAATTTGTTGAATCGGTATCACTAGATGATTCTGATTTAATAGTTCGTTCCTCAACAATCTCTGTTTGAATGATTGGTGGCTCCGGAGGAAAGTTTAATGGTTCGGGATCTACGAATCGTTCCTGAATATTCTCCGGATTCTCAATTGTGAGGTCGGGTTCAAAAAATGGATTATCGGAAATTTGAACTGAAGTACTTGGTCGACTGGATGACGATTCTAAAGAAAAATCAACGGCAGTAATATTTGCTAAATGTCTTGATCTAGTTACAGGTGGTGAACGTACAAAAGGTGGTGATCGTCTTGCTCGGTGCATTCACTGAATATCCTATTAGTTTTTTAAAAGGAAAGAAAAATTATAATAAGTTATCCAATTAATAGACTTTTCTGATTTTGCCCACGTTTCGAATAGCCAAAAGATGCAGCAGAGGGGCAGGATTCGTTTGGTCTCAATATAATTGAGGACTGTTTGGCTCCAATAACCCGGTCCACGTACAAATCAAACTATTACTACGAACCAGAAAATTTTGATGTCTATCAATTTAACCACTTAAAATAAATTTTCGTAATTTTAAGAAATTTAGATAAGAAGTAGAATAAAAATCTATGTCCTAAAACTAGAATAGCGAGAAATAAGAAAGAAAAAGAGTTCGTCGGAAAAAGATTGAAAAAGAAAAATGGTTGAAAAATAAAAGGTGACGGAAAAATAAAAGAAACTTATAAAACTTAAAAATACTTGACTAACCTAACCTTATTACTACAACTAACTTAAAATTATAATCGCAAATTGAGATTACTAATTGGAATGATAATTGGTACATATTAAAAGGTGTCTAAAAATATTAAAGCTTATAGGAAAAACTATATCCCAAATGGAAATAACTTAAAAAGAAACTAAAACTTAAAAAGGCGTCGCAAAATTCTAAAGTACCTAAATCTTAGTCTAAAGAAAAAGCACTTAAGGAATTTTACGGCAAAGCCTAAAAATCTAGGAGTAAAAATGACTATGGCAAAAACTAAGTTTAAAATTAAATATGAGCGAAAAATACAAATATTACGCTACAACGATTAAAAAGGGACAAAATATAAAAATATACAAAAAGTTGTAAAAAGTACAATTTTTATAAAAATATTATTTTTATATTATTTATTTTATTAAACTATTAATTTTACAATTTAATTAAACTTAATAAACTAAAATATAAATTAACTAAAACTTAAATTAAAATAAAACTAATTATAATAATAATAATAATTAGGGTTTATAATAATAATTAATTAATAATTACTCCGTGATTAATTGCAGTAGGGTTTCTGTCGGTGTCAGAATTACTCCGCGAGTCGCGGTATTCAAAGCTTCAAACCCCGCGAGTCGCGGGGTTTCAAAATTCAACCCTGGAACAGTTTAAAACTCGACGCGTTTTTTTTTTTTTTTTTGGTTTTAATTTTTCTGTTAAAAAAAATATGTGTATAAAAACTTATATTTTAAAAACTTAAATAAAATAGAACTACTTTATAATTTTAATAAATAAAATGCTTAAAACTAGATTTATATATATTTTTTTTATGTTTTTAAATAAAAACAAAATACTTAAATAAAACTTATGTTTTTATAAAATAAAAACAAAGAAACTTTATAAAACTTAAATATTTAACAAAATCTTAAAAATACTTATATTTTTGTTTTTCTTTTTATATTTTCGAATATTTAAAACGTATTTTTATAAAAGCGACTTTTAATAAAAGTAAACTAAAAATCTTTTTTTTATTTTATATATTAGCGTTGCGCTTCCGGCGTTTAAGAGTTTTCCCCGGCAGCGGCGCCAAAAATACTTGATTTGGTAGCGGAGTGGTATAAAATAGTTATTAATTTTAGCAGAAAATACTATTAAATACGATACAATTTTACACAAGATATTTATTTATTTATAGAATGGATATACTTAAACCTTGCTACAACACTTATAGGCAGTGTACCTAATCGTACAGTAGTGTAGTTTTTAGTAAGTCCGGTTCGTTTCACAGGGAATCTTTTTTAAACAAAGCTCAACGCTATATTAGTTTACTTTTATAAAAATACAAACATATATATAAGTAATATTATTATTATAAAGGGGGTTTTTACCGTTTAATGACCGGTTTGTCGATTTTAAAACTTTAGTCGCAGTTAAAACCAAATGTAAAATAATAAATAAATACAAGACTTAATTTTAAGCGTAAAGTAAATAACGATAATGAAATTGCGAATAATAAAAGTGCGATAAAATAAACTTGCGATAATTAAAAAGGACGATAATTAAAAGTGCAATTAAATAACAATAAATAAAAGTGCGATAATTAGAAGTGCAATTAAATATAAAATAAAGGAAATTAAATATGAAATAAAAGAATTATGCTTATTTAAACTTCCGTAATCATGATGTTTGACGTGTTGATTTTAGTTTTATGCCCATGGGTTAATTGTCCTTTGTCCTAGATTATTTAATATGTCCGTCTGGTTTTTGTCCATAACAGTCCATCAGTCATAAATATAAAGTGCGAGTGTCCTCATCAAATTATCCTTATACCCAAAGTTAAATATTCCAACTAATTGGGGACTTAAACTGTAACAAGATTTTAATACTTTGTTTAATAATTACACCAGGATGTCGGCTGAGTGTAACCCAAGGTTTTAATATTTTGTTATCAATTATACCAAGTGTCCTTGTACATAATTTCACCCCTGTTTTAATTATTCTAGTGGCTATTAATCCATTCCCGTGTCCGGTTAGATGAACGATTATTCGTACATATAAATACCCCGCCCATCGTGTCCGATTGAGTGTATATGGTAATTTATAGGGATGCCCAATTGTAAATCTTTATATTAACATTAACAAACTATCATTTAGTTAAACAAATATAAAGCCCATTAATAGCTCATAGTCTAATTTCCACAAGTGTCGTTCTTTTGTTCAAATCCCAATTATGGTACAAAGCCCAATTACCCAATTTTAGTAATTAGCTCAACATCATGATTACTTCGTTTTAAATAAGCATAATAATAACTTAGCTACGAGACATTAATGTAAAAAGGTTGAACATAACTTACAATGATTAAAAATAGCGTAGCGTTACACGGACAGAATTTCGACTTATACCCTTACAACATTCGCTAACATACCCTTATTATTAGAATTATAATTATAATTAAAATTAAAATATAAATTATAAATATATATATATATATTTTACGTATGAGGAGAAGAAGAAAAAGATGGATGATTACGATCAGAATGCGCGAGCTTTATAGGGAGTTTCTGAAATTGGGGCTCCGCGACTCGCGGGATTTTTGCCTTCAAACTCCGCGAGTCGCGGAGAATGAAATTACAGCTCACAACTTTGGAGTCTTTCTCTGCCGACGGTTTTTATTTATAAATATAATATATATATAATTAATATAATTAATTATATATTATATTATATTTATATACATAGTTAACTTGTAATTTTTAGTCCGTTGCGTCGAGCGTTAAGAGTTGACTCTGGTCCCGGTTCCGGATTTTCGAACGTCCTTGCGTACAATTTAATATCTTGTACTTTGCGTTTTGAATCTTGTACTCTTGTAATTTCGAGACGTTTCTTATCAATAATTGGAACCTTTTTGATTGTCTTTTGTACTTTTGAGCTTTTTGGTTGTTTGCGTCTTCAATTCGTCGAATCTATCTTTTGTCTTCACCTTTTATTATTTAAACGAATATCACTTGTAAATAGAACAATTGCAACTAAAAGCTTGTCTTTCTTGAGGAATAATGCTATGAATTATATGTTCGTTTTTAGCATTATCAGTCACAAGTCTTGGGAATGTTCGGTGCCAAAGGGTGATGGCATGGTGTGCTTCGTTTGCCAAGAGGAAGGACATCGTAAGTCGGAATGTCCCGAGTTAGCGGGGACGGGTGCGATAAGGAGACGTTAAGGTACGTTTCGTTTTAATAAATATGTCCTTTGATTATTTATTATGTTCTGTTGAGTTTGAGTTGGTTAAATGCATGGTGTTGTGCATGTTATTGATATGGGTGACGTTCCTAATGGAAGTACCCTGTGGTGACGTTTTGATTGCTGGGCGAAGGGCGTAAGACTTGGCGTAACCAAGCATTCCTTAGTATTTGGGAAATGTTTCTACCAAGCCATGGAAATGAGTTTTGGTGTTCGGATGTTAGAGCGTGTTCGCTCTCGTGTTGAAGTTGATGAACCATGAGGTTCGACGGGTGAGATGAAACCCGAGAAATTGAGTGTTTTGGATCTCGATGTATGTTAGTAAACGAGTCTACGTGACGCGACATTAGGTGCCTCTTTTATACCTACTAGCGTGGTGTTCGACTCCGATTATGTTGTGGTTACATTGTACTTAGGGTACCGAAGTGAAACCCTTAGTTACATGAGTGACTAGGTGAAGTTTGACAAGCTATAGCAATTGGATGATTGCGAGAGTAGAGCTGTGTAATTTGCGGTACACTTTTCGTTCGAAGTGTTAAGGATTGGTTGAAATCCTTCGTGTGCCGAAGATTGGAGCGAGATGTAGTGATGGGTCGTGTGAACCCAATTGTTGGTAAAGTCTACCTTTGGTAGCATTGTACGGGTATAAGAGATGCGGTTATGGAACGTAATTCCAAGTGGGGGAGTTACACTCCCGCATGAGGAGGTTTTAGTGTGAGATTTCAGACAATGCTTATGGTAGATCTGAAATTTGTGTCGGGACCTAGATTTAGTCGATTTGTGGTGGAGTACAATTTCGGTAAAATTGTTTTCGGTAAAATTGTACCTATGATTTTGGATTTGAATTATCACCAAGGTGGTAATGTGGTAAATCTCGTTGAGAGATAATGGACGGGTATGGCAAGCAAGGTGGAATCCCTCGGTTAAGGGATGCGCGTGGTGGATTCTCTTATAGAGAATTATTGTTTTGTGCCTATGTTCGATATAGGTGGTTCTTGCTCGATTGTGTGGATGGACAGTGGTATCCGTAGGGTTCACTATAGTGTAGCAGAGCGTGATGTTGCACTACTCGTTATTTGAGGCCAAAAGTTCGTATGTGATTGATGAAGCATGACCTTCGGGGTCCGCTGACTTCATCATGAGATCGTTGATTGGTGAAGCATGACTTTCGGGGTCCGCTAACTTCATCATGAGATCGTTGATTGGTGAAGCATGACCTTCTAGGTCCGCTGACTTCATCATGGGAGTAGTGATATATCGGTGAAGCATGACCGTTGACGGGGTCCGCTGACTTCATCCGGTGTTGAGTGATCTATCGGTTGTTTTATACACCGATGGTGGGGTCGTAAGGACCATGTGGTGTGATCTATCGGTTGTTTTATACACCGATGGTGGGATCGTGAGGACCGTGTTGTGTGATTAGTGATGCGATAGCCGTGTTTCGCTCACATGTTGTTACGGGTGTGACAATAGTCGATTTTGTACACCTTAGGATTAGCATTTCCATAGTCATTTTGGGCGCTTTTAGTTTTAGCCATTGCTTATGATGTTAGGATAGTGGCGTATTGGTTGTATTGCGCACTACAGAGGATGTTTAGTGGTAAGTGTAATCCGTAAGGATTCATGTGGTTCGATCCTCAACGTTCGGATTGTTGACTTTAGGTTGAGACATGGTCGCTTTTAGCGTTGTCCTTGGTAAAGGTACGCTAAGGAATTGATATCTCGGTACGAGATTGGTTGAGTTTTTCCCGATATGGGGAAAAGAGCAGGTTTTAGTGCTCGTAGTGGTTTTGATAAATCGCGGGTGACGATTTTAGTTGTTAAAGGTGATTCATTGGGAAGATTTGTCTAGGAAAGTTCAGATTGGAACTTAGGATTGAGGGCCGTTGAGTAGTTCCGGATTGGTTAAGTGGAGAAGATCACGAGGACGTGATCGATTTTAAGTGGGGGAGAGTTGTAAGACCCAAATATTTATTGTACATAATGTATTTATGGTGTACGATGCGTGTATGAAGTGTACGAAGCACGTACGTGTTGCTTGCTCGAACGTCGAAGGAAACTGGACGTTGTCTGAAGTGACAAGGTGTGTACGTATCTTTTCAACCCCAATATAAAGTTTGAGTTGATGTTTCAAAGCCTTACCATTGGAAAGAAAATCTTATTACGTTTCCAACGATATTTGATTCATCGAAAACGGAGTTACGGTCAAAAAGTTATGGCCAAAACAAGAAACTGAAAACTGACCTGAAGGTTGGAGCGGCGCTCCGATCCCGTCTGATGCAATTTTCAGCTTTTTTAAAAGGTTTAAATGAGGGGTACTTTGGTCTTTTCATTTAGGATCGGTTTAGGGTCACCAAAACTGATCTAGAACTCCATTTGAGCTCATTTCTCACCCACACAAACACTCTCATCCATATCTAGAGAGAGAGAGTAAGGGTTCTAAAGTGAGAGAGCTTGAATTGGAGAAGAAGGAGTTGGATTCTTACCAAAGCTCGGGTTTTAAAGTTGTTCTACTCGTCAACGGCATCATTTTGGTGGTATTGGTAAGTTCAAACTCCGAATTACATTTGTTAGATTTGATATTCAAGTTAGGGTTTGAGTTTGATTTGTTGTGAAACCCTCTTAGATGATGAAATGGGTTTATGGTGACTAGTTATTCTTGTCACTTGGCGGGTTTTGGGTTGGTTGACGATTTGGCCTTGATTAGGCTTTAATCTTGAGTTTAATCACTAGGTTTAGTGATTATGGAAGTGTTGGAACCACTTTAGGTGAATTTGGGTTGACTAATTTTGACTAGAGTCAAAATTAGGGTTTGGTGATGATTATGACCCAATTGTCGATCTAATAAGGCTTATAAACTAAAAATGGATTAAGTTGAAGTATAAAACCGAGTTAAATATGTTTTGGTGTCAAAACTCGCTAACAGCGCGATGTTGACTCCTTTGGGTCAAAATTCGGGTTTAAGTGTCATTATGGGCAAGATAGGTGTTTAACACCTATGATTGGGTTTAATTGGCGTATTAGGACCATTCTCACTTGTGTTAGTGATTATTGGTTAATTTGGGCGCGATTGGTGCTTGGAAGTGCATTTGGGTCGAAATTGCACTAGTTGTCAATTTGGGTTGATTTGTATATCCACCCTAATTGTGTTACTTGTTATGTGATAAATGGAATAGGTACATTCCATCGGCGATTGCGGATTATTCGGTGGCATTCTTCAAGGTGACAAGGTGAGTGTTAATATCCTATGTGCATATGTATGTGTAGGATGGGTGCGGGTCGGGTGAAGTGGTTCTCGGTCATAGAGCTCACTTCACATATAGGTGGATTGATCGACTTGTGTATAGTTCCAATTGGCACGGTTGTGCATTTTGGTTGACCACCTTTGATGAGGTGCACACTTTGTGTGTACGTTATCACATGGGCGGGTGATGTGGATTATATAACCCCAATGGCGAAGGGTTAATATTGTGAGTGGAATAATTATGCGTTCATGTTTATGGCGTATTTGTTTGTGGATGTTATGGTAGCATCGAGTGTGAACCACGAGCCGGTAGCACTATAAAAATAGATGTGAACCACGAGCCGGTAGCATCGAGTGTGAACCACGAGCCGGTAGCACTATAAAAATAGATGTGAACCAAGAGCCGGTAGCATCGAGTGTGAACCACGAGCCGGTAGCACTATAAAACGAGGCGTGAACCACGAGCCGGTAGCGTCGAAGTGTGAACCACGAGCCGGTAGCACTATAAAAGAGTATGACTCAAATACGTATGGTGTGAACCATGAGCCGGTAGCACCATAGCGTTATGGTTAACCATATTGTGTTTGTGATTGTTTAGCATGTTAAATATTGTATACGTATAATGTTGTATTATCGTGATGTAGCTAACCCTCCGGGTGTAGCTTATTGGCATTTGTTCACATTGTCGTTGGTGAACTTACTCATTGTTGATGTTGTTAGCTTGTTGCTTAGTGATCGTACGGTATGCTTAGATTAGCTTGCCTTTATGCTTGGATGCTTCGGTATGCGGTATTTGTTTATTTATGTGGCGTGCCCATTTTATGCATGTATATATATGTAGTATATTTTCACTCACTAAGCGTTAGCTTACCCTCTCGTTGTTGATATTTTTATAGATTGCATGGACGCGGCGGCTCGGGTAAGTGCGGGGACTAGTGGACTTGCGTAGTTGCTTTAGAGGCATGCTTTTGGATTCGATTAGGATTGGGTAGCGTGAAACGTCCCGTTCTTATTGATTAAAAACGTTCCATATTAATTGATTTCGTTGCGAGGTTTTGACCTCTATATGAGACGTTTTTCAAAGACTGCATTCATTTTTAAAACAAACCATAACCTTTATTTCATAAATAAAGGTTTAAAAAGCTTTACGTAGATTATCATATATTGATAATCTAAAATATCCTGTTTACACACGACCATTACATAATGGTTTACAATACAAATATGTTACATTGAAATCAGTTTCTTGAATGCAGTTTTTACACAATATCATACAAACATGGACTCCAAATCTTGTCCTTATTTTAGTATGCAACAGCGGAAGCTCTTAGTATTCACCTGAGAATAAACATGCTTTAAACGTCAACAAAAATGTTGGTGAGTTATAGGTTTAACCTATATATATCCAATCGTAACAATAGACCACAAGATTTCATATTTCAATACACATCCCATACATAGAGATAAAAATCATTCATATGGTGAACACCTGGTAACCGACATTAACAAGATGCATATATATAAGAATATCCCCATCATTCCGGGACACCCTTCAGATATGATATAAATTTCGAAGTACTAAAGCATCCGGTACTTTGGATGGGGTTTGTTAGGCCCAATAGATATGTCTTTAGGATTCGCGTCAATTAGGGTGTCTGTTCCCTAATTCTTAGATTACCAGACTTAATAAAAAGGGGCATATTCGATTTCGATAATTCAACCATAGAATGTAGTTTCACATACTTGTGTCTATTTTGTAAATCATTTATAAAACCTGCATGTATTCTCATCCCAGAAATATTAGATTTTAAAAGTGGGACTATAACTCACTTTCACAGATTTTTACTTCATCGGGAAGTAAGACTTGGCCACTAGTTGATTCACGAACCTATAACAATATATACATATATATCAAAGTATGTTCAAAATATATTTACAACACTTTTAATATATTTTGATGTTTTAAGTTTATTAAGTCAGCTGTCCTCGTTAGTAACCTACAACAAGTTGTCCACAGTTAGATGTACAGAAATAAATCGATAAATATTATCTTGAATCAATCCACGACCCAGTGTATACGTATCTCAGTATTGATCACAACTCAAACTATATATATTTTGGAATCAACCTCAACCCTGTATAGCTAACTCCAACATTCACATATAGAGTGTCTATGGTTGTTCCGAAATATATATAGATGTGTCGACATGATAGGTCGAAACATTGTATACGTGTCTATGGTATCTCAAGATTACATAATATACAATACAAGTTGATTAAGTTATTGTTGGAATAGATTTGTTACCAATTTTCACGTAGCTAAAATGAGAAAAATTATCCAATCTTGTTTTACCCATAACTTCTTCATTTTAAATCTGTTTTGAGTGAATCAAATTGCTATGGTTTCATATTGAACTCTATTTTATGAATCTAAACAGAAAAGGTATAGGTTTATAGTCGGAAAAATAAGTTACAAGTCGTTTTTGTAAAGGTAGTCATTTCAGTCGAAAGAACGACGTCTAGATGACCATTTTAGAAAACATACTTCCACTTTGAGTTTAACCATAATTTTTGGATATAGTTTCATGTTCATAATAAAAATCATTTTCCCAGAATAAAAACTTTTAAATCAAAGTTTATCATAGTTTTTAATTAACTAACCCAAAACAGCCCGCGGTGTTACTACGACGGCGTAAATCCGGTTTTACGGTGTTTTTCGTGTTTCCAGGTTTTAAATCATTAAGTTAGCATATCATATAGATATAGAACATGTGTTTAGTTGATTTTAAAAGTCAAGTTAGAAGGATTAACTTTTATTTGCGAACAAGTTTAGAATTAACTAAACTATGTTATAGTGATTACAAGTTTAAACCTTCGAATAAGATAGCTTTATATGTATGAATCGAATGATGTTATGAACATCATTACCACCTCAAGTTCCTTGGATAAACCTACTGGAAATGAGAAAAATAGATCTAGCTTCAAAGGATCCTTGGATGGCTTGAAAGTTCTTGAAGCAGAATCATGACACGAAAACAATTTCAAGTAAGATTTTCACTCGAAATAAGATTGTTATAGTTATAGAAATTGAATTAAAGTTTGAATATGATTATTACCTTGTATTAGAAAGATAACCTACTGTAAGTAACAAAGATTTCTTGATCTTGGATGATTACTTGGAATGGATTTAGAAAACTTGGAAGTAAACTTGCAATCTTGGAAGTATTCTTGATTTTATGACACTAGAACTTTTGGAATTTATGAAGAACACTTAGAACTTGAAGCTAGAACTTGAGAGAGATCAATTAGATGAAGAAAATTGAAGAATTAAAGTGTTTGTAGGTATTTTTGGTCGTTGGTGTATGGATTAGATATAAAGGATATGCAATTTTGTTTTCATGTAAATAAGTCATGAATGATTACTCATATTTTTGTAATTTTATGAGATATTTCATGCTAGTTGCCAAATAATGGTTCCCACATGTGTTAGGTGACTCACATGGGCTGCTAAGAGCTGATCATTGGAGTGTATATACTGAAATGTCCCGTTCTTATTGATTAAAAACGTTCTATATTAATTGATTTCGTTGCGAGGTTTTGACCTCTATATGAGACGTTTTTCAAAGACTGCATTCATTTTAAAACAAACCATAACCTTTATTTCATCAATAAAGGTTTAAAAAGCTTTACGTAGATTATCAAATAATGATAATCTAAAATATCCTGTTTACACACGACCATTACATAATGGTTTACAATACAAATATGTTACAACAAAATAAGTTTCTTGAATGCAGTTTTTACACAATATCATACAAACATGGACTCCAAATCTCGTCCTTATTTAAGTATGCGACAGCGGAAGCTCTTAATAATCACCTGAGAATAAACATGCTTAAAACGTCAACAAAAATGTTGGTGAGTTATAGGTTTAACCTATATATATCAAATCATAATAATAGACCACAAGATTTCATATTTCAATACACATCCCATACATAGAGATAAAAGTCATTCATATGGTGAACACCTGGTAACCGACATTAACAAGATGCATATATAAGAATATCCCCATCATTCCGGGACACCCTTCAGATATGATATAAATTTCGAAGTACTAAAGCATCCGATACTTTGGATGGGGTTTGTTAGGCCCAATAGATCTATCTTTAGGATTCGCGTCAATTAGGGTGTCTGTTCCCTAATTCTTAGATTACCAGACTTAATAAAAAGGGGCATATTCGATTTCGATAATTCAACCATAGAATGTAGTTTCACGTACTTGTGTCTATTTTGTAAATCATTTATAAAACCTGCATGTATTCTCATCCCAAAAATATTAGATTTTAAAAGTGGGACTATAACTCACTTTCACAGATTTTTACTTCGTCGGGAAGTAAGACTTGGCCACTGGTTGATTCACGAACCTATAACAATATATACATATATATCAAAGTAAGTTCAAAATATATTTACAATACTTTTAATATATTTTGATGTTTTAAGTTTATTAAGTCAGTTGTCCTCGTTAGTAACCTACAACTAGTTGTCCACAATTAGATATACAGAAATAAATCGATAAATATTATCTTGAATCAATCCAAGACCCAGTGTATACGTATCTCAGTATTGATCACAACTCAAACTATACATATTTTGGAATCAACCTCAACCCTGTATAGCTAACTCCAACATTCACATATAGAGTGTCTATGGTTGTTCCGAAATATATATAGATGTGTCGACATGATAGGTCGAAACATTGTATACGTGTCTATGGTATCTCAAGATTACATAATATACAATACAAGTTGATTAAGTTATGGTTGGAATAGATTTGTTACCAATTTTCACGTAGCTAAAATGAGAAAAATTATCCAATCTTGTTTTACCCATAACTTCTTCATTTTAAATCCGTTTTGAGTGAATCAAATTGCTATGGTTTCATATTGAACTCTATTTTATGAATCTAAACAGAAAAAGTATAATTTTATAGTCGGAAAAATAAGTTACAAGTCATTTTTGTAAAGGTAGTCATTTCAGTCGAAAGAACGACGTCTAGATGACCATTTTAGAAAACATACTTCCACTTTGAGTTTAACCATAATTTTTGGATATAGTTTCATGTTCATAATAAAAATCATTTTCTCAGAATAACAACTTTTAAATCAAAGTTTATCATAGTTTTTAATTAACTAACCCAAAACAGCCCGCGGTGTTACTACGACGGCGTAAATCCGGTTTTACGGTGTTTTTCGTGTTTCCAGGTTTTAAATCATTAAGTAGCATATCATATAGATATAGAACATGTGTTTAGTTGATTTTAAAAGTCAAGTTAGAAGGATTAACTTTTGTTTGCGAACAAGTTTAGAATTAACTAAACTATGTTCTAGTGATTACAAGTTTAAACCTTCGAATAAGATAGCTTTATATGTATGAATCGAATGATGTTATGAACATAATTACTACCTTAAGTTCCTTGGATAAACCTACTGTAAAAGAGAAAAATGGATCTAGCTTCAACGAATCCTTGGATGGCTCGAAGTTCTTGAAGCAGAATCATGACACGAAAACAAGTTCAAGTAAGATCATCACTTGAAATAAGATTGTTATAGTTATAGAAATTGAACCAAAGTTTGAATATGATTATTACCTTGTATTAGAATGATAACCTACTGTAAGAAACAAAGATTTCTTGAGGTTGGATGATCACCTTACAAGATTGGAAGTGAGCTAGCAAACTTGAAAGTATTCTTGATTTTATGAAACTAGAACTTTTGAAATTTATGAAGAACACTTAGAACTTGAAGATAGAACTTGAGAGAGATCAATTAGATGAAGAAAATTGAAGAATGAAAGTGTTTGTAGGTGTTTTTGGTCGTTGATGTATGGATTAGATATAAAGGATATGTAATTTTGTTTTCATGTAAATAAGTCATGAATGATTACTCATATTTTTGTAATTTTATGAGATATTTCATGCTAGTTGCCAAATGATGGTTCCCAAATGTGTTAGGTTACTCACATGGGCTGCTAAGAGCTGATCATTGGAGTGTATATACCAATAGTACATACATCTAAAAGCTGTGTATTGTACGAGTACGAATACGGGTGCATACGAGTAGAATTGTTGATGAAACTGAACGAGGATGTAATTGTAAGCATTTTTGTTAAGTAGAAGTATTTTGATAAGTGTCTTGAAGTCTTTCAAAAGTGTATGAATACATATTAAAACACTACATGTATATACATTTTAACTGAGTCGTTAAGTCATCGTTAGTCGTTACATGTAAATGTTGTTTTGAAACCTTTAGGTTAACGATCTTGTTAAATGTTGTTAACCCAATGTTTATAATATCAAAAGAGATTTTAAATTATTATATTATCATGATATTATTATGTACGAATATCTCTTAATATGATATATATATACATTAAATGTCGTTACAACGATAATCGTTACATATATGTCTCGTTTCAAAATCATTAAGTTAGTAGTCTTGTTTTTACATATGTAGTTCATTGTTAATATACTTAATGATATGTTTACTTATCATAATATCATGTTAACTATATATATAACCATATATATGTCATCATATAGTTTTTACAAGTTTTAACGTTCGTGAATCACCGGTCAACTTGGGTGGTCAATTGTCTATATGAAACCTATTTCAATTAATCAAGTCTTAACAAGTTTGATTGCTTAACATGTTGGAAACATTTAATCATGTAAATATCAATCTCAATTAATATATATAAACATGGAAAAGTTCGGGTCACTACAGTACCTACCCGTTAAATAAATTTCGTCCCGAAATTTTAAGCTGTTGAAGGTGTTGACGAATCTTCTGGAAATAGATGCGGGTATTTCTTCTTCATCTGATCTTCACGCTCCCAGGTGAACTCGGGTCCTCTACGAGCATTCCATCGAACCTTAACAATTGGTATCTTGTTTTGCTTAAGTCTTTTAACCTCACGATCCATTATTTCGACGGGTTCTTCGATGAATTGAAGTTTTTCGTTGATTTGGATTTCATCTAACGGAATAGTGAGATCTTCTTTAGCAAAACATTTCTTCAAATTCGAGACGTGGAAAGTGTTATGTACAGCCGCGAGTTGTTGAGGTAACTCAAGTCGGTAAGCTACTGGTCCGACACGATCAATAATCTTGAATGGTCCAATATACCTTGGATTTAATTTCCCTCGTTTACCAAATCGAACAACGCCTTTCCAAGGTGCAACTTTAAGCATGACCATCTCTCCAATTTCAAATTCTATATCTTTTCTTTTAATGTCAGCGTAGCTCTTTTGTCGACTTTGGGCGGTTTTCAACCGTTGTTGAATTTGGATGATCTTCTCGGTAGTTTCTTGTATAATCTCCGGACCCGTAATCTGTCTATCCCCCACTTCACTCCAAAAAATCGGAGACCTGCACTTTCTACCATAAAGTGCTTCAAACAGTGCCATCTCAATGCTTGAATGGTAGCTGTTGTTGTAGGAAAATTCTGCTAAAGGTAGATGTCGATCCCAACTATTTCCGAAATCAATAACACACGCTCGTAGCATGTCTTCAAGCGTTTGTATCATCCTTTCGCTCTGCCCATCAGTTTGTGGATGATAGGCAGTACTCATGTCTAGACGAGTTCCTAATGCTTGCTGTAATGTCTGCCAGAATCTTGAAATAAATCTGCCATCCCTATCAGAGATAATAGAGATTGGTATTCCATGTCTGGAGACGACTTCCTCCAAATACAGTCGTGCTAACTTCTCCATCTTGTCATCTTCTCTTATTGGCAGGAAGTGTGCTGATTTGGTGAGACGATCAACTATTACCCAAATAGTATCAAAACCACTTGCAGTCCTTGGCAATTTAGTGATGAAATCCATGGTAATGTTTTCCCATTTCCATTCTGGGATTTCGGGTTGTTGAAGTAGACCTGATGGTTTCTGATGCTCAGCTTTGACCTTAGAACACGTCAAACATTCTCCTACATATTTAGCAACATCGGCTTTCATACCCGGCCACCAAAAATGTTTCTTGAGATCCTTGTACATCTTCCCCGTTCCAGGATGTATTGAGTATCTGGTTTTATGAGCTTCTCTAAGTACCATTTCTCTCATATCTCCAAATTTTGGTACCCAAATCCTTTCAGCCCTATACCGGGTTCCGTCTTCCCGAATATTAAGATGCTTCTCCGATCCTTTGGGTATTTCATCCTTTAAATTTCCCTCTTTTAAAACTCCTTGTTGTGCCTCCTTTATTTGAGTAGTAATATTATTATGAATCATTATATTCATAGATTTTACTCGAATGGGTTCTCTGTCCTTCCTGCTCAAGGCATCGGCTACCATATTTGCCTTCCCCGGGTGGTAACGAATCTCAAAGTCGTAATCATTCAACAATTCAATCCACCTACGCTGCCTCATATTCAGTTGTTTCTGATTAAATATGTGTTGAAGACTTTTGTGGTCGGTATATATAATACTTTTGACCCCATATAAGTAGTGCCTCCAAGTCTTTAATGCAAAAACAACCGCGCCTAATTCCAAATCATGCGTCGTATAATTTTGTTCGTGAATCTTCAATTGTCTAGACGCATAAGCAATCACCTTCGTTCGTTGCATTAATACACAACCGAGACCTTGCTTTGATGCATCATAATAAATCACAAAATCATCATTCCCTTCAGGCAATGACAATATAGGTGCCGTAGTTAGCTTTTTCTTCAATAACTGAAACGCTTTCTCTTGTTCATCATTCCATTCAAATTTCTTCCCTTTATGCGTTAATGCAGTCAAGGGTTTTGCTATTCTGGAAAAGTCTTGGATGAACCTTCTGTAGTAACCAGCTAGTCCTAAAAACTGGCGTATGTGTTTCGGAGTTTTTGGGGTTTCCCACTTTTCAACAGTTTCTATCTTTGACGGATCCACCTTAATACCTTCTTTGTTCACTATGTGACCGAGGAATTGAACTTCTTCCAACCAAAATGCACACTTTGAAAACTTAGCGTACAATTCTTCTTTCCTCAATACTTCTAACACCTTTCTCAAATGTTCACCGTGTTCTTGGTCATTCTTTGAGTAAATAAGTATGTCATCAATGAAAACAATGACAAACTTGTCAAGGTATGGTCCACACACTCGGTTCATAAGGTCCATGAACACAGCTGGTGCATTAGTTAAACCAAACGGCATGACCATAAACTCGTAATGACCGTAACGTGTTCTGAAAGCAGTCTTTGGAATATCATCTTCTTTCACCCGCATTTGATGATACCCGGAACGTAAGTCAATCTTTGAATAAACAGACGAGCCTTGTAGTTGATCAAATAAGTCGTCGATTCTCGGTAGTGGGTAGCGGTTCTTGATGGTAAGTTTGTTCAACTCTCGGTAGTCGATACACAACCTGAATGTACCATCTTTCTTCTTGACAAACAAAACAGGAGCTCCCCACGGTGATGTGCTTGGTCGAATGAAACCACGCTCTAAAAGTTCTTGTGATTGGCTTTGCAGTTCTTTCATCTCGCTGGGTGCGAGTCTGTAAGGAGCACGAGCTATTGGTTCAGCTCCTGGTACAAGATCTATTTGAAATTCAACGGATCAATGTGGGGGTAATCCCGGTAATTCTTTCGGAAATACATCGGGAAATTCTTTTGCGACGGGAACATCATTGATGCTCTTTTCTTCAGTTTGTACTTTCTCGATGTGTGCTAGAACAGCATAGCAACATTTTCTTATTAATTTTTGTGCCTTCAAATTACTAATAAGATGTAGCTTCGTGTTGCCCTTTTCTCCGTACACCATTAAGGGTTTTCCTTTTTCTCGTATAATGCGAATTGCATTTTTGTAACAAACGATCTCTGCTTTCACTTCTTTCAACCAGTCCATACCGATTATCACATCAAAACTCCCTAACTCTACTGGTATCAAATCAATCTTAAATGTTTCGCTAACCAGTTTAATTTCTCGATTCCGACATATATTATCTGCTGAAATTAATTTACCATTTGCTAATTCGAGTAAAAATTTACTATCCAAAGGCGTCAATGGACAACTTAATTTAGCACAAAAATCTCTACTCATATAGCTTCTATCCGCACCCGAATCAAATAAAACGTAAGCAGATTTATTGTCAATAAGAAACGTACCCGTAACAAGCTCCGGGTCTTCCTGTGCCTCTGCCGCATTAATATTGAAAACTCTTCCGCGGCCTTGTCCATTCGTGTTCTCCTGGTTTGGACAATTTCTAATAATGTGGCCCGATTTTCCACATTTATAACAAACTACATTGGCATAACTTGCTCCGACACTACTTGCTCTGCCATTACTCGTTCCGACACCATTTGTTCCCTTCGTTCTATTAACCCCTGGTCCGTAGACCTCACACTTCGCCGCGCTATGACCATTTCTTTTACACTTGTTGCAAAATTTGGTGCAGAAACCCGAGTGATACTTTTCACACCTTTGGCATAGCTGCTTCTGATTGTTGTTGTTGTTGCGGTTATTATTGTTGTTGGGATGATTGTTGTAGTTGCTGTTGTTGTTGTTGTTGTTGTTGTTGTTGTTGTTGTTGTTGTTGGGCCGTTTGTTGTAGTTGCGATTGATGTTGCGATTGTTGGGATAATTATTGCGATTATTGTTGTAATTGCTGTTGTTGTTGTATTGGTGATTCTTATCACCGTTTTCCTCCCACTTTCTTTTGACTTGCTTCACATTGGCCTCTTCAGCAGTCTGTTCTTTAATTCTTTCTTCAATCTGGTTCACTAGTTTGTGAGCCATTCTACATGCCTGTTGTATGGAGGCGGGCTCGTGTGAACTTATATCTTCTTGGATTCTTTCCGGTAATCCTTTCACAAACGCGTCGATCTTCTCTTCCTCATCTTCGAATGCTCCCGGACACAATAGGCACAATTCTGTGAATCGTCTTTCGTACGTGGTAATATCAAATCCTTGGGTTCGTAACCCTCTAAGTTCTGTCTTGAGCTTATTGACCTCGGTTCTGGGACGGTACTTCTCGTTCATCAAGTGCTTGAATGCTGACCACGGTAGTGCGTACGCATCGTCTTGTCCCACTTGCTCTAGATAGGTATTCCACCATGTTAACGTAGAACCTGTGAAGGTATGCGTAGCGTACTTCACTTTGTCCTCTTCAGTACACTTACTTATGGCAAACACCGATTCGACCTTCTCGGTCCACCGTTTCAATCCGATCGGTCCTTCGGTTCCATCAAATTCCAAAGGTTTGCAGGCAGTGAATTCTTTGTAGGTGCATCCTACACGATTTCCTGTACTGCTAGATCCAAGGTTATTGTTGGTATGTAGCGCAGCTTGTACTGCGGCTATGTTTGAAGCTAGAAAAGTACGGAATTCCTCTTCATTCATATTCACGGTGTGTCGAGTAGTCGGTGCCATTTCCTTCAAAATAGTCAAATGGAACAAGTTAATCATACAGAATATTAAGAGTAGTTAATAGTATTTCGTAGCATAATATGAACTCATTTATAAAAGCTTTTTCTTTATATTAGCGTTTTATAAGTTTAAATTCGGGTAGTACCTACCCGTTAAGTTCATACTTAGTAGCTAATATACAATTCAACTACTACAATTCTATATGAAAAACTAATTATTATAATATTTCGCGTTCAAACTTTTACACAATATTTTACAAACTTACAATACCGCTTATTTTACATATAGCATGAAATATAGCACACAATAAATTTGATACAAGATGGTTGTGAAGATAATTCTAGCTAGTACACAAGTCGTTCAGCAAAGGCAATAAAGACACGTAATTCATACGTCCAGAAACAAGTCATGCATTCTGGTTTTACTAGGATTACTTCCCATCTTTGGTCTTGTGGAACATAACCCTTATGGCCGTTGATAAGACAGCGTGTTGTAACGTCGTCAAAGGGACGAGGGTTACGTAATGTCCAATAGTCCCGTAACAATCTAAAAACCTCATTTCTTACCCCAATTACCGACTCCGTCACTTGTGGGAACGTTTTGTTTAATAGTTGTAGCCCGATGTTCTTGTTCTCACTTTGGTGAGAAGCGAACATTACTAATCCGTAAGCATAACATGCTTCTTTATGTTGCATGTTAGCCGCTTTTTCTAAATCACGAAGTCCAATATTCGAATATATTGAGTCAAAATAATTTCTTAACCCGTTGCGTAAAATAGCATTTGGGTTCCCCGCAATATATGCGTCAAAGTAAACACATCGTAACTTATGGGTTTCCCAATGTGATATCCCCCATCTTTCAAACGAAAGTCTCTTATAAACCAAGACATTCTTGGAACGTTCTTCGAATGTCTTACAAACTGATCTCGCCTTAAATAGTTGTGCCGAGGAATTCTGACCGACTCTAGACAAGATTTCATCAATCATGTCTCCGGGTAGGTCTCTTAAAATATTGGGTTGTCTATCCATTTTGTGTTTTTATACTGTAAAATAGACAAGAGTTAGATTCATAAAAAAAAATACTTATTAATACAAGCAATTTTTACATATATCATAAAGCATAAGCACACTATATTACATATATTACACCACACGAATACAACTATCTTATTCTGACTCGCTCGTTTCTTCTTCTTCGGTTTTGGTTCGTTTTGCCAAGTTTCTAGGGATATATGATGTTCCCCTAATACGAGCCGTCGTTATCCACATTGGTTTAGAAAAACCTGGTGGTTTAGAGGTTCCCGGGTCATTGTTACAACTTAAGGACTTCGGGGGTTGACGATACATATAAAGTTCATCGGGGTTGGAATTAGATTTCTCTATTTTTATGCCCTTTCCCTTATTATTTTCTTTTGCCTTTTTAAATTCAGTTGGGGTAATTTCTATAACATCATCGGAATTCTCGTCGGAATCCGATTCATCAGAGAATTGGTAATCCTCCCAATATTTTGCTTCCTTGGCGGAAACACCATTGACCATAATTAACTTTGGTTGGTTGGTTGAGGATTTTCTTTTACTTAACCGTTTTATTATTTCCCCCACCGGTTCTATTTCTTCATCCGGTTCCGATTCTTCTTCCGGTTCCGATTCTTCTTCCGGTTCCGACTCTTCTTCCGGTTCCTCTTCGGGAACTTGTGAATCAGTCCACGAATCATTCCAATATACATTTGACTCTTCATTATTATTAGGTGAGTCAATGGGACTTGTTCTAGAGGTAGACATCTATCACATAATATCAAATGCGTTAAGAGATTAATATATCACATAATATTCACATGTTAAAAATATATAGTTTCCAACAAAATTTGTTAAGCAATCATTTTTCAAGTAAACACGGTCGAAGTCCAGACTCACTAATGCATCCTAACAAACTCGATAAGACACACTAATGCAAAATTCTGGTTCTCTAAGACCAACGCTCGGATACCAACTGAAATGTCCCGTTCTTATTGATTAAAAACGTTCCATATTAATTGATTTCGTTGCGAGGTTTTGACCTCTATATGAGACGTTTTTCAAAGACTGCATTCATTTTAAAACAAACCATAACCTTTATTTCATCAATAAAGGTTTAAAAAGCTTTACGTAGATTATCAAATAATGATAATCTAAAATATCCTGTTTACACACGACCATTACATAATGGTTTACAATACAAATATGTTACAACAAAATAAGTTTCTTGAATGCAGTTTTTACACAATATCATACAAACATGGACTCCAAATCTCGTCCTTATTTAAGTATGCGACAGCGGAAGCTCTTAATAATCACCTGAGAATAAACATGCTTAAAACGTCAACAAAAATGTTGGTGAGTTATAGGTTTAACCTATATATATCAAATCATAATAATAGACCACAAGATTTCATATTTCAATACACATCCCATACATAGAGATAAAAGTCATTCATATGGTGAACACCTGGTAACCGACATTAACAAGATGCATATATAAGAATATCCCCATCATTCCGGGACACCCTTCGGATATGATATAAATTTCGAAGTACTAAAGCATCCGGTACTTTGGATGGGGTTTGTTAGGCCCAATAGATCTATCTTTAGGATTCACGTCAATTAGGGTGTCTGTTCCCTAATTCTTAGATTACCAGACTTAATAAAAAGGGGCATATTCGATTTCGATAATTCAACCATAGAATGTAGTTTCACGTACTTGTGTCTATTTTGTAAATCATTTATAAAACCTGCATGTATTCTCATCCCAAAAATATTAGATTTTAAAAGTGGGACTATAACTCACTTTCACAGATTTTTACTTCGTCGGGAAGTAAGACTTGGCCACTGGTTGATTCACGAACCTATAACAATATATACATATATATCAAAGTATGTTCAAAATATATTTACAACACTTTTAATATATTTTGATGTTTTAAGTTTATTAAGTCAGCTGTCCTCGTTAGTAACCTACAACTAGTTGTCCACAATTAGATATACAGAAATAAATCGATAAATATTATCTTGAATCAATCCACGACCCAGTGTATACGTATCTCAGTATTGATCACAACTCAAACTATACATATTTTGGAATCAACCTCAACCCTGTATAGCTAACTCCAACATTCACATATAGAGTGTCTATGGTTGTTCCGATATATATATAGATGTGTCGACATGATAGGTCGAAACATTGTATACGTGTCTATGGTATCTCAAGATTACATAATATACAATACAAGTTGATTAAGTTATGGTTGGAATAGATTTGTTACCAATTTTCACGTAGCTAAAATGAGAAAAATTATCCAATCTTGTTTTACCCATAACTTCTTCATTTTAAATCCGTTTTGAGTGAATCAAATATCTATGGTTTCATATTGAACTCTATTTTATGAATCTAAATAGAAAAAGTATAATTTTATAGTCGGAAAAATAAGTTACAAGTCGTTTTTGTAAAGGTAGTCATTTCAGTCGAAAGAACGACGTCTAGATGACCATTTTAGAAAACATACTTCCACTTTGAGTTTAACCATAATTTTTGGATATAGTTTCATGTTCATAATAAAAATCATTTTCTCATAATAACAACTTTTAAATCAAAGTTTATCATAGTTTTTAATTAACTAACCCAAAACAGCCCGCGGTGTTACTACGACGGCGTAAATCCGGTTTTACGGTGTTTTTCGTGTTTCCAGGTTTTAAATAATTAAGTTAGCATATCATATAGATATAGAACATGTGTTTAGTTGATTTTAAAAGTCAAGTTAGAAGGATTAACTTTTGTTTGCGAACAAGTTTAGAATTAACTAAACTATGTTCTAGTGATTACAAGTTTAAACCTTCGAATAAGATAGCTTTATATGTATGAATCGAATGATGTTATGAACATCATTACTACCTTAAGTTCCTTGGATAAACCTACTGGAAAAGAGAAAAATGGATCTAGCTTCAACGGATCCTTGGATGGCTCGAAGTTCTTGAAGCAGAATCATGACACGAAAACAAGTTCAAGTAAGATCATCACTTGAAATAAGATTGTTATAGTTATAGAAATTGAACCAAAGTTTGAATATGATTATTACCTTGTATTAGAATGATAACCTACTGTAAGAAACAAAGATTTCTTGAGGTTGGATGATCACCTTACAAGATTGGAAGTGAGCTAGCAAACTTGAAAGTATTCTTGATTTTATGAAACTAGAACTTTTGAAATTTATGAAGAACACTTAGAACTTGAAGATAGAACTTGAGAGAGATCAATTAGATGAAGAAAATTGAAGAATGAAAGTGTTTGTAGGTGTTTTTGGTCGTTGGTGTATGGATTAGATATAAAGGATATGTAATTTTGTTTTCATGTAAATAAGTCATGAATGATTACTCATATTTTTGTAATTTTATGAGATATTTCATGCTAGTTGCCAAATGATGGTTCCCACATGTGTTAGGTGACTCACATGGGCTGCTAAGAGCTGATCATTGGAGTGTATATACCAATAGTACATACATCTAAAAGCTGTGTATTGTACGAGTACGAATACGGGTGCATACGAGTAGAATTGTTGATGAAACTGAACGAGGATGTAATTGTAAGCATTTTTGTTAAGTAGAAGTATTTTGATAAGTGTCTTGAAGTCTTTAAAAAGTGTATGAATACATATTAAAACACTACATGTATATACATTTTAACTGAGTCGTTAAGTCATCGTTAGTCGTTACATGTAAATGTTGTTTTGAAACCTTTAGGTTAACGATCTTGTTAAATGTTGTTAACCCAGTGTTTATAATATCAAAAGAGATTTTAAATTATTATATTATCATGATATTATGATGTACTAATATCTCTTAATATGATATATATAGATTAAATGTCGTTACAACGATAATCGTTACATATATGTCTCGTTTCAAAATCATTAAGTTAGTAGTCTTGTTTTTACATATGTAGTTCATTGTTAATATACTTAATGATATGTTTACTTATCATAATATCATGTTAACTATATATATAACCATATATATGTCATCATATAGTTTTTACAAGTTTTAACGTTCGTGAATCACCAGTCAACTTGGGTAGTCAATTGTCTATATGAAACCTATTTCAATTAATCAAGTCTTAACAAGTTTGATTGCTTAACATGTTGGAAACATTTAATCATGTAAATATCAATCTCAATTAATATATATAAACATGGAAAAGTTCGGGTCACTACATATACCAATAGTACATACATCTAAAAGCTGTGTATTGTACGAGTACGAATACGGGTGCATACGAGTAGAATTGTTGATGAAACTGAACGAGGATGTAATTGTAAGCATTTTTGTTAAGTAGAAGTATTTTGATAAGTGTCTTGAAGTCTTTCAAAAGTGTATGAATACATATTAAAACACTACATGTATATACATTTTAACTGAGTCGTTAAGTCATCGTTAGTCGTTACATGTAAATGTTGTTTTGAAACCTTTAGGTTAACGTTCTTGTTGAATGTTGTTAACCCATTATTTATTATAACAAATGAGATGTTAAATTGGTATATTATCATGATATTATGATATATAATATATCTTAGTATGATATATATACAGTTAAATGTCGTTACAACGATAATCGTTACATATATGTCTCGTTTCGAAATCATTAAGTTAGCAGTCTTATTTTTACATATGTATTTCATTGTTAATACACTTAATAATATATTTACTTATCATTTAACATAATTAACCAAGTGTATCAATATCTTAATATGATTCATATGTACCTAGTAAGACGTTGTTATAACGATAATCGTTATATATATCGTTTTCGAGTTTCTTAAATTAATAGTCTCATTTTTATGTATATAACTCATTGGTAAAATACCTAATGAGATACATACTTATAATAAAATCATGTTAACTATATATATAACCATATATATGTCATCGTATAGTTTTTACAAGTTTTAACGTTCGTGAATCACCGGTCAACTTGGGTGGTCAATTGTCTATATGAAACCTATTTCAATTAATCAAGTCTTAACAAGTTTGATTGCTTAACATGTTGGAAACACTTAATCATGTAAATAACAATTTCATTTAATATATATATAAACATGGAAAAGTTCGGGTCACTACATCGCGTATCCCCAATCGCCATGCTCGGCTTTATTTTGTATTAAAAATCATGTGGTTGAAAACTTGTATTTTGTACGAAAGTCGTAAAACGGCCGATGTGGGCCCGCTCTCGTAAAACTTTTTTTATGAATGGAACGTGTTAGTTTTTCATATATGAATATGTTGTGAAAAGCGTTTTGTCTAAATACGTCGGAAAGTGGTCAAACATTTTCACGTTTTTGACTTTTTGGGACAGCAGCCTGTCCAGGCCTTTTTGCACGCCGCGCAGAAGGTTGGCGCGCCGCGCCAATAGCTGTGCAACAAAAATAATTTTTTTTTGTGATACTTTAAGAGGGTTCGAACGTGGTTTGGTTTGGGTTGTTACAAATTTGAGGTCGTTGCGTCTTTTGTCGGTATAGCTCTTTTGACGACTACGGGCCGTCTGAAGCCTATCTCGGATTTGAACGATCTTCTCGGTTGTTTCATGAATGAGTTCGGGTCCGGTGATTTGTGTGTCACCTACTTCGGCCCAACAAAGAGGAGAACGACATTTTCGACCATATAACGCTTCGAATGGTGCGGCGTTAATACTCGCGTGATAACTATTGTTGTAAGAGAACTCGGTTAGTGGCAAATGCTTTTCCCAAGCCTTTCCGAAATCAACAACGCAAGCTCGTAACATATCTTCGAATGTTTGGATTGTGCGTTCGCTTTGTCCGTCAGTTTGTGGATGATATGCGGTGCTCATGTCTAAACACGTTCCCAACGCTTCTTGTAAGGTACGCCAAAATCTAGAAACAAAACGGCCATCTCGATCGGAGATAATCGATAAAGGTACACCGTGACGGGCTACGATCTCCTTGATGTAAAGTTGTGCAAGTTTTTCCATTTTGTCCGTTTCTTTCATGGCTAGAAAATGGGCGGATTTGGTGAGACGGTCAACAATAACCCAAATGGTATCATAACCGCCCGTCGTTTTTGGTAGCTTGGTGATGAAGTCCATCGTTATTCTTTCCTACTTCCATTGCGGGATTTCGGGTTGTTGAAGTAACCCGGATGGCCTTTGGTGTTCGACTTTGACTTTGGAACAAGTCAAACACCTTGCAACATAACTAGCAACGTCCCTTTTAATGTTCGGCCACCAATATTGTTCTTTAAGGTCATGGTACATCTTTATTGGCATCGGGGTGAATCGAGTATCGTGACTTGTGGGCTTCATCCAGAATAAGGTTTCGCAAATCCCCATAACTAGGCACCCAAATCCTTCCGGCAAAATATCGGAGTCCGGTCTCCTTAACTTCGAATCGGGAGACGAGAATGTTTAAAAGTTCGTGTGAAATGTTTTCGTCCTTAAGAGCCTCATCTTGGGATACACGAATTTGACTATGGAGGTTAGTGTGAATGGTGATGTTTAAGGCTCGGACACGGAGAGACACCATCCTTTCCTTTCGACTTAAGGCATCGGCCACTACATTGGCCTTTCCGAGATGGTAACGAAGCTCACAATCGTAATCGTTTAAGGTTTCAATCTACCATCGTTGTCTCATGTTTAGTTGCTTTTGGTCGAAGATGTGTTGGAGGCTTTTGTGATCGGTGAAGATAGTACTCTTGGTTCCATAAAGATAGTGTCTCCACATTTTAAGTGCAAAGACAACGGCTTAGAGTTCGAGATCATGGGTCGTATAATTCCGTTCGTGAACTTTTAGTTGTCGAGAGGCATAAGCAATAACTTTCGTTCGTTGCATCAACACGCACCCAAAACCATGTTTCGAGGCATCGCAATATACAACAAAGTCATCATTGCCTTCGGGAAGTGACAAGATAGAAGCAGTGGTTAGCTTTGTCTTCAAGATTTGAAATGCGGATTCTT
This sequence comes from Rutidosis leptorrhynchoides, assembly GCF_046630445.1. Classification (NCBI taxonomy): domain Eukaryota; kingdom Viridiplantae; phylum Streptophyta; class Magnoliopsida; order Asterales; family Asteraceae; genus Rutidosis; species Rutidosis leptorrhynchoides. Next base: position 77,289,504 of record NC_092338.1, on the reverse strand, counting down.
GTTCGGTTGCCCAAACGAATTTTCTTCCTTTGTGAGTTAATGCGGTTAGAGGACGAGCAACCAAAGAGAAATCTTTGATGAACCTACGATAGTATCCGGCGAGACCCAAAAATTGACGAATGTGAGTAGGAGTAGTAGGAGTCTCCCATTTACTAATGGCTTCGATTTTTGATGGATCGACTTTAATACCTTGATCACTTGCAACATGACCAAGAAATTGAACTTCCTTCAACCAAAATTCACACTTGGAGAATTTGGCATAGAGTCGTTCTTGTCTTAAAAGTTCAAGCACAAGTCGGAGATGTTCCTCGTGTTCTTCTTCGTTTTTAGAATAGACCAAAATATCATCGATGAACACGATAACGAATTTGTTGAGGTATGTTTTGCACACGCGGTTCATGAGGTCCATGAACACCGCCGGTGCGTTAGTGAGACCAAATGGCATTACAAGGAATTCATAACTACCATAACGAGTCCGGAAAGCGGTTTTGGATAAATCTTCCCCCTTAACCCTTAGTTGATGATAACCTGAACGGAGATCGATTTTCGAATATACACAAGACCCTTATAGTTGATCAAAGAGGTCATCGATGCGTGGAAGAGGATATCGGTTCTTAACCGTCAATTTATTTAGTTCACGCTAATCAATGCACATTCGTAGGGATCCATCTTTCTTCTTAACGAATAAAATCGGAGCGCCCCATGGTGAATGGCTAGGTTGGATAAAAACACGGTCAAGTAGTTCTTGGATTTGACTTTGTAATTCTTGCATCTCGGATGAAGCAAGTCTATACGGTGCACGTGTTACGGGTGCGGCTCCCAGAATAAGATCGATTTGGAATTCAATCGGTCGATGAGGTGGAAGGCCCGGCAATTCGTCGGGAAATACATCGGAAAAGTCACTAACAATTGGCACATCATCGATATGCTTCTCATCGGACTCGACTTTCTTAACGTGAGCTAGGATCGCGAAACAACCCTTACGAAGTAGTTTTCTAACTTTAAGGCACTAGACGAGGTTGAGTCCGGTGCAACTCTTATAGCCATAAACAATCAAAGGTTCACCATTCTCGATAGGAATTCGGATTGCGTTAAGATCACAAAGGATGTGAGATTTTGTTTTTGCTAACCAATTCATACCAATTATTACATCGAAGCTCCCTAGTTCTATAGGTATCAAGTCAATTTCAAATTCCTTACCCAATAAGTTTAACGTACACCCCCGATAATATGTGTCGGCACTCAATAGTTTCCCATTGGCCACCTCAATAGTATAAGTAGTATCTAGGGGAAGTGGTGGAGCGCGAAAAGCATGAGTCAAAGTCTTGGATACAAAACTCTTATCGGCACCCGAATCGAATAAACAAGTAACATAAGTGTTGTTGAGAAGAAACGTACCCGTGACTAGTTCATTGTCATCTCGGGCTTCCTCGGTGTTAATGTTGAAAGCTCGGCCTTGCGTATTGGGGTTATCTTTCTTCTTTGGGCATGCATTTCTATAATGACCCGTTTGGCCACATTCGTAACAAGTGACCGTCTTTGGTGCATTGGGCCCCTTTCGAGCGACGGGGGCGGCACTTTTATATTCGTTGGCCTTATGACCAATGCCTTGGCACCGATGGCAAATTAGCTTGCCACATTCACCTAAGTGATGCTTGTTGCATTTGTTACAAAGAGGTAGGTTTCCGGCATAACCTTTCTTGATTGGGGAGCTTCCCATTTTCTTTTGTTGTTACCCGACTTATCCTCGGCTTTAGGTGTCGGCACTATAATTTCGTCCACCGTTTCAATCAATTTACGGGCCATATTCAAAGCTTCTTGATGATTAGTGGGTTTGGATGACATTACTCCGTGTTTGATGCTTTTTGGAAAACCATCCATGTAAAGTTCAACCCTTAAAGACTCGGGGTTCACAAAGTTTGGGCACATCAAGGCTAGTTCGGAAAATCGTTGATTATAGGCCTTGAGATTGTTTCTGTAGTGACCGGAACTTTTCCATGTTTATATATATTAATTGAGATTGATATTTACATGATTAAATGTTTCCAACATATTAAGCAATCAAACTTGTTAAGACTTGATTAATTGAAATAGATTTCATATAGACAATTGACCACCCAAGTTGACCGGTGATTCACGAACGTTAAAACTTGTAAAAACTATACGATGACATATATATGGTTATATATATAGTTAACATGATTTTATTATAAGTATGTATCTCATTAGGTATTTTAACAATGACTTATATACATAAAAATGAGACTATTAATTTAAGAAACTCGAAAACGATATATATAACGATTATCGTTATAACAACGTCTTACTAGGTACATATGAATCATATTAAGATATTGATACACTTGGTTAATTATGTTAAATGATAAGTAAATATATTATTAAGTGTATTAACAATGAAATACATATGTAAAAATAAGACTACTAACTTAATGATTTCGAAACGAGACATATATGTAACGATTATCGTTGTAACGGCATTTAACTGTATATATATCATACTAAGATATATTATATATCATAATATCATGATAATATAACAATTTAACATCTAATTTGTTATAATAAACAATGGGTTAACAACATTCAACAAGATCGTTAACCTAAAGGTTTCAAAACAACATTTACATGTAACGACTAACGATGACTTAACGACTCAGTTAAAATGTATATACATGTAGTGTTTTAATATGTATTCATACACTTTTGAAAGACTTCAAGACACTTATCAAAATACTTCTACTTAACAAAAATGCTTACAATTACATCCTCGTTCAGTTTCATCAACAATTCTACTCGTATGCACCTGTATTCGTACTCGTACAATACACAGCTTTTAGATGTATGTACTATTGGTATATACACTCCAATGATCAGCTCTTAGCAGCCCATTTAAGTCACCTAACACATGTGGGAACCATCATTTGGCAACTAGCATGAAATATCTCATAAAATTACAAAAATATGAGTAATCATTCATGACTTATTTACATGAAAACAAAATTACATATCCTTTATATCTAATCCATACACCAAAGACCAAAAACACCTACAAACACTTTCATTCTTCAATTTTATTCATCTAATTGATCTCTCTCAAGTTCTATCTTCAAGTTCTAAGTGTTCTTCATAAATTCCAAAAGTTCTAGTTTCATAAAATCAAGAATACTTCCAAGATTGCAAGTTTACTTCCAAGTTTTCTAAATCCATTCCAAGTAATCATCCAAGATCAAGAAACCTTTGTTACTTACAGTAGGTTATCTTAATAATACAATGTAATAATCATATTCAAACTTTAATTCAATTTCTATAACTATGACAATCTTATTTCGAGTGGAAATCTTACTTGAAATTGTTTTCGTGTCATGATTCTGCTTCAAGAAACTTTCAAGCCATCCAAGGATCCTTTGAAGCTAGATCTATTTTTCTCATTTCCAGTAGGTTTATCCAAGGAACTTGAGGTAGTAATGATGTTCATAACATCATTCGATTCATACATATAAAGCTATCTTATTCGAAGGTTTAAACTTGTAATCACTAGAACATAGTTTAGTTAATTCTAAACTTGTTCGCAAATAAAAGTTAATCCTTCTAACTTGACTTTTAAAATCAACTAAACACATGTTCTATATCTATATGATATGCTAACTTAATGATTTAAAACCTGGAAACACGAAAAACACCGTAAAATCGGATTTACGCCGTCGTAGTAACACCGTGGGCTGTTTTGGGTTAGTTAATTAAAAACTATGATAAACTTTGATTTAAAAGTTGTTATTCTGGGAAAATGATTTTTATTATGAACATGAAACTATATCCAAAAATTAAGGTTAAACTCAAAGTGGAAGTATGTTTTCTAAAATGGTCATCTAGACGTCGTTCTTTTGACTGAAATGACTACCTTTACAAAAACGACTTGTAACTTATTTTTCCGACTATAAACCTATACCTTTTCTGTTTGGATTCATAAAATAGAGTTCAATATGAAAGCATAGCAATTTGATTCACTCAAAACGGATTTAAAATGAAGAAGTTATGGGTAAAACAAGATTGGATAATTTTTCTCATTTTAGCTACGTGAAAATTGGTAACAAATCTATTCCAACCATAACTTAATCAACTTGTATTGTATATTATGTAATCTTGAGATACCATAGACACGTATACAATGTTTCGACCTATCATGTCGACACATCTATATATATTTCGGAACAACCATAGACACTCTATATGTGAATGTTGGAGTTAGCTATACAGGGCTGAGGTTGATTCCAAAATATATATAGTTTGAGTTGTGATCAATACTGAGATACGTATACACTGGGTCGTGGATTGATTCAAGATAATATTTATCAATTTATTTCTGTACATCTAACTGTGGACAACTAGTTGTAGGTTACTAACGAGGACAGCTGACTTAATAAACTTAAAACATCAAAATATATTAAAAGTGTTGTAAATATATTTTGAACATACTTTGATATATATGTATATATTGTTATAGGTTCATGAATCAACCAGTGGTCAAGTCTTACTTCCCGACGAAGTAAAAATCTGTGAAAGTGAGTTATAGTCCCACTTTTAAAATCTAATATTTTTGGGATGAGAATACATGCAGGTTTTATAAATGATTTACAAAATAGACACAAGTACATGAAACTACATTCTATGGTTGAATTATCGAAATCGAATATGCTCCTTTTTATTAAGTCTGGTAATCTAAGAATTAGGGAACAGACACTCTAATTGACGCGAATCCTAAAGATAGATCTATTGGGCCTAACAAACCCCATCCAAAGTACCAGATGCTTTAGTACTTCGAAATTTATATCATATCCGAAGGGTGTCCCGGAATGATGGGGATATTCTTATATATATGCATCTTGTTAATGTCGGTTACCAGGTGTTCACCATATGAATAATTTTTATCTCTATGTATGGGATGTGTATTGAAATATGAAATCTTGTGGTCTATTGTTACGATTTGATATATATAGGTTAAACCTATAACTCACCAACATTTTTGTTGACGTTTAAAGCATGTTTATTCTCAGGTGAATACTAAGAGCTTCCGCTGTTGCATACTAAAATAAGGACAAGATTTGGAGTCCACGTTTGTATGATATTGTGTAAAAACTGCATTCAAGAAAATGATTTCGATGTAACATATTTGTATTGTAAACCATTATGTAATGGCCGTGTGTAAACAGGATATTTTAGATTATCATTATTTGATAATCTACGTAAAGCTTTTTAAACCTTTATTTATGAAATAAAGGTTATGGTTTGTTTTAAAAATGAATGCAGTCTTTGAAAAACGTCTCATATAGAGGTCAAAACCTCGCAACGAAATCAATTAATATGGAACGTTTTTAATCAAGAAGAACGGGACATTTCAGTTTCTGACCGCTTTTAAAGTTCTTAGCTCTTGTTCGAGCCTTCGGGTTTCTTCGCGAGGAAAATATTCGACGATCATCTTTTCCCTTAAATCGGCCCAAGAGAGGGCGTGAGCTTCATCGGTACCCACCGATTGCACATAGGTGTTCCACCAAGTGAGAGCGACACCGGCGAAAGTGTGAGTGGAGTATTTGACCTTGTCTTGGTCCCGACAACCGCTGTGATGACCCGGAAATTTCTGACCAAATTTAAACTTAATCTTTAACGTTTCCGACACGATAAGCAAAGTATGTAAAGTTGAATCTCAAAATTTTTGAACTATTCAATTACCTTTTGATTGTTCTCAACGATTCGCGAACAATTTTATGTAAATAGATACATATATATACCATAACTTGAAAACGTAACAAAGTGTTGAGTATATGATACTGTGCATTAAAATTATTGGTTTTATTATCTGCTTGATATATTTAGATACAGAGTTAAAAGGTTATGCCAAACTATTGAATTAAAAGATAATTATTGAGTCCCTTAAGGATTATGATATTATTACGGGTCTCTGTTGTAAGGTCCACGTTGATTTGGGAAATCATTCATTATTAACGGTATTCGGAATAAATGGTAAAGTGTTTGTTTAAATAACGTAATTTGGACACATACAATAATAAGGAATATCAACTGTTGGAATTAGATATATGAATACCTTGCGATATGTATTTTAAAACGTGTTTATTAATATTGAAAATATATATTTAACAATACGATAAAATATAATATTAACTTGGTCATAAAAACGAATTGTTATTATATATATATATTAACAAATAGCGAGATGATGATTTATAGAAGTAAATGATCAAAATACTCGAAAGTTTATGTTATACTTTGAGTGGTATAGTTTAGGGATAATTTAAGGCTATATTTTGACAAAGGTACGTGACACGAAATGTAAAATACAAGTTTTCTCAGCGTACGAAAGGACATTTGAAAAACCGGAACCGGGACATAAGTCGAGTGATGACGTACGACTTATCGGAACAAAAATTACAAGTCAACTATGCATGTGAATTTAATATAATATATAATTAATTATATAAATTAAATATATTATATATATTATATAAAATTAAGTTGACAAACAAAAAGTTAAAAGTTTGTGAGTTGGATCAGAGGGCCATGCGATCGCATGGCCTTGAAGCACAAATCCCATGCGATCGCATGGGGTACTTTTTCAGAAAAGGTTCTATAAATTGCACGATTTCAATTCTGTTTTCTCACACTATTAATATTACTCCGTAAGTATTTATTATTATTATTTATATTATTATTATTATTATTATTATTATTATTATTATTATTATTATTATTATTAAGATTAATATTATTATTAATATTATTAATTAGTATTATACATAAAATACTACGACGAGGTCTTGAGCGTGTCACTTTCAAAATGGTTTTCAAGCGGGATAGAGCTAAGAAAATTATGGGTAATGTTCGGGGGTATATTTATGAATCAAACCTAGTGTTTATCATCTCCGTTACGTCTACGTACTTTCCTACAATATTGAATCTCAATATTGATACGTAAGCACTCATATTTTATCTTTTATATATTAATTGTGTATCCATGTCTAGTGCTCGAGTACATATATTTATACATACGTGTATGCTAAATTTCGTCGTTAAACAGTTTATAATGAATCATGAATTAATTACATATATTACTGGTAAAAGGTATATGATATACATGTTTTTGGAAAGCTGACGAAAAATCAATAACTTTTCATTTAGATATCGAATAATTTCGATGAACGGATTAAAAGATATGATCAACTGAATTATGATTAACATTAATTGAAATTGCTTTTGAATTTACAATTAAGATTTAAACAACTTGTTTACGAGATTGATAAATTGGATTTTTGAACATTACTAACCGAGTAAATGAATCCTTATATAAGGTATGCCTCGTTTTGTTAAACAACTGTCAAAATTGACTTTTTGAAACGACTTTGGATAATTTTTGTATGTCGATATCGAGCATTAGGATTGTGATACACTATGACCTGACCTAGCTTGATAGACATTTATTGACCAACATATGTTCTCTAGGTTGAGATCTACGGTTATTTGGTAATCCGAGTTTCGGTCACATTTTGGTGAACGACTTTATATGCTGCTAAGGTGAGTTTCATTGATCCCTTTTTAATTGCTTTTGTAATATATATTTTTGGGCTGAGAATACATGCAATTTATTTTAAACGCAATGGATACAAGTACATACTTAATTCTACACTGAGTTTGAACCGAAAATCCCTTAGCTTTGGTAACTAGTAGTTGCCAGTACATAGGATATGGACTGGTGGGCACGAATAACAGTATATGGATCCATAGGGCTTGACATCCCCGTCCGAGCTAGAGCGCTAGCCTTTTAACGGACGTGTGTTATTTGAGTTTAGGACACATTGGTTTGCGTGTATTAAAACGAATGGGGTATTTATCATTATAACGTTAAAGCTTAGTTACCAGGGTGCTCTGTTATGTAGAATCTATTGATAAACATTTCTGGATGAAACAACTGAAATCTTGTGATTCACTTTTATATACAGATTATGCGAAACACTAAAACTATGAACTCACCAACCTTTGTGTTGACACTTGTTAGCATGTTTATTCTCAGGTTCCCTAGAAGTCTTCCGCTGTTTGCTTACATGTTATACAAGCTATGTGCATGGAGTTTTGCATGCTTTATTCAAGAAAACGTTGCATTCACAAAATCATCACCATGTATCTTATTTTGACTGCATTGTCAACGGAAGTACTATTGTAAACTATTATTTACGGTGATTGTCTATATGTAGAAATCATCAGATGTCGAAAACCTTTGATTTAAATATTCATTGATGGTGTGCCTTTTCAAAAGAATGCAATGTTTACAAAACGTATCATATAGAGGTCAAATACCTCGCAATGAAATTGATGAATGACGTGTTCGTCCATATGGATTTGGAGCGATCGTCACAGTTGGTATCAGAGCATTGGTCCTAGTGAACCAGGTCTTGCATGAGTGTGTCTAACTGATAGTTGTTAGGATGCATTAGTAAGTCTGGACTTCGACCGTGTCTGCATGTTAAAAGTTTTGCTTATCATTTCTTGTCAGAAATTACCTGCTTATCATTCCTAGTATAGACACATTTTACTGCATTGATTGCATGAATAGTGTATAGACAAAATTCATATCTTAGCGTATCTGTTACTGTAAACTTTAAATTCATATCTTAGCGTATCTGTTACTGTAAACTTTTTCTGACATCTTCCGAAAATTTCTCCGTAATTTATGGAATTTGGTATTATATATACATATGTAAATTATGTATTGAAGAATACCAAACTAAATTCTATAATCTAATTCATATCAAAAATCATCTCCCTAATTATACAAGATGGATCCCGTATCTAGTTCAAATTCCTTAAACTCTGACAGCTATTCCGATATGGATATTCACATGAATTCCGAAGACAGTGTAACTGGAATGGATCAACCAATTAGCCATCATCTATTCTGGATGAATTGGGGATGGGTTCGTAGCTTACTTAATTATTGGAGACAAGAAGAAGGCGATCCCTTCCATTCACCACATTACCCTCTTGGCGAAGAACCTGAAGCACTTACCGGCGAACCTGTTCGAGACACCATTTTCTCTCTCATTTCTAGAGTATCTCGTCACGATAATATACTATCTCAAATTCTGGATCTTATTCATCCGCTCGTCCGAACCGCCAATCATCCTGGTGTAGTAGAAGAAGTCAACGAGCTTCGCGCTCGGGTAGTGGCTTTGGAGAATATGGTGCAAAGGTTACAAGCACCAGCAGCATCACCGGCATCAACAGTACCACCGACAACAACACCAACAGTACCATTACCACCACCAACAACATCCGCATCGCAAACCTCAACTTCACAATCTATTCCACGAGCACCAGCATCCTTCACCGAGGAATATCAATAAGAATAAATAATGAAGTATCGATTACATTAGCGAAATACTCCACAAAGATTATGTAATCTTTAATGTTTTAGAGATTAATCATTTCTAAGTCAAGCCGAAAATTAAATGAGCTTAATATGATATTAACTCATTAAATCTGTGTTACATCTGAAGAAAATATACATACATATATTTTCATAAAGACGGTAATAAAAATTCTTTTGTACAAAGTATTAATTGTGAAATCTTTAACGGGTAGGTAATACCCGAGAAATATATAAGTTCGCAATTAATATGTTACACTGTACATTCTTCAACTTTGATTCAAAAATTATTAACTATGCTCACAGTGATATACAATCGTTTCCATACAAATTCAATTACATATTCTGATATTGACATAGCAGAATCCAAGTCAAGATTTAACAAGTGACATCATTCTTAGATCTCTACATCTTTCAAAGCTATACTTTGACTTCAAAACGGTGAAAGATCCTTTAGCATTGTTATTACCGAAAATAATCTTGCAATTTCTTTTCAAAGTATCCAGTTTTATCACACTTCCAACCAGACAACTTCAACTTTTCAGATTAAGCCTTATTGTAACCTTGATATATACGTTTTGTTACTGGGGAACCTTTCATGCTCCACCACATTAGCAGTAAATTTACCAAACAACTTTATTAATCCTTAACCTTTCAAAAAATCCTTATACTCATTGAAATCCTATCATGTACTCATCCACATCTTGTAACAATAATTTCCATACCAACCACCGGGAATTAGCAATCAGTATTTTAAATCTCGCAACATTTTCTACGACAACAGTTATATATATATATATATATATAACATCTATCTTCTAGACTTACATACTTCGAATGTGAAGTTTCTGAAAAACACCCCAAACTACGAAACTAGTTCTCCGAATTTTGGAAAAATGCTGATGAAGCAGCAAAAACTGTAAACGACTTTAACAGTCTAAAGTTTGATGATAAAGAGTAGTGTGTTGGAAAAGCACAGAAAAAAAGAAGGTTTGGAACTGGAAAACGGGTTGAGCAAAGTATGAAGGAAGCTGTAGACAAATCACAAGGACGAAATCTACCTTCATAGAATCCAAATGATTCAGTGTCTGCTGAAACCATTAGTAAGAACCTTACTTCTTATTCTAAACCTTCACATACAGATTTTCCGCATCATCCTCTGATATTATAAATTCTAAGATATCATCGTATCTTCCATTATAAATATCCTCCATATTTCTGAAGATATTTTCATAACTATTCTTATCTGAAATCATTTATCTCTTCACGCTATCTGTGTTACATCATAAAAGAAACTATTTTAGTTTCTAATTTTTGAAAATTTTGAAAAATGGATGTTTTTGAAGTAGTGTTGGGAATTGAAGCATGAGTTAGTATAATATAATGACACTTGATCAATGTGATTAAATTACAGTAAGTCATGCTGAGTTTCTAATGGAACGTGATAAAGGTTCACAGATCATACCCTCATCATGAACCATGTTACATAACTCTTTCATTCTATTTAACCTCTAAACATATCAAGAAAATATTTTCTTGATGATTCGGTCTTTTTCGAGGTATTCTGGTAATTTGACAAGTCAGATTGTGCCATTACCATTTCTTTCTTAGAACATTAATTATGTTCATTTCAAAATCCATACCTACGAATTTTGGACCATTATTCGCTTGACTTAAAGTCGGGAAGAGAAAACGAAAGCATGAAGCTCCGAAATATAATGGAAAATATAAAGCCCGAAAACAACCCCGAAATTACAAACCGTGTATATCAATGCGTATAGCAATATAAAGACACGGGAGAATGAAAAACAATATAACCCCAAGGTAATAGTAGAAGAAAATAACCTCCTCTGGTGGCAGATGAAAAAGAAGAATGAATGATATGATAACCAAGAAAATATCAAGAATCAGAACTGGATGAAGCATTTTCACAAATCTTTTGTAAGTATGAAATAAGAAAGAAGATTATAGGAGTGGTAAAAATAAATGAAACGGAAGAGGTTAATTTATAGCAAAATATCAGACATAGCAATCGAGGCAGATTACGCATTTAATCAAAGGAAATCCTAATTTCTTTAAATTCCGAAGAATCAAATCTTATTTAAATTATGAAGATTTTCTATTCCTTAAATTCCGGAAATCAATCGTTACTACATCAAGAGATAAGACGAATCTCTATTCTCCATTTCACTCTATTACGATAACTTCTCTCATACGCTTCGAGTAATCGGATTGTTTTATTCGTATTATTCAATGGTGATAAAATTCTATTTACCAACTCATATTCGTCATGAAAACATTTTTATTGTCAGCCATGACGACCCCACTCAAATTTCGGGACGAAATTTCTTTAACGGGTAGGTACTGTGATGACCCGAAAATTTCTGACCAAATTTAAACTTAATCTTTAACGTTTCCGACACGATAAGCAAAGTATGTAAAGTTGAATCTCAAAATTTTTGAACTATTCAATTACCTTTTGATTGTTCTCAACGATTCGCGAACAATTTTATGTAAATAGATACATATATATACCATAACTTGAAAACGTAACAAAGTGTTGAGTATATGATACTGTGCATTAAACTTATTGGTTTGATTATCTGATTGATATATTTAGATACAGAGTTAAAAGATTATGCCAAACGATTGAATTAAAAGATAATTATTGAGTCCCTTAAGGATTATGATATTATTACGGGTCTCTGTTGTAAGGTCCACGTTGATTTGGGAAATCATTCATTATTAACGGTATTCGGAATAAATGGTAAAGTGTTTATTTAAATAACGTAATTTGGACACATACAATAATAAGGAATATCAACTGTTGGAATTAGATATATGAATAACTTGCGATATGTATTTTAAAACGTGTTTATTAATATTGAAAATATATATTTAACAATACGATAAAATATAATATTAACTTGGTCATAAAAACGAATTGTTATTATATATATATTAACAAATAGCGAGACGATGATTTATAGAAGTAAATAATCAAAATACTCGAAAGTTTAAGTTATACTTTGAGTGGTATAGTTTAGGGATAATTTAAGGCTATATTTTGACAAAGGTATGTGACACGAAATGTAAAATACAAGTTTTCTCAGCGTACGAAAGGACATTTTAAAAACCGGAACCGGGACATAAGTCGAGTGATGACGTACGACTTATCGGAACAAAAATTACAAGTCAACTATGCATGTGAATTTAATATAATATATAATTAATTATATAAATTAAATATATTATATATATTATATAAAATTATGTCGACAAACAAAAAGTTAAAAGTTTGTGAGCTGGATCAGAGGGCCATGCGATCGCATGGCCTTGAAGCACAAATTCCATGCGATCGCATGGGGTACTTTTTCAGAAAAGGTTCTATAAATTGCACGATTTTAATTCTGTTTTCTCACACTATTAATATTACTCCGTAAGTATTTATTATTATTATTTATATTATTATTATTATTATTATTATTAAGATTAATATTATTAGTAATCTTATTATTATTAATATTATTAATTAGTATTATACATAAAATACTACGACGAGGTCTTGAGCGTGTCACTTTCAAAATGGTTTTCAAGCGGGATAGAGCTAAGAAAATTATGGGTAATGTTCGGGGGTATATTTATGAATCAAACCTAGTGTTTATCATCTCCGTTACGTCTACGTACTTTCCTACAATATTGAATCTCAATATTGATACGTAAGCACTCATATTTTATCTTTTATATATTAATTGCGTATCCATGTCTAGTGCTCGAGTATATATATTTATACATACGTGTATGCTAAATTTCATCGTTAAACAGTTTATAATGAATCACGAATTAATTACATATATTACTGGTAAAAGGTATATAATATACATGTTTTTGGAAAGCTGGCAAAAAATTAATAACTTTTCATTTAGATATCGAATAATTTCGATGAACGGATTAAAAGATATGATCAACTGAATTATGATTAACATTAATTGAAATTGCTTTTGAATTTACAATTAAGATTTAAACAACTTGTTTACGAGATTGATAAATTGGATTTTTGAACATTACTAACCGAGTAAATGAATCCTTATATAAGGTATGTCACGTTTTGTTAAACAACTGTCAAAATTGACTTTTTGAAACGACTTTGGATAACTTTTGTATGTCGATATCGAGCATTAGGATTGTGATACACTATGACCTGACCTAGCTTGATAGACATTTATTGACCAACATATGTTCTCTAGGTTGAGATCTACGATTATTTGGTAATCCGAGTTTCGGTCACATTTTGGTGAACGACTTTATATGCTGCTAAGGTGAGTTTCATTGAGCCCTTTTTAATTGCTTTTGCAATATATATTTTTGGGCTGAGAATACATGCAATTTATTTTAAACGCAATGGATACAAGTACATACTTAATTCTACACTGAGTTTGAACCGAAAATCCCTTAGCTTTGGTAACTAGTAGTTGCCAGTACATAGGATATGGACTGGTGGGCGCGAATAACAGTATATGGATCCATAGGGCTTGACATCCCCGTCCGAGCTAGAGCGCTAGCCTTTTAACGGACGTGTGTTATTTGAGTTTAGGACACATTGGTTTGCGTGTATTAAAACGAATGGGGTATTTATCATTATAACGTTAAAGCTTAGTTACCAGGGTGCTCTGTTATGTAGAATCTATTGATAAACGTTTCTGGATGAAACAACTGAAATCTTGTGATCCACTTTTATATACAGATTATGCGAAACACTAAAACTATGAACTCACCAACCTTTGTGTTGACACTTGTTAGCATGTTTATTCTCAGGTTCCCTAGAAGTATTCCGCTGTTTGCTTACATGTTATACAAGCTATGTGCATGGAGTCTTGCATGCTTTATTCAAGAAAACGTTGCATTCACAAAATCATCACCATGTATCTTATTTTAACTGCATTGTCAACGGAAGTACTATTGTAAACTATTATTTACGGTGATTGTCTATATGTAGAAATCATCAGATGTCGAAAACCTTTGATTTAAATATTCATTGATGGTGTGCCTTTTCAAAAGAATGCAATGTTTACAAAACGTATCATATAGAGGTCAAATACCTCGCAATGAAATCGATGGATGACGTGTTCGTCCATATGGATTTGGAGCGATCGTCACAACCGCTTATGCTAAAGACGGCTTCCATTTGCTCAAACCATCGGGTGAGCACAACCGGTCCCCCGGTTCCATCGAAAGTGTAAGGTTTGCACCCCATGAAAGCTTTATAGGAGCATCCCTCGTTTGAATTTCCGGCTCCATTGTTGTTGTTGTTGTGGTTGTTGTTATTGTTATTGTTGTTGGATGAGTGACCGGCCATGGACGCATCCACGGCGGTGGCTATCATTCGTTGTAGAGCTTGTTCGGGTGTTTCATGGCGTGGTACACGGCGAGGATGCATTGTTCCTTCAAAACACAAGAATACCGTTGATTAGTATTTTCAATAATACTAATCATTATATGGAATAAGGATAGAGAGAAAATTTTCCTTGACTCGCCTTAAATTTTTTATGTCATAATGTCAGAACGTTCATATGAGTCACCGTAATATAATCCCAGAAATTATATTACCCTAATTCATATGTGCATTCGACATTATTTCACTAAGTCAAGGTGGTGTGTCAATCAAATTAAACAACGTGAGATTAAGATGGAATAAAAGTTAGATATGAATAGAAGAGTTCGAGTATAAATGCAGAAGTAGTCAAGTAATTCCTACTTCAAGTCTATATGCCGGTTGTAGTCTAGACTCATCAATGTACCCTATGACTCAGGGTTGACACCAATGAACTCTAAATCAATACAACCAACACTCTGATACCATCTGTAGCGACCCGACAAAATCGTCATTGACGGCGCAGACTACTTAGGTCCCGTTACGTGGTCATAAGTCTTTAAAATAACCTTTGACCAAAATATGTCGCATTCATTTCAAATGTAAAGGTTGTTTCAAAGTTTACAAGAATGGTTCAACCATTAGTTACGTTACAAAGTTATAAGTACAAGTGAAACCTATGCGACACAATTTAAAAGTAGCCAAAAGACGCTCCAAGTATGCATATATACTCGACATCCAATGCAAGTATCAAATAATGAGCGGAGGCATGTATCACATATCATTCAAAGACCTGAGAAAAACATAGAAATCTGTCAACGAAAACGTTGGTGAAATCATAGGTTTAAGTAAGTAAGTAAGTAAGTAAGTAAGTAAGTAAGTAAGTACAAATGAACCACAAGATTTGTATCATTGAATAATAGTAAACCATTCTAAAAGTTGTTATCACGAGCACCCAATTATCAAGGCTTAACGTACCAAGAACCCCATCACAATAGTGTTAGAACATACACTGTTTCTCGAAAATATATTTCATCCGAATAACGGTAGCGAACCGTCCGAATGAGGGTTTGTCAAACCCATATGGCCATACAACATAAGTTCTCGCTTACACCCAGCAAGTGTAACTAATGATAATCGAATTGAGGATTTTGTTCTAACTCGTATGTAGAATGTTTGTTTTCGTACTTGTGTTCACTTTGTAAAATGAAACGTTTATGTTTTCTCATCCCAAATGTAAGTTTAAAAGAGTAAAAGTGGGACTATGATCTCACCTTGAGTGCACGAGTAAATAAAGTACTTCACAAGTAATGTGTGCAAGAACGAGTGCTAGTCTTGACCTAAACAAGTAGGTTGTATCAATAACGGTAAACACGGTTGGTCAAAGATGTTCAATTAGTCCTATGGCTCGTTACGACTCGATTAAAGTAGCATGTGAATCAAATTGTCAAGTTTCATGCAAGATTCAAGTATAAAAGCATGTTAGAAACGATCGCATAAGTATTCGGTTAAGTTTGATTAAAAGTCAAACTTGGTCAAACTTGGTCAAAGTCAACGGGGTCGGGTCGGGTATCCGACAAAATTTCTATAAAAGATAAGCATATATAAGTATGTTGGCCAAGTTTCATGTTAATCGGACATGTATAGCATAGCGGGAATTAAACGAAAAAAGAAAAAAAAATAAAAATTGGACAGCAACCATCAGATGCGCCGCATCTGCAAGTGATGTGCCGCATCTGCAGCAGATGCGCCACATCCAAGGCAGATGCGCCGCATCTGTATCTGTTTCAGTGAAACTGCCTTAAAAACATAACAAGTCTCGAACCAAACTTCAATTTAACGCAATTTATGATCCGTAAACATCTAAAACATGTATCTTATATCGTTGGAAAGGTATTTTGACAAGGAACACAACTAACCACATTCCATCAACCAAAATCATCACTTACAATAATCAAAATCAAATTGAAAGCTCATTAAATGCTCACCATAAATGTTTTCAAGTTCATAAATACACTTAGATGATTCGGGAATTTAATGCACACATATGATACGCCATTTTGTAGGTAATCAAGCATACAATCTAACTAAACACTTACCAACAACAATTCATGGCATTCAATGCATCAAATGTTCACATTTAGGTCTATCAAACCCTAACCAATATCACCAAAATCAATAATCAAGTTTATGAAGTTTCTAAAGCAACATACACATCAAATTGAAGCTAGTGATACTAGTAACACAATTAAAACATGAACTTTTAATATCTAACAACATATAAACAACCAAAACTAAAGATTAAGCAAATCATATTTCAAGTTGAGCTAGTTACATCAAAATAGCAAGATCAAGCAAACAAATCACATAATCATGCTAGACTTGAGCCATAGACACTAAATAACACTTTTATAAGTTAAAAACATCAAGAACTAAGAATCTAGTAATTTTAGAAAGTTACCCAAACTTGATGAAATCGGTATGGAATCGAAGAGGAAGATGCAAGGATTCCAAATATATAATTTGTTTGGATGTTTGATTGTTAACTTGAAAATGGATGATGAATCTTGGTTTAAAGATTTGAGAGTAAAAAGTGAAAGTATTGAAAGAGTTAGGAGATGAATGAATGGATGAGAAAGGTGTTGACCATTTGACCTAGTCACACCTTTGGTCTCTTGGCAAAATTAGTCCCTCAAGTTTGAATCGGGTGCGTGAATTACCTAAACGAAATATTTTAAAACGCGTATTAACGGAAGATGTTATATTTATATAACAGACTTTAAAATAGTTAAACGGAAAGTAAACGGAAAAAGGCGGGATGTTATAGGATTTAACCGTATCGATACTGAAATTACCGGAATCAAATCTTCCCAAAATTAATAATCGAATATCGAACCGAACTTAAAAAACAGTACTGATATCAATTTTTTCAGTATCGTACCGAATGGTACCAAAAATCATGATTAAGTTGTATGTTAAAAAATGGGGAAACTTACTCGATTTCTATGGGTAGATCATGGGACTTCAACTTACGTTACAAGAACCAAAAAAGTAGCACTACTAAGAGCAATTCTAATGGGAGTGCCAATCCCGTGCCAATCCCATGCCAATCTTTTTTTTTTAAACAACATTTTGGGATCACGCAGGGTTGACTAAACCAACCACGCGATCATCTCCCACAGTTGCAAAACATGCCCCCAATTGTTGTCCTGGAGGAAAACCGGACTAATACGAGGGCATGGCCGGTAAAACCCCTCTCACCCGCTACCCTCACAACGCGATGTGCTAAATGTGAACTTGGGTGGATTTCAAAGTCAAGGAATAACCTTGTGTGGAATGGTGTAGTCCCCGGAACTCCAACTCCTGACCCCGAACAAAGAGTGTCAAACCACTACCAACTTGAGCTACAACACAAGGCATAATCTAATGCCAATCTAATGTCAATATTGTGCAATTATTGGGAATACATAGTCAATTAACTACCAATTTCAAGTCACCGATCATTTCGCCTTCTTCAATCATAATTCATCACCGAAGATATAACTTTTAATCACTTGTGCATTTAGCATTTTGATTTGTATTGTGGTTTAATTAATGGTTAAAGCCATAAATAGGCCATACACTTTCATTTTTGTCCCAATGTAGGCTATATACTCTATAAAATATCAATGTAAGTCATATACTTTTAAAAGTTGTAATGATGTACACCAACATAACTTGGAAACCGGCTAATACTACCTTTTTCTGACGTGTATCTGTATTGGGACCCACTTTGGCTATTTAAACATTTTTATACATCAGATTCACTTTCATCTCCAATTTTTCCCCACGAACCCTAATTTTACAACCCTAATCTTACAACAGTAATTTCGATTTCATCTTCACAAAATTGATGTCATCTTCATCTTCTTCATACTCCACGAACCCTAATATTATGGTTTATGTCGTTGTGGATTAGCATTGAAGAAAATAATTGCTTAGACAAAAAAAACCCCCGCTAGGAGATTCTTTGTATGCCCCAATTCATCTGTAAGTATAAGTTTTATAAAGTTTTGATTTTTTATTCAATAATTAACCCTTTTTTTTTTTTTTTTGAAAAAACCCCTAATTCGAGAGCCTCATTGTTATCGAGTTTTCAGGTAGTCAATGCGGGTCATTTTACTAGCTGGATTATGAACTCAACGATGATTGGTATTAAACGGTGTTGTATGATATGCACTCTAGCTTAAACCAAGATCAAAGACAAATAGTCAATGACATAATTAGACTTGAAGAACTGGAAAGTGAAGTGAAGAATTTGTAGTTGTAATTGAAGAAGACAAGAGAAGAGATGGGATTTTATAGGAAATGTTGTGTTGTTGTTGTATTGTTGCTTATTGTTTTATGGTTAACCATCTAGTTGTATTGTTTGATGGTTTGTTGTATTATTTGATGTTTGATGTTGATGCTGTAATGTAGAGATTACAATTGAATGAATGAAAAGCAAAGTTTCATCAAAGCACTAAATTACAAACACCATGACTTTGACCGCAAAGACCAACATATTCACAATAGTTTAAGCTAGTACATAGAAAGCTATGACCACTTGTAAAGCACAAAATTACAAACACCAAACTACCAGATCTTGTTGTTGTAGTGACCCGAACTTTTCCATGTTTATATATATTAATTGAGATTGATATTTACATGATTAAATGTTTCCAACATGTTAAGCAATCAAACTTGTTAAGACTTGATTAATTGAAATATGTTTCATATAGACAATTGACCACCCAAGTTGACCGGTGATTCACGAATGTTAAAACTTGTAAAAACTATATGATGACATATATATGGATATATATATATATAGTTAACATGATACTATGATAATTAAACATATCATTAAGTATATTAACAATGAACTACATATGTAAAAACAAGACTACTAACTTAATGATTTTTAAACGAGACATATATGTAACGATTATCGTTGTAAAGACATTTAATGTATATATATCATATTAAGATATATTCATACATGATAATATCATGATAATATAATAATTTAAAATCTCATTTGATATTATAAACATTGGGTTAACAACATTTAACAAGATCGTTAACCTAAAGGTTTCAAAACAACACTTACATGTAACGACTAACGATGACTTAACGACTCAGTTAAAATGTATATACATGTAGTGTTTTAATATGTATTTATACACTTTTGAAAGACTTCAATACACTTATAAAAATACTTCTACTTAACAAAAATGCTTACAATTACATCCTCGTTCAGTTTCATCAACAATTCTACTCGTATGCACCCGTATTCGTACTCGTACAATACACAGCTTTTAGATGTATGTACTATTGGTATATACACTCCAATGATCAGCTCTTAGCAGCCCATGTGAGTCACCTAACATATGTGGGAACCATCATTTGGCAACTAGCATGAAATATCTCATAAAATTACAAAAATATGAGTAATCATTCATGACTTATTTACATGAAAATAAAATTACATATCCTTTATATCTAATCCATACACCAACGACCAAAAACACCTACAAACACTTTTATTCTTCAATTTTCTTCATCTAATTGATCTCTCTCAAGTTCTATCATCAAGTTCTAAGTGTTCTTCATATATTCTACAAGTTCTAGTTACATAAAATCAAGAATACTTTCAAGTTTGCTAGCTCACTTCCAATCTTGTAAGGTGATCATCCAACCTCAAGAAATATTTGTTTCTTACAGTAGGTTATCATTCTAATACAAGGTAATAATCATATTCAAACTTTGGTTCAATTTCTATAACTATAACAATCTTATTTCAAGTGATGATCTTACTTGAACTTGTTTTCGTGTCATGATTCTGCTTCAAGAACTTCGAGCCATCCAAGGATCCGTTGAAGCTAGATCCATTTTTCTCTTTTCCAGTAGGTTTATCCAAGGAACTTAAGGTAGTAATGATGTTCATAACATCATTCAATTCATATATATAAAGCTATCTTATTCGAAGGTTTAAACTTGTAATCACTAGAACATAGTTTAGTTAATTCTAAACTTGTTCGCACACAAAAGTTAATCCTTCTAACTTGACTTTTAAAATCAACTAAACACATGTTCTATATCTATATGATATGCTAACTTAATGATTTAAAACCTGAAAACACGAAAAACACCGTAAAACCGGATTTACGCCGTCGTAGTAACACCGCGGGCTGTTTTGGGTTAGTTAATTAAAAACTATGATAAACTTTGATTTAAAAGTTGTTATTCTAAGAAAATGATTTTTATTATGAACATGAAACTATATCCAAAAATTATGGTTAAACTCAAAGTGAAAGTATGTTTTCTAAAATGGTCATCTAGACGTCGTTCTTTCGACTGAAATGACTACCTTTACAAAAATAACTTGTAACTTATTTTTCCAACTATAAACCTATAATTTTTATGTTTAGATTCATAAAATAGAGTTCAATATGAAACCATAGCAATTTGATTCACTCAAAACGGATTTAAAATGAAGAAGTTATGGGTAAAACAAGATTGGATAATTTTTCTCATTTTAGCTACGTGAAAATTGGTAACAAATCTATTCCAACCATAACTTAATCAACTTGTATTGTATATTATGTAATCTTGAGATACCATAGACACGTATACAATGTTTCGACCTATCATGTCGACACATCTATATATATTTCGGAACAACTATAGACACTCTATATGTGAATGTTGGAGTTAGCTATACAGGGATGAGGTTGATTCCAAATATATATATAGTTTGATTTGTGATCAATACTGAGATACGTATACACTGGGTCGTGGATTGATTCAAGATAATATATATCGATTTATTTCTGTACATCTAACTGTAGACAACTAGTTGTAGGTTACTAACGAGGACAGCTGACTTAATAAACTTAAAACATCAAAATATATTAAAAGTGTTGTAAATATATTTTGAACATACTTTGATATATATGTATATATTGTTATAGGTTCGTGAATCAACCAGTGGCCAAGTCTTACTTCCCGATGAAGTAAAAATCTGTGAAAGTGAGTTATAGTCCCACTTTTAAAATCTAATATTTTTGGGATGAGAATACATGCAGGTTTTATAAATGATTTACAAAATAGACACAAGTACGTGAAACTACATTCTATGGTTGAATTATCGAAATCGAATATGCCCCTTTTTATTAAGTCTGGTAATCTAAGAATTAGGGAACAGACACCCTAATTGACTCGAATCCTAAAGATAGATCTATTGGGCCTAACAAACCCCATCCAAAGTACCGGATGCTTTAGTACTTAGAAATTTATATCATATCCGAAGGGTGTCCCGGAATGATGGGGATATTCTTATATATGCATCTTGTTAATGTCGGTTACCAGGTGTTCACCATATGAATGATTTTTATCTCTATGTATGGGATGTGTATTGAAATATGAAATCTTGTGGTCTATTATTATGATTTGATATATATAGGTTAAACCTATAACTCACCAACATTTTTGTTGACGTTTTAAGCATGTTTATTCTCAGGTGATTATTAAGAGCTTCCGCTGTCGCATACTTAAATAAGGACGAGATTTGGAGTCCATGCTTGTATGATATTGTGTAAAAACTGCATTCAAGAAACTTATTTTGTTGTAACATATTTGTATTGTAAACCATTATGTAATAGTCGTGTGTAAACAGGATATTTTAGATTATCATTATTTGATAATCTACGTAAAGCTTTTTAAACCTTTATTGATGAAATAAAGGTTATGGTTTGTTTTAAAATGAATGCAGTCTTTGAAAAATGTCTCATATAGAGGTCAAAACCTCGCAACGAAATCAATTAATATAGAACGTTTTTAATCAATAAGAACGGGACATTTCAGTTGGTATCCGAGCGTTGGTCTTAGAGAACCAGAATTTTGCATTAGTGTGTCTTATCGAGTTTGTTAGGATGCATTAGTGAGTCTGGACTTCGACCGTGTTTACTTGAAAAATGATTGCTTAACAAATTTTGTTGGAAACTATATATTTTTAACATGTGAATATTATGTGATATATTAATCTCTTAACGCGTTTGATATTATGTGATAGATGTCTACCTCTAGAACAAGTCCCATTGACTCACCTAATAATAATGAAGAGTCAAATGTAAATTGGAATGATTCATGGACTGATTCACAAGTTCCCGAAGAGGAACCGGAAGAAGAGTCGGAACCGGAAGAAGAATCGGAACCGGATGAAGAAATAGAACCGGTGGGGGAAATAATAAAACGGTTAAGTAAAAGAAAATCCTCAACCAACCGACCAAGGTTAATTATGGTCAATGGTGTTTCCGCCAAGGAAGCAAAATATTGGGAGGATTACCAATTCTCCGATGAATCGGATTCCGACGAGAATTCTGATGATGTTATAGAAATTACCCCAACTGAATTTAAAAAAGCAAAAGAAAATAATAAGGGAAAGGGCATAAAAATAGAGAAATCTAATTCCAACCCCGATGAACTTTATATGTATCGTCAACCCCCGAAGTCCTTAAGTTGTAACAATGACCCGGGAACCTCTAAACCACCAGGTTTTTCTAAACCAATGTGGAAAACGACGGCTCGTATTAGGGGAACATCATATATCCCTAGAAACTTGGCAAAACGAACCAAAACCGAAGAAGAAGAAACAAGCGAGTCGGAATAAGATAGTTGTATTCGTGTGGTGTAATATATGTAATATAGTGTGCTTATGCTTTATGATATATGTAAAAATTGCTTGTATTAATAAGTATTTTTTTTATGAATCTAACTCTTGTCTATTTTACAGTATAAAAACACAAAATGGATAGACAACCCAATATTTTAAGAGACCTACCCGGAGACATGATTGATGAAATCTTGTCTAGAGTCGGTCAGAATTCTTCGGCACAACTATTTAAGGCGAGATCAGTTTGTAAGACATTCGAAGAATGTTCTAAGAATGCCTTGGTTTATAAAAGGCTTTCGTTCGAAAGATGGGGGATATCACATTGGGAAATCCATAAGTTACGATGTGTTTACTTTGACGCATATATTGCGGGGAACCCAAATGCTATTTTACGCAATGGGTTAAGAAATTATTTTGACTCAATATATCCGAATATTGGACTTCATGATTTAGAAAAAGCGGCTAACATGCATCATAAAGAAGCATGTTATGCTTACGGATTAGTAATGTTCGCTTCTCACCAAAGTGAGAACAAGAACATCGGGCTACAACTATTAAACAAAACGTTTCCACAAGTGACGGAGTCGGTAATTGGGGTAAGAAATGAGGTTTTTAGATTGTTACGGGACTGTTGGACATTACGTAACCCTCGTCCCTTTGACGACGTTACAACACGCTGTCTTATCAACGGCCATAACAGTTATGTTCCACAAGACCAAGGATGGGAAGTAGTCCTAGTAAAACCAGAATGCATGACTTGTTTCTGGACGTATGAATTACGTGTCTTTATTGCCTTTGCTGAACGACTTGTGTACTAGCTAGAATTATCTTCGCAACTATCTTGTATCAAAGTTATTGTGTGCTATATTTCATGCTTTATGTAAAATAAGCGGTATTGTAAGTTTGTAAAATATTGTATAAAAGTTTGAACGAGAAATATTATTATAATCAGTTTTTCATATAGAATTGTAGTAGTTGAATTGTATATTAGCTACTAAGTATGAACTTAACGGGTAGGTACTACCCGAATTTAAACTTATAAAACGCTAATATGAAGAAAAAGCTTTTATAAATGAGTTCATATTATGCTACGAAATACTATTAACTACTCTTAATATTCTGTATGATTAACTTGTTCCATTTGATTATTTTGAAGGAAATGGCACCGACTACTCGACACACCGTGAATATGAATGAAGAGGAATTCCGTACTTTTCTAGATTCAAACATAGCTGCAGTACAGGCTGCGCTACATACCAACAATAACCTTGGATCTAGCAGTACAGGAAATCGTGTAGGATGCACCTACAAAGAATTCACTGCCTGCAAACCTTTGGAATTTGATGGAACCGAAGGACCGATCGGATTGAAACGGTGGACCGAGAAGGTCGAATCGGTGTTTTCCATAAGTAAGTGTACTGAAGAGGACAAAGTGAAGTACGCTACTCATACCTTCACAGGTTCTGCGTTAACATGGTGGAATACCTATCTAGAGCAAGTGGGACAAGACGATGCGTACGCACTACCGTGGTCAGCATTCAAGCACTTGATGAACGAGAAGTACCGTCCCAGAACTGAGGTCAATAAGCTCAAGACAAAACTTAGAGGGTTACGAACCCAAGGATTTGATATTACCACGTACGAAAGACGATTCACATAATTGTGCCTATTGTGTCCGGGAGCATTCGAAGATGAGGAAGAGAAGATCGACGCGTTTGTGAAAGGATTACCGGAAAGAATCCAAGAAGATATAAGTTCACACGAGCCCGCCTCCATACAACAGGCATGTAGAATGGCTCACAAACTAGTGAACCAGATTGAAGAAAGAATTAAAGAACAGACTGCTGAAGAGGCCAATGTGAAGCAAGTCAAAAGAAAGTGGGAGGAAAACGGTGATAAGAATCACCAATACAACAACAACAGCAATTACAACAATAATCGCAACAATTATCCCAACAATCGCAACATCAATCGCAGCTACAACAAACGGCCCAACAAAAACAACAACAACAACAACAACAACAGCAACTACAACAATCATCCCAACAACAATAATAACCGCAACAACAACAACAATCAGAAGCAGCTATGCCAAAGGTGTGAAAAGTATCACTCGGGGTTCTGCACCAAATTTTGCAACAAGTGTAAAAGAAATGGTCATAGCGCGGCGAAGTGTGAGGTCTACGGACCAGGGGTTAATAGATCGAAAGGAACAAATGGTGTCGGAACGAGTAATGGCGGAGCAAGTAGTGTCGGAGCAAGTTATGCCAATGTAGTTTGTTATTGTTGGGATTTAACAAGTTCATAATATACTTAAACCATTTTAAGAATTAAGAAAGCGGAAGCATGTTAATTACCAATTTTAGACTTGTTAAACTTTAACCAATTAAAGTTAAATCCCAATTAGGATCAAGTTATGAAATATACTTACAAACTACAAGCAAGAAAAGAGTTTTGTACCTACTCTAAGCTTGTTGATAGATGATGATGAATGGAGCTCCAAAACAATGAAACCTCAAGTTGTTATACCCCAAGCTTATCACCAACACCTTGTACTTTGGTTAGGATTTATTGACACTTGAATTTAGCTTCCAAAAACCAAATTAAGAACCCCTTTTCTCCCCTAATACCCCACGGTTTTTACAGCAGAAATGGGAGGAGAAAAATGCAGTTTTTTTGATCACTTTTGATGTGTTTGAATGTATGTTGAGTCTCCAAGAAGTTCAAGTACATATGCACATGGGAATCCTTCAAGTAGCCACTCAAAATGCTAGTCAAATGCATGCATATTTGAGACTCCAATGCCACTCACTCAACAAGTAATATAGAATATGTTTTATAAAAGAATTAGTTTTTATAAAAGTTAGATTTTATAAAATCTAATTTATAAAACTTCCATATAATTTTATGTACATTTTTAATATATAAAGTCCATTTATATAAAATGTAACATAAACTTATTAATTATTTACCTATAAATAATTAAATCCAATATATATAAATTATTCCATAATTTATATATATATATATATATATATATATATATATACACATCAAGTAATATTTAAGAAAACCATCTTTCTTAAAGTTCAAGTGTTGCGTATTTGATCAATGAACCAATCGTTAAAATCAAATACGAATAAAGGTGTCGGTAAGCCTGTTATTGGGTATGACCCGACTTGGATCAAAACATATTAGCCACGTTAATTTAATATGTCTCTAGGGCATATGAAATACCTTCAATCTCCCACTTGCACGAGAAACATAAGAAATTAATGCAAATGATGGATACAGCCTAACACACCGTCCATCACCCCTAATATGTTATGACTTTGTGCCATTCAATAACATCATCCCTTTCGAGCTCCCTACTCGAACTGATATATGTAGGTGAATCTTTCATTATTTCCTTTCGTCCTAGATGTCATGTTAAATCCAAGAGATACAGAGTGATCACTCTCTTATAGATTTAACTTTTCAGGCCTTAGACATCTGACTCTCAACGAATAAGAGGGACAAATTCCATCTTGACTACATACGTCCTAGATATACACTTTGTAATATACCTGAGTTCTTCCTTATGTACTACCATGTTTCAGAATAGCAAAGGAAAGAATCAAGGCACAGTACTTGGTGAATATCCGAACCCAATATGTATCTCAGGTCAGAGGATACAATGATATTCGCCTTTACTCAAGATTACATGTGATCAACCACAAAGGCTCTATACAGTAATTCTTGAGAGCGGGTCTTCCAATATTTGTTTCCCACAAATATCTATGAACCTTGGTTGCCACCTTGCCCCACATTCAACCTATGAATGTATACCAATCCGAGTTCATAATAGTCTAAACCTCACACTTGTTCCCACAAATGTGATCGACTACGGAAATTTAGAACAATTGCTTATTCATGGATGAAATATGCAACATAGGAACATAACTCAAATAAATTAACACCATAGTTATATTAATGAGTTTGAATAATTTCGTTCCGGTACAATACATAAAATAGATCATATCCAATCACTAGAATATCGAAGCCCTAATGCACAAACATGTCCCTCATGTTTTGGCCCATGTAAAAGCTTCGTTAGTGGATCCGCAACATTATGATCTGTATGAACTTTGCGAATACATATCTTTCCTTTTTCAACTTCATCCCTTATGTAGTTGAATCTCCGCTCAATGTGACGAGTCTTTTGATGGGCACGAGGTTCCTTGATTTGAGCAATCGCACCCTCGTTGTCACAAAAGATCTCAAGAGGGTCCTGAATGGAAGGGACTACTCCTAAGTCGTCGATGAATTTCTTCATCCATGCAGCTTCCTGAGCTACCAATGATGCGGCGATGTACTCTGACTCTGTAGTGGATAGAGCAACAACATCCTGTTTTGAACTCTTCCAAGAGACCGCACCACCATTTAACATGAAGACATAACCGGATTGTGATCGAGAGTCATCTCGATCAGTTTGGAAACTCGCGTCCACGTAACCTTTTACGGCGAGTTCCTCCTCACCAGACCCATATATTAGAAACATATCCTTAGTTCTCCTAAGGTATTTCAATATACTTTTAACAGCAATCCAATGACTGTTTCCTGGGTTATTCTGGTATCTACTTGTCAAGCTTAGAGCGCATGACACATCCGGTCTAGTACATATCATCGCATACATGATAGACCCAATAGCAGATGCGTATGGGACTTTCTTCATTCTCTCTTGTTCATCTTTCGTGGTAGGACACTGAGATGAATTGAGAACGGTTCCTCTTTGAATAGGTACCAAACCTTTCTTAGAGTTTTCCATCTTGAACCTTTTCAAGATTTTATCAATGTATGTACTTTGACTTAAACCTATCAATCTCTTGGATCTATTCCTATAGATCCCTATCCCCAATATGTATTGTGCGTCTCCAAGATCCTTAATGGAGAAGCAACTCTTTAGCCAAGTTTTGACTCCTTGCATTGTGGTAATATCATTCCCAAATAATAATATATCATCCACATATAGCACAAGGAACATTATAGAGCTCCCACTAGCCTTCTTGTACACACAAGCTTCATCACCATTTTTAATGAAGCCAAATTTCTTTGCCTCTTCATTAAAGCGATGATTCCACATTCTAGATGCTTGTTTCAATCCGTAGATTGATTTCTTCAACTTGCATACCTTTTTAGGATTTTTCGGATCAACAAAACCTTCGGGTTGTACCATATAGACATCTTCCTCAAGATATCCATTTAGGAAAGCGGTTTTGACATCCATTTGCCATATTTCATAGTCATAGTGAGCAGCAATGGCAAATAATATCCTAATAGACTTTAGCATTGCCACTGGCGAGAAAGTTTCATCATAATCAACCCCTTGAGTTTGAGTGAAACCTTTTGCTACAAGTCTAGCTTTGTATGTATCCAAGTTTCCATGTATGTCGGTTTTCTTCTTGAAAAGCCATTTGCAATCAACTAGCTTGGAGCTAGGAGGTTGCACAACAAGTTCCCAAACTTGGTTTTCATACATGGATTGCATCTCGGCGTTCATGGCTTCCTGCCATTTATCTTTATCAATTCTTGATAAAGCATCTTTGTAGTTTGTCGGTTCATCCAAATCAACCGTATAGCAACCTTCCACGAGAAACCCATATCTCTCGGGAGGATTACTAATCCTACTAGATCTTCGAACGTCTTGTGTACATTGATCATCCACTTGATCATTTTCAACATCCTCATGTTGAGTACTAGTGCCAACCAATTGTGTATCATCGGCTTGATCTTGTACCTCTACAAGATCTATCTTCCTTTCACCATCACCTTCCATAAGGAACTTGGTTTCAAGGAATTCCGCTTTCCGAGCAACAAATACCGTTTGCTCGGATGGATCATAGAAGTAATATCCCATGTCATCTTTGGGATATCCTATGAAGATACACTTTGTGGATCGAGCATGTAGCTTATTTGCTACATAACGCTTAGGATAAGCTTCACATCCCCATACTTTCAAGTATGAAAGAGAAGGAGGTTTTCCAAACCACATCTCATGAGGAGTTCGTTCCACCTTCTTGGTTGGGGCCATATTTAAAATACGAGCCGCGGAGCTTAGACAATAACCCCAAAATGATAGAGGCAACGAGCTTCTTGCCATCATAGATCGAACCATATCCATTAGGGTTCGGTTCCTCCTTTCGGAAACTCCATTAAGTTGGGGTGTTCCGGGTGGAGTAAGTTGTGAGATAATCCCACAACTCCTAAGATGATCTTGGAAGGCATCGCTTAGGTATTCACCTCCTCTATCGGTACGTAGTACCTTAATTGTCTTATTGAGTTGATTTTGTACTTCGTTTTGATATTCTTTGAATGCTTCAAACGTTTCGTCCTTGTGTCTTAATAAGTAGACATATCCGAAACGACTAAAGTCATCAATGAAAGTAACAAAGTATCTTTCACCTTTCCTAGTCATGGGTTTAAAGGGTCCACATACATCCGAATGTATTAATCCCAATAAATCTTTAGCCCTTTCATAGGTCCCTTTGAAAGGTGCTTTAGTCATCTTGCCTTGTAAACAAGATTCACATACTTCAAACGAATCCATTTCATTTGATTTCAAAAGTCCATTCTTTTGAAGTGTATGTATTCGGCTCTTGTTTATGTGACCAAGGCGACAATGCCATAAGTAGGAATCACTCAAATCCCTTTTGAGTTTCTTGGTGCTTGTATGGTACATTGAGCTACTAGATGATGTGTCATCATGAACCAATTCATAAATTCCATTTGAAGGCGAAGCCTTGAAATAGAATACATTATCTTTAGAAACATGAATATCATCATCAATAAAATTAACAACGTAACCACATTGTTTTAAGCGAGAAATAGAAATAATGTTTCTACACAAATCCGGAGCATACAAAACATTTTCTAAAATAAGTTCCAATCCGCTTGGAAGCTTCAAAATAAAATCTCCTTGAGCTTTAACATGCACCTTTGCACCATTGCCCATATAGAGACTTGATGTTCCCGCCTTATGATCACTTCTTTTGAACCCCTGCAAAGAATTGCAAATATGAGTTCCACATCCAGTGTCTAATACCCATGTATTAGAAGAAGTAATACTTAGCTCTATATATACCATATATATATTACCTGAGGTTTGCCCTGCATCCCTCTTGCCCTTCAACTCCTTAAGGTAGACCGAACAGTTTCGTTTCCAATGACCCATCTCACCGCAACCGAAACATGGGTCTTCCTTGGGGTTTGCCTTCTCGGTGACCTTTTGCTTCTTGGCCTTGTTGATGGTTGGGGTAACCATCTTCCCCTTCCCTTTGCCTTGATAGGCGGGTCCTTTTCTCTTAGCCACCTTTGGCTTAGAGGTGTTACCTTTGGACCCACCTTGATCGATTGCTAACACGGGTAAAGCCCTTTTACCCATGCTAGTTTCCGCCGTTCTAAGCATACCGTGAAGCTCACCTATGCTCTTATCCATCCCATTCATATTGTAATTAATTACAAATTGATCAAACCTTTTTGATAGGGAATTAAGGATAAGATCGGTGGCTAACTCATTTGATATGTTTAGGTTAAGACGGTTAGCACGATCAATAAGGCTCTTCATTTTGAGGACATAAGAGGAGACGGATTGGGTGTCATCCATACGACATGCATGTAGCGCTCGAACCGTTTCGAAGCGCTCGACACGTGCTTGTTGAAGGAACATCTCCTTCAATTGCGTAATCATGTCATATGCACTATGATGTTCGAAATCCTTTTGGAGTTCGGGTATCATAGTCCCAAGCATTAGACAAGCGACTTGCACCGAATCGGCGCAATACTTGTCATAATAAGCCATGCCCTCTATATCTTCCTCATCCGGTTGGTCGGGAATAGGGTCCTCCAACACATACGCTTTGTCCTCAAGTTTGAGGACAATCCTAAGATTACGGAACCAATCCATAAAGTTCGTATGGTTGAGTTTGTCTTTCTCGAGGAGAGACCTTAATGATAGGTTGTTTAGGTTAAGTGGTGCATTTTGCATGTTGTTGTTATTTGCGGCCATCTACAAAATTAACAAAGTTCGTTTAAGTATCGATTTTAATTTAACATTCAATACCCTTTAAATCAAATTGAATTATTAAATTCTAGAATCCAACGGTAAACCAAATTTCGGTTAGGTGACCTTTATCCCGCAATTTGATTTAGCTAGGTAGTCAATAAATGACAATTGCAATCCATTTGCAACTTCTAGAGTATGGGATCATGCAATCCTTTTGCATGGCATATTTATCCCATCAACGCCTATTTGTTCCTCATGCTTTGGTGACCCTAAGTTCATGATTCCTAAATCAAGTCGTCCTACTTGTATAGACTTGTAAATTTAACATACATGTGGTTAGGTGACCTTTATCCCACAAGCATGCGAAATTTACCTTAATCATATTAGTTTGCTCATAATGGTTAGGTGACCTTTATCCCATCATGAGTTCCCTAATACTTTTAAGTGTCACACAATAGGATGGCGTTTAACTTGTTTACCTTGTTAATAAGGGATTTTGAGTTTTCGTTAATTCTAGTTTGAGAAAACTTTGCACCATACACCAACATGCATTTAGTGTATGGTTTATTTGAAAATCCATTTTCATGTTATGTAATAAAGCCAATTTTATTACTTTGATATAAACCATTTTATATGTATGATCCTTATCATGTTCTTAATAACCGATTATTAATGTCCTTTTAGCCGTTTTTAATTTGACCATTTAAATTGACGTTTTGCATGTCGTTAATAATGTCAATTTTAACCAATTTTAAATTGCCATTTTAGTTTGTTGTTAACTTGTGTGATTAACTTGTAGCATACAAACATACAATCCACAATCATACAATAAACAACCATGCATGCAAAACAAATATGTTCACAATCAAGCCATTTTGGTAGACATTTGTTTAGCCGAAAACAAATGCCACCGGATAAGGGGTAATTACACAAAGTAGGAGATTTCAAATCTCCCACTTAACCTTGCATCCAAATGCTTTTTCATGTGTTCTTCAAGTCTTCATCATTCTTCATCATTTTACAAAATATATCCTAATACATTTTGTCTAAAAAAAATGAAATTACAACCTAATCTATTTTACATACCAAATATAAAATAAATTACATAACCAAATGAATTATTACATGCCAAATGAATAAATATTATTACAAACCAATTGAATAAATATCAATCAACCATGCATGCAACCAAACACAAGGTCAAGGCTTAGATTGTGAACATCATCAACATAAGTGATAGGCAATACAGAATCACAAGTGATTGGAAACACAGAATCACAAGTGATCTGCTACACAGAATCACAAGTGATTGGCAATACAGAATCACAAGTGATCGGCAACACAGAATCACAAGTGATTGGCAGTACAGAATCACAAGTGATTGGCAGTACAGAATGCAGAATCACAAGTGATTTTGGCCAAAATGACAACCACCCAAAACCCAAAATTTTACATTCTACTTCATGCATGTTCATAGAATGCAAAATTATAGTGGGTTTAATAACCATCTCGAAGCATATTTCAACAACTTCGGCTCTAGATACCATTGTTGAGGATTTAACAAGTTCATAATATACTTAAACCATTTTAAGAATTAAGAAAGCGGAAGCATGTTAATTACCAATTTTAGACTTGTTAAACTTTAACCAATTAAAGTTAAATCCCAATTAGGATCAAGTTATGAAATATACTTACAAACTACAAGCAAGAAAAGAGTTTTGTACCTACTCTAAGCTTGTTGATAGATGATGATGAAGATGATGATGAATGGAGCTCCAAAACAATGAAACCTCAAGTTGTTATACCCCAAGCTTATCACCAACACCTTGTACTTTGGTTAGGATTTATTGACACTTGAATTTAGCTTCCAAAAACCAAATTAAGAACCCCTTTTCTCCCCTAATACCCCACGGTTTTTACAGCAGAAATGGGAGGAGAAAAATGCAGTTTTTTTGATCACTTTTGATGTGTTTGAATGTATGTTGAGTCTCCAAGAAGTTCAAGTACATATGCACATGGGAATCCTTCAAGTAGCCACTCAAAATGCTAGTCAAATGCATGCATATTTGAGACTCCAATGCCACTCACTCAACAAGTAATATAGAATATGTTTTATAAAAGAATTAGTTTTTATAAAAGTTAGATTTTATAAAATCTAATTTATAAAACTTCCATATAATTTTATGTACATTTTTAATATATAAAGTCCATTTATATAAAATGTAACATAAACTTATTAATTATTTACCTATAAATAATTAAATCCAATATATATAAATTATTCCATAATTTATATATATATATATATACACATCAAGTAATATTTAAGAAAACCATCTTTCTTAAAGTTCAAGTGTTGCGTATTTGATCAATGAACCAATCGTTAAAATCAAATACGAATAAAGGTGTCGGTAAGCCTGTTATTGGGTATGACCCGACTTGGATCAAAACATATTAGCCACGTTAATTTAATATGTCTCTCGGGCATATGAAATACCTTCAGTTATAAATGTGGAAAACCGGGCCACATTATTAGAAATTGCCCGAACCAGGAGAACACGAATGGACAAGGCCGCGGAAGAGTTTTCAATATTAATGCGGCAGAGGCACAGGAAGACCCGGAGCTTGTTACGGGTACGTTTCTTATTGACAATAAATCTGCTTACGTTTTATTTGATTCGGGTGCGGATAGAAGCTATATGAGTAGAGATTTTTGTGCTAAATTAAGTTGTCCATTGATGCCTTTGGATAGTAAATTTTTACTCGAATTAGCAAATGGTAAATTAATTTTAGCAGATAATATATGTCGGAATCGAGAAATTAAACTGGTTAGCGAAACATTTAAGATTGATTTGATACCAGTAGAGTTAGGGAGTTTTGATGTGATAATCGGTATGGACTGGTTGAAAGAAGTGAAAGCAGAGATCATTTGTTACAAAAATGCAATTCGCATTATACGAGAAAAAGGAAAACCCTTAATGGTGTACGGAGAAAAGGGCAACACGAAGCTACATCTTATTAGTAATTTGAAGGCACAAAAACTAATAAGAAAAGGTTGCTATGCTGTTCTAGCACACGTCGAGAAAGTACAAACTGAAGAAAAGAGCATCAATGATGTTCCCATTGCAAAAGAATTTCCCGATGTATTTCCAAAAGAATTACCGGGATTACCCCCACATCGATCAGTTGAATTTCAAATAGATCTTGTACCATGAGCTGCACCAATAGCTCATGCTCCTTACAGACTCGCACCCAGCGAGATGAAAGAACTGCAAAGCCAATTACAAGAACTTTTAGAGCGTGGTTTCATTCGACCAAGCACATCATCGTGGGGAGCTCCTGTTTTATTTGTCAAGAAGAAAGATGGTACATTCAGGTTGTGTATCGACTACCGAGAGTTGAACAAACTTACCATCAAGAACTGCTACCCACTACCGAGAATCGATGACTTATTTGATCAACTACAAGGCTCGTCTGTTTATTCAAAGATTGACTTACGTTCCGGGTATCATCAAATGCGGGTGAAAGAAGATGATATTCCAAAGACTGCTTTCAGAACACGTTACGGTCATTACGAGTTTATGGTCATGCCGTTTGGTTTAACTAATGCACCAGCTGTGTTCATGGACCTTATGAACCGAGTGTGTGGACCATACCTTGACAAGTTTGTCATTGTTTTCATTGATGACATACTTATTTACTCAAAGAATGACCAAGAACACGGTGAACATTTGAGAAAGGTGTTAGAAGTATTGAGGAAGGAAGAATTGTACGCTAAGTTTTCAAAGTGTGCATTTTGGTTGGAAGAAGTTCAATTCCTCGGTCACATAGTGAACAAAGAAGGTATTAAGGTGGATCCGGCAAAGATAGAAACTGTTGAAAAGTGGGAAACCCCGAAAACTCCGAAACACATACGCCAGTTTTTAGGACTAGCTGGTTACTACAGAAGGTTCATCCAAGACTTTTCCAGAATAGCAAAACCCTTGACTGCATTAACGCATAAAGGGAAGAAATTTGAATGGAATGATGAACAAGAGAAAGCGTTTCAGTTATTGAAGAAAAAGCTAACTACGGCACCTATATTGTCATTGCCTGAAGGGAATGATGATTTTGTGATTTATTGTGACGCATCAAAGCAAGGTCTCGGTTGTGTATTAATGCAACGAATGAAGGTGATTGCTTATGCGTCTAGACAATTGAAGATTCACGGACAAAATTATACGACGCATGATTTGGAATTAGGCGCGGTTGTTTTTGCATTAAAGACTTGGAGGCACTACTTATATGGGGTCAAAAGTATTATATATACTGACCACAAAAGTCTTCAACACATATTTAATCAGAAACAACTGAATATGAGGCAGCGTAGGTGGATTGAATTATTGAATGATTACGACTTTGAGATTCGTTACCACCCGGGGAAGGCAAATGCGGTAGCCGATGCCTTGAGCAGGAAGGACAGAGAACCCATTCGAGTAAAATCTATGAATACAATGATTCATAATAACCTTACTACTCAAATAAATGAGGCGCAACAAGGAGTTTTAAAAGAGGGAAATTTAAAGGATGAAATACCCAAAGGATCGGAGAAGCATCTTAATATTCGGGAAGACGGAACCCGGTATAGGGCTGAAAGGATTTGGGTACCAAAATTTGGAGATATGAGAGAAATGGTACTTAGAGAAGCTCATAAAACCAGATACTCAATACATCCTGGAACGGGGAAAATGTACAAGGATCTCAAGAAACATTTTTGGTGGCCGGGTATGAAAGCCGATGTTGCTAAATACGTAGGAGAATGTTTGACTTGTTCTAAGGTCAAAGCTGAGCATCAGAAACCATCAGGTCTACTTCAACAACCTGAAATCCCGGAATGGAAATGGGAAAACATTACCATGGATTTCATCACTAAATTGCCAAGGACTGCAAGTGGTTTTGATACTATTTGGGTAATAGTTGATCGTCTCACCAAATCAGCACACTTCCTACCAATAAGAGAAGGTGACAAGATGGAGAAGTTAGCACGACTGTATTTGAAGGAAGTCGTCTCCAGACATGGAATACCAATCTCTATTATCTCTGATAGGGATGGCAGATTTATTTCAAGATTCTGGCAGACATTACAGCAAGCATTAGGAACTCGTCTAGACATGAGTACTGCCTATCATCCACAAACTGATGGGCAGAGCGAAAGGACAATACAAACGCTTGAAGACATGCTACGAGCATGTGTTATTGATTTCGGAAACAGTTGGGATCGACATCTACCGTTAGCAGAATTTTCCTACAACAACAGCTACCATTCAAGCATTGAGATGGCGCCGTTTGAAGCACTTTATGGTAGAAAGTGCAGGTCTCCGATTTGTTGGAGTGAAGTGGGGGATAGACAGATTACGGGTCCGGAGATTATACAAGAAACTACCGAGAAGATCATCCAAATTCAACAACGGTTGAAAACCGCCCAAAGTCGACAAAAGAGCTACGCTGACATTAAAAGAAAAGATATAGAATTTGAAATTGGAGAGATGGTCATGCTTAAAGTTGCACCTTGGAAAGGCGTTGTTCGATTTGGTAAACGAGGGAAATTAAATCCAAGGTATATTGGACCATTCAAGATTATTGATCGTGTCGGACCAGTAGCTTACCGACTTGAGTTACCTCAACAACTCGCGGTTGTACATAACACTTTCCACGTCTCGAATTTGAAGAAATGTTTTGCTAAAGAAGATCTCACTATTCCGTTAGATGAAATACAAATCAACGAAAAACTTCAATTCATCGAAGAACCCATCGAAATAATGGATCGTGAGGTTAAAAGACTTAAGCAAAACAAGATACCAATTGTTAAGGTTCGATGGAATGCTCGCAGAGGACCCGAGTTCACCTGGGAGCGTGAAGATCAAATGAAGAAGAAATACCCGCATCTATTTCCAGAAGATTCGTCAACACCTTCAACAGCTTAAAATTTCGGGACGAAATTTATTTAACGGGTAGGTACTGTAGTGACCCAAACTTTTCCATGTTTATATATATTAATTGAGATTGATATTTACATGATTAAATGTTTCCAACATGTTAAGCAATCAAACTTGTTAAGACTTGATTAATTGAAATATGTTTCATATAGACAATTGACCACCCAAGTTGACCGGTGATTCACGAACGTTAAAACTTGTAAAAACTATATGATGATATATATATGGATATATATATAGTTAACATGATACTATGATAAGTAAACATATCATTAAGTATATTAACAATGAACTACATATGTAAAAACAAGACTACTAACTTAATGATTTTTAAACGAGACATATATGTAACGATTATCGTTGTAAAGACATTTAATGTATATATCAAATTAAGAGATATTCATACATGATAATATCATGATAATATAATAATTTAAAATCTCATTTAATATTATAAACATTGGGTTAACAACATTTAACAAGATCGTTAACCTAAAGGTTTCAAAACAACACTTACATGTAACGACTAACGATGACTTAACGACTCAGTTAAAATGTATATACATGTAGTGTTTTAATATGTATTTATACACTTTTGAAAGACTTCAATACACTTATCAAAATACTTCTACTTAACAAAAATGCTTACAATTACATCCTCGTTCAGTTTCATCAACAATTCTACTCGTATGCACCCGTATTCGTACTCGTACAATACACAGCTTTTAGATGTATGTACTATTGGTATATACACTCCAATGATCAGCTCTTAGCAGCCCATGTGAGTCACCTAACACATGTGGGAACCATCATTTGGCAACTAGCATGAAATATCTCATAAAATTACAAAAATATGAGTAATCATTCATGACTTATTTACATGAAAATAAAATTACATATCCTTTATATCTAATCCATACACCAACGACCAAAAACACCTATAAACACTTTCATTCTTCAATTTTCTTCATCTAATTGATCTCTCTCAAGTTCTATCATCAAGTTCTAAGTATTCTTCATATATTCTACAAGTTCTAGTTACATAAAATCAAGAATACTTTCAAGTTTGCTAGCTCACTTCCAATCTTGTAAGATGATCATCCAACCTCAAGAAATCTTTGTTTCTTACAGTAGGTTATCATTCTAATACAAGGTAATAATCATATTCAAACTTTGGTTCAATTTCTATAACTATAACAATCTTATTTCAAGTGATGATCTTACTTGAACTTGTTTTCGTGTCATGATTCTGCTTCAAGAACTTCGAGCCATCCAAGGATCCGTTGAAGCTAGATCCATTTTTCTCTTTTCCAGTAGGTTTATCCAAGGAACTTAAGATAGTAATGATGTTCATAACATCATTCAATTCATATATATAAAGCTATCTTATTCGAAGGTTTAAACTTGTAATCACTAGAACATAGTTTAGTTAATTCTAAACTTGTTCGCAAACAAAAGTTAATCCTTCTAACTTGACTTTTAAAATCAACTAAACACATGTTCTATATCTATATGATATGCTAACTTAATGATTTATAACCTGAAAACACGAAAAACACCGTAAAACCGGATTTACGCCGTCGTAGTAACACCGCGGGCTGTTTTGGGTTAGTTAATTAAAAACTATGATAAACTTTGATTTAAAAGTTGTTATTCTGAGAAAATGATTTTTATTATGAACATGAAACTATATCCAAAAATTATGGTTAAACTCAAAGTGGAAGTATGTTTTCTAAAATGGTCATCTAGACGTCGTTCTTTCGACTGAAATGACTACCTTTACAAAAATGACTTGTAACTTATTTTTCCAACTATAAACCTATAATTTTCTGTTTAGATTCATAAAATAGAGTTCAATATGAAACCATAGCAATTTGATTCACTCAAAACGGATTTAAAATGAAGAAGTTATGGGTAAAACAAGATTGGATAATTTTTCTCATTTTAGCTACGTGAAAATTGGTAATAAATCTATTCCAACCATAACTTAATCAACTTGTATTGTATATTATGTAATCTTGAGATACCATAGACACGTATACAATGTTTCGACCTATCATGTCGACACATCTATATATATTTCGGAACAACCATAGACACTCTATATGTGAATGTTGGAGTTAGCTATACTGTAGTGACCCGAACTTTTCTATGTTTATATATATTAATTGAGATTGATATTTACATGATTAAATGTTTCTAACATGTTAAGCAATCAAACTTATTAAGACTTGATTAATTGAAATATGTTTCATATAGACAATTGACTACCCAAGTTGACCGGTGATTCACGAACGTTAAAACTTGTAAAAACTATATGATGACATATATATGGATATATATATAGTTAAAATGATACTATGATAAGTAAACATATCATTTAGTATATTAACAATGAACTACATATGTAAAAACAAGACTACTAACTTAATGATTTTTAAACGAGACATATATGTAACGATTATCGTTGTAAAGACATTTAATGTATATATATCATATTAAGAGATATTCATACATGATAATATCATGATA
Organism: Rutidosis leptorrhynchoides; assembly: GCF_046630445.1. Classification (NCBI taxonomy): domain Eukaryota; kingdom Viridiplantae; phylum Streptophyta; class Magnoliopsida; order Asterales; family Asteraceae; genus Rutidosis; species Rutidosis leptorrhynchoides. Next base: position 77,249,439 of record NC_092338.1, on the reverse strand, counting down.
ATATAATAATTTAAAATCTCATTTGATATTATAAACATTGGGTTAACAACATTTAACAAGATCGTTAACCTAAAGGTTTCAAAACAACACTTACATGTAACGACTAACGATGACTTAACGACTCAGTTAAAATGTATATACATGTAGTGTTTTAATATGTATTTATACACTTTTTAAAGACTTCAATACACTTATCAAAATACTTCTACTTAACAAAAATGCTTACAATTACATCCTCGTTCAGTTTCATCAACAATTCTACTCGTATGCACCCGTATTCGTACTCGTACAATACACAGCTTTTAGATGTATGTACTATTGGTATATACACTCCAATGATCAGCTCTTAGCAGCCCATGTGAGTCACCTAACACATGTGGGAACCATCATTTGGAAACTAGCATGAAATATCTCATGAGATTACAAAAATATGAGTAATCATTCATGACTTATTTACATGAAAACAAAATTACATATCCTTTATATCTAATCCATACACCAACGACCAAAAACACCTACAAACACTTTCATTCTTCAATTTTCTTCATCTAATTGATCTCTCTCAAGTTCTATCTTCAAGTTCTAAGTGTTCTTCATATATTCTACAAGTTCTAGTTACATAAAATCAAGAATACTTTCAAGTTTGCTAGCTCACTTCCAATCTTGTAAGGTGATCATCCAACCTCAAGAAATCTTTGTTTCTTACAATAGGTTATCATTATAATACAAGGTAATAATCATATTCAAACTTTGGTTCAATTTCTATAACTATAACAATCTTATTTCAATTGATGATCTTACTTGAACTTGTTTTCGTGTCATGATTCTGCTTCAAGAACTTCGAGCCATCCAAGGATCCGTTGAAGCTAGATCCATTTTTCTCTTTTCCAGTAGGTTTATCCAAGGAACTTAAGGTAGTAATGATGTTCATAACATCATTCGATTCATACATATAAAGCTATCTTATTCGAAGGTTTAAACTTGTAATCACTAGAACATAGTTTAGTTAATTCTAAACTTGTTCGCAAACAAAAGTTAATCCTTCTAACTTGACTTTTAAAATCAACTAAACACATGTTCTATATCTATATGATATGCTAACTTAATGATTTAAAACCTGGAAACACGAAAAACACCGTAAAACCGGATTTACGCCGTCGTAGTAACACCGCGGGCTGTTTTGGGTTAGTTAATTAAAAACTATGATAAACTTTGATTTAAAAGTTGTTATTCTGAGAAAATGATTTTTATTATGAACATGAAACTATATCCAAAAATTATGGTTAAACTCAAAGTGGAAGTATGTTTTCTAAAATGGTCATCTAGACGTCGTTCTTTCGACTGAAATGACTACCTTTACAAAAACGACTTGTAACTTATTTTTCCAACTATAAACCTATATTTTTTATGTTTAGATTCATAAAATAGAGTTCAATATGAAACCATAGCAATTTGATTCACTCAAAACGGATTTAAAATGAAGAAGTTATGGGTAAAACAAGATTGGATAATTTTTCTCATTTTAGCTACGTGAAAATTGGTAACAAATCTATTCCAACCATAACTTAATCAACTTGTATTGTATATTATGTAATCTTGAGATACCATAGACACGTATACAATGTTTCGACCTATCATGTCGACACATCAATATATATTTCGGAACAACCATAGACACTCTATATGTGAATGTTGGAGTTAGCTATACAGGGTTGAGGTTGATTCCAAAATATATATAGTTTGAGTTGTGATCAATACTGAGATACGTATACACTGGGTCGTGGATTGATTCAAGATAATATTTATCGATTTATTTCTGTACATCTAACTGTGGACAACTAGTTGTAGGTTACTAACGAGGACAGCTGACTTAATAAACTTAAAACATCAAAATATATTAAAAGTGTTGTAAATATATTTTGAACATACTTTGATATATATGTATATATTGTTATAGGTTCGTGAATCAACCAGTGGCCAAGTCTTACTTCCCGACGAAGTAAAAAATCTGTGAAAGTGAGTTATAGTCCCACTTTTAAAATCTAATATTTTGGGATGAGAATACATGCAGGTTTTATAAATGATTTACAAAATAGACACAAGTACGTGAAACTACATTCTATGGTTGAATTATCGAAATCGAATATGCCCCTTTTTATTAAGTCTGGTAATCTAAGAATTAGGGAACAGACACCCTAATTGACGCGAATCCTAAAGATAGATCTATTGGGCCTAACAAACCCCATCCAAAGTACCGGATGCTTTAGTACTTCGAAATTTATATCATATCCGAAGGGTGTCCCGGAATGATGGGGATATTCTTATATATGCATCTTGTTAATGTCGGTTACCAGGTGTTCACCATATGAATAATTTTTATCTCTATGTATGGGATGTGTATTGAAATATGAAATCTTGTGGTCTATTATTATGATTTGTTATATATAGGTTAAACCTATAACTCACCAACATTTTTGTTGACGTTTTAAGCATGTTTATTCTCAGGTGATTATTAAGAGCTTCCGCTGTCGCATACTTAAATAAGGACGAGATTTGGAGTCCATGCTTGTATCATATTGTGTAAAAACTGCATTCAAGAAACTTATTTTGTTGTAACATATTTGTATTGTAAACCATTATGTAATGGTCGTGTGTAAACAGGATATTTTAGATTATCATTATTTGATAATCTACGTAAAGCTTTTTAAACCTTTATTGATGAAATAAAGGTTATGGTTTGTTTTAAAATGAATGCAGTCTTTGAAAAACGTCTCATATAGAGGTCAAAACCTCGCAACGAAATCAATTAATATGGAACGTTTTTAATCAATAAGAACGGGACATTTCAGTTGGTATCCGAGCGTTGGTCTTAGAGAACCAGAAAATTTGCATTCGTGTGTCTTATCGAGTTTGTTAGGATGCATTAGTGAGTCTGGACTTCGACCGTGTTTTCTTTAAAAATGATTGCTTAACATTTTTGTTGGAAACTATATATTTTTAACATATGAATATTATGTGATATATTAATCTCTTATCGTGTTTGATATTATGTGATAGATGTCTACCTCTAGAACAAGTCCCATTGACTCACCTAATAATAATGAAGAGTCAAATGTAAATTGGAATGATTCGTGGACTGATTCACAAGTTCCCGAAGAGGAACCGGAAGAAGAGTCGGAACCGGAAGAAGAATCAGAACCGGAAGAAGAATCGGAACCGGAAGAAGAAATAGAACCGGTGGGGGAAATAATAAAACGGTTAAGTAAAAGAGAATCCTCAACCAACCGACCAAGGTTAATTATGGTCAATGGTGTTTCCGCCAAGGAAGCAAAATATTGGGAGGATTACCAATTCTCCGATGAATCGGATTCCGACGAGAATTCCGATGATGTTATAGAAATTACCCCAACTAAATTTAAAAAGGCAAAAGAAAATAATAAGGGAAAGGGCATAAAAATAGAGAAATCTAATTCCAACCCCGATGAACTTTATATGTATCGTCAACCCCCGAAGTCCTTAAGTTGTAACAATGACCCGGGAACCTCTAAACCACCAGGTTTTTCTAAACCAATGTGGACAACGACGGCTCGTATTAGGGGAACATCATATATCCCTAGAAACTTGGCAAAACGAACCAAAACCGAACAAGAAGAAACGAGCGAGTCGGAATAAGATAGTTGTATTCGTGTGGTGTAATATATGTAATATAGTGTGCTTATGCTTTATGATATATGTAAAAATTGCTTGTATTAATAAGTATTTTTTTTATGAATCTAACTCTTGTCTATTTTACAGTATAAAAACACAAAATGGATAGACAACACAATATTTTAAGAGACCTACCCGGAGACATGATTGATGAAATCTTGTCTAGAGTCGGCCAGAATTCCTCGGCACAACTATTTAAGGCGAGATCAGTTTGTAAGACATTCGAAGAACGTTCCAAGAATGTCTTGGTTTATAAGAGACTTTCGTTTGAAAGATGGGGGATATCACATTGGGAAACCCATAAGTTACGATGTGTTTACTTTGACGCATATATTGCGGGAAACCCAAATGCTATTTTACGCAACGGGTTAAGAAATTATTTTGACTCAATATATCCGAATATTGGACTTCGTGATTTAGAAAAAGCGGCTAACATGCAACATAAAGAAGCATGTTATGCTTACGGATTAGTAATGTTCGCTTCTCACCAAAGTGAGAACAAGAACATCGGGCTACAACTATTAAACAAAACGTTTCCACAAGTGACGGAGTCGGTAATTGGGGTAAGAAATGAGGTTTTTAGATTATTACGGGACTGTTGGACATTACGTAACCCTCGTCCCTTTGACGACGTTACAACACGCTGTCTTATCAACGGCCATAACGGTTATGTTCCACAAGACCAAGGATGGGAAGTAGTCCTAGTAAAACCAGAATGCATGACTTGTTTCTGGACGTATGAATTACGTGTCTTTATTGCCTTTGCTGAACGACTTGTGTACTAGCTAGAATTATCTTCACAACTATCTTGTATCAAAGTTATTGTGTGCTATATTTCATGCTTTATGTAACATAAGCGGTATTGTAAGTTTGTAAAATATTGTATAAAAGTTTGAACGCAAAATATTATTATAATCAGTTTTTCATATAGAATTGTAGTAGTTGAATTGTATATTAGCTACTAAGTATGAACTTAACGGGTAGGTACTACCCGAATTTAAACTTATAAAACGCTAATATGAAGAAAAAGCTTTTATAAATGAGTTCATATTATGCTACGAAATACTATTAACTACTCTTAATATTCTGTATGATTAACTTGTTCCATTTGACTATTTTGAAGGAAATGGCACCGACTACTCGACACACCGTGAATATGAATGAAGAGGAATTCCGTACTTTTCTAGCTTCAAACATAGCCGCAGTACAGGCTGCGCTACATACCAACAATAACCTTGGATTTAGCAGTACAGGAAATCGTGTAGGATGCACCTACAAAGAATTCACTGCCTGCAAACCTTTAGAATTTGATGGAACCGAAGGACCGATCGGATTGAAACGGTGGACCGAGAAGGTCGAATCGGTGTTTGCCATAAGTAAGTGTACTGAAGAGGACAAAGTGAAGTACGCTACGCATACCTTCACAGGTTCTGCGTTAACATGGTGGAATACCTATCTAGAGCAAGTGGGACAAGACGATGCGTACGCACTACCGTGGTCAGCATTCAAGCACTTGATGAACGAGAAGTACCGTCCCAGAACTGAGGTCAATAAGCTCAAGACAGAACTTAGAGGGTTACGAACCCAAGGATTTGATATTACCACGTACGAAAGACGATTCACAGAATTGTACCTATTGTGTCCGGGAGCATTCGAAGATGAGGAAGAGAAGATTGACGCATTTGTGAAAGGATTACCGAAAAGAATCCAAGAAGATATAAGTTCACACGAGCCCGCCTCCATACAACAGGCATGTAGAATGGCTCATAAACTAGTGAACCAGATTGAAGAAAGAATTAAAGAACAGACTGCTGAAGAGGCCAATGTGAAGCAAGTCAAAAGAAAGTGGGAGGAAAACGGTGATAAGAATCACCAATACAACAACAACAGCAATTACAACAATAATCGCAACAATTATCCCAACAATCGCAACATCAATCGCAACTACAACAAAAGGCCCAACAACAACAACAACAACAACAGCAACTACAACAATCATCCCAACAACAATAATAACCGCAACAACAACAACAATCAGAAGCAGCTATGCCAAAGGTGTGAAAAGTATCACTCGGGGTTCTGCACCAAATTTTGCAACAAGTGTAAAAGAAATGGTCATAGCGCGGCGAAGTGTGAGGTCTACGGACCAGGGGTTAATAGAATGAAAGGAACAAATGGTGTCGGAACGAGTAATGCCGGAGCAAGTAGTGTCGGAGCAAGTTATGCCAATGTAGTTTGTTATAAATGTGGAAAACCGGGCCACATTATTAGAAATTGCCCGAACCAGAAGAACACGAATGGACAAGGCCGCGAAAGAGTTTTCAATATTAATGCGGCAGAGGCACAGGAAGACCCGGAGCTTGTTACGGGTACGTTTCTTATTGACAATAAATCTGCTTACGTTTTATTTGATTCGGGTGCGGATAGAAGCTATATGAGTAGAGATTTTTGTGCTAAATTAAGTTGTCCATTGACGCCTTTGAATAGTAAATTTTTACTCGAATTAGCAAATGGTAAATTAATTTCAGCAGATAATATATGTCGGAATCGAGAAATTAAACTGGTTAGCGAAACATTTAAGATTGATTTGATACCAGTAGAGTTAGGGAGTTTTGATGTGATAATCGGTATGGACTGGTTGAAAGAAGTGAAAGCAGAGATCTTTTGTTACAAAAATGCAATTCGCATTATACGAGAAAAAGGAAAACCCTTAATGGTGTACGGAGAAAAGGGCAACACGAAGCTACATCTTATTAGTAATTTGAAGGCACAAAAACTAATAAGAAAAGGTTGCTATGCGGTTCTAGCACACGTCGAGAAAGTACAAACTGAAGAAAAGAGCATCAATGATGTTCCCATTGCAAAAGAATTTCCCGATGTATTTCCGAAAGAATTACCGGGATTACCCCCACATCGATCCGTTGAATTTCAAATAGATCTTGTACCAGGAGCTGCACCAATAGTTCGTGCTCCTTACAGACTCGCACCCAGCGAGATGAAAGAACTGCAAAGCCAATTACAAGAACTTTTAGAGCGTGGTTTCATTCGACCAAGCACATCACCGTGGGGAGCTCCTGTTTTGTTTGTCAAGAAGAAAGATGGTACATTCAGGTTGTGTATCGACTACCGAGAGTTGAACAAACTTACCATCAAGAACCGCTACCCACTACCGAGAATCGATGACTTATTTGATCAACTACAAGGCTCGTCTGTTTATTCAAAGATTGACTTACGTTCCGGGTATCATCAAATGCGGGTGAAAGAAGATGATATTCCAAAGATGCTTTCAGAACACGTTACGGTCATTACGAGTTTATGGTCATGCCGTTTGGTTTAACTAATGCACCAGCTGTGTTCATGGACCTTATGAACCGAGTGTGTGGACCATACCTTGACAAGTTTGTCATTGTTTTCATTGATGACATACTTATTTACTCAAAGAATGACCAAGAACACGGTGAACATTTGAGAAAGGTGTTAGAAGTATTGAGGAAGGAAGAATTGTACGCTAAGTTTTCAAAGTGTGCATTTTGGTTGGAAGAAGTTCAATTCCTCGGTTACATAGTGAACAAAGAAGGTATTAAGGTGGATCCGGCAAAGATAGAAACTGTTGAAAAGTGGGAAACCCCGAAAACTCCGAAACACATACGCCAGTTTTTAGGACTAGCTGGTTACTACAGAAGGTTCATCCAAGACTTTTCCAGAATAGCAAAACCCTTGACTGCATTAACGCATAAAGGGAAGAAATTTGAATGGAAGGATGAACAAGAGAAAGCTTTTCAGTTATTGAAGAAAAAGCTAACTACGGCACCTATATTGTCATTGCCTGAAGGGAATGATGATTTTGTGATTTATTGTGACGCATCAAAGCAAGGTCTCGGTTGTGTATTAATGCAACGAACGAAGCTGATTGCTTATGCGTCAAGACAATTGAAGATTCACGAACAAAATTATACGTCGCATGATTTGGAATTAGGCGCGGTTGTTTTTGCATTAAAGACTTGGAGGCACTACTTATATGGGGTCAAAAGTATTATATATACCGACCACAAAAGTCTTCAACACATATTTAATCAGAAACAACTGAATATGAGGCAGCGTAGGTGGATTGAATTATTGAATGATTATGACTTTGAGATTCGTTACCACCCGGGGAAGGCAAATGTGGTAGCCGATGCCTTGAGCAAGAAGGACAGAGAACCCATTCGAGTAAAATCTATGAATATAATGATTCATAATAACCTTACTACTCAAATAAAGGAGGCGCAACAAGGAGTTTTAAAAGAGGGAAATTTAAAGGAAGAAATACCCAAAGGATCGGAGAAACATCTTAATATTCGGGGAGACGGAACCCGGTATAGGGCTGAAAGAATTTGGGTACCAAAATTTGGAGATATGAGAGAAATGGTACTTAGAGAAGCTCATAAAACCAGATACTCAATACATCCTGGAACGGGGAAGATGTACAAGGATCTCAAGAAACATTTTTGGTGGCCGGGTATGAAAGCCGATGTTGCTAAATACGTAGGAGAATGTTTGACGTGTTCTAAGGTCAAAGCTGAGCATCAGAAACCATCAGGTCTACTTCAACAACCCGAAATCCCAGAATGGAAATGGGAAAACATTACCATGGATTTCATCACTAAATTGCCAAGGACTGCAAGTGGTTTTGATACTATTTGGGTAATAGTTGATCGTCTCACCAAATCAGCACACTTCCTGCCAATAAGAGAAGATGACAAGATGGAGAAGTTAGCACGACTGTATTTGAAGGAAGTCGTCTCCAGACATGGAATACCAATCTCTATTATCTCTGATAGGGATGGCAGATTTATTTCAAGATTTTGGCAGACATTACAACAAGCATTAGGAACTCGTCTAGACATGAGTACTGCCTATCATCCACAAACTGATGGGCAGAGCGAAAGGATGATACAAACGCTTGAAGACATGCTACGAGCATGTGTTATTGATTTCGGAAACAGTTGGGATCGACATCTACCGTTAGCAGAATTTTCCTACAACAACAGCTACCATTCAAGCATTGAGATGGCGCCGTTTTAAGCACTTTATGGTAGAAAGTGCAGGTCTCCGATTTGTTGGAGTGAAGTGGGGGATAGACAGATTACGGGTCCGGAGATTATACAAGAAACTACCGAGAAGATCATCCAAATTCAACAACGGTTGAAAACCGCCCAAAGTCGACAAAAGAGCTACGCTGACATTAAAAGAAAAGATATAGAATTTGAAATTGGAGAGATGGTCATGCTTAAAGTTGCACCTTGGAAAGGCGTTGTTCGATTTGGTAAACGAGGGAAATTAAATCCAAGGTATATTGGACCATTCAAGATTATTGATCGTGTCGGACCAGTAGCTTACCGACTTGAGTTACCTCAACAACTAGTGGCGGTACATAACACTTTCCACGTCTCGAATTTGAAGAAATGTTTTGCTAAAGAAGATCTCACTATTCCGTTAGATGAAATCCAAATCAACGAAAAACTTCAATTCATCGAAGAACCCGTCGAAATAATGGATCGTGAGGTTAAAAGACTTAAGCAAAACAAGATACCAATTGTTAAGGTTCGATGAAATGCTCGTAGAGGACCCGAGTTCACCTGGGAGCGTGAAGATCAGATGAAGAAGAAATACCCGCATCTATTTCCAGAAGATTCGTCAACACCTTCAACAGCTTAAAATTTCGGGACGAAATTTATTTAACGGGTAGGTACTGTAGTGACCCGAACTTTTCCATGTTTATATATATTAATTGAGATTGATATTTACATGATTAAATGTTTCTAACATGTTAAGCAATCAAACTTATTAAGACTTGATTAATTGAAATATGTTTCATATAGACAATTGACTACCCAAGTTGACCGGTGATTCACGAACGTTAAAACTTGTAAAAACTATATGATGACATATATATGGATATATATATAGTTAAAATGATACTATGATAAGTAAACATATCATTTAGTATATTAACAATGAACTACATATGTAAAAACAAGACTACTAACTTAATGATTTTTAAACGAGACATATATGTAACGATTATCGTTGTAAAGACATTTAATGTATATATATCATATTAAGAGATATTCATACATGATAATATCATGATAATATAATAATTTAAAATCTCATTTGATATTATAAACATTGGGTTAACAACATTTAACAAGATCGTTAACCTAAAGGTTTCAAAACAACACTTACATGTAACGACTAACGATGACTTAACGACTCAGTTAAAATGTATATACATGTAGTGTTTTAATATGTATTTATACACTTTTTAAAGACTTCAATACACTTATCAAAATACTTCTACTTAACAAAAATGCTTACAATTACATCCTCGTTCAGTTTCATCAACAATTCTACTCGTATGCACCCGTATTCGTACTCGTACAATACACAGCTTTTAGATGTATGTACTATTGGTATATACACTCCAATGATCAGCTCTTAGCAGCCCATGTGAGTCACCTAACACATGTGGGAACCATCATTTGGAAACTAGCATGAAATATCTCATGAGATTACAAAAATATGAGTAATCATTCATGACTTATTTACATGAAAACAAAATTACATATCCTTTATATCTAATCCATACACCAACGACCAAAAACACCTACAAACACTTTCATTCTTCAATTTTCTTCATCTAATTGATCTCTCTCAAGTTCTATCTTCAAGTTCTAAGTGTTCTTCATATATTCTACAAGTTCTAGTTACATAAAATCAAGAATACTTTCAAGTTTGCTAGCTCACTTCCAATCTTGTAAGGTGATCATCCAACCTCAAGAAATCTTTGTTTCTTACAATAGGTTATCATTATAATACAAGGTAATAATCATATTCAAACTTTGGTTCAATTTCTATAACTATAACAATCTTATTTCAATTGATGATCTTACTTGAACTTGTTTTCGTGTCATGATTATGCTTCAAGAACTTCGAGCCATCCAAGGATCCGTTGAAGCTAGATCCATTTTTCTCTTTTCCAGTAGGTTTATCCAAGGAACTTAAGGTAGTAATGATGTTCATAACATCATTCGATTCATACATATAAAGCTATCTTATTCGAAGGTTTAAACTTGTAATCACTAGAACATAGTTTAGTTAATTCTAAACTTGTTCGCAAACAAAAGTTAATCCTTCTAACTTGACTTTTAAAATCAACTAAACACATGTTCTATATCTATATGATATGCTAACTTAATGATTTAAAACCTGGAAACACGAAAAACACCGTAAAACCGGATTTACGCCGTCGTAGTAACACCGCGGGCTGTTTTGGGTTAGTTAATTAAAAACTATGATAAACTTTGATTTAAAAGTTGTTATTCTGAGAAAATGATTTTTATTATGAACATGAAACTATATCCAAAAATTATGGTTAAACTCAAAGTGGAAGTATGTTTTCTAAAATGGTCATCTAGACGTCGTTCTTTCGACTGAAATGACTACCTTTACAAAAACGACTTGTAACTTATTTTTCCGACTATAAACCTATACTTTTTATGTTTAGATTCATAAAATAGAGTTCAATATGAAACCATAGCAATTTGATTCACTCAAAACGGATTTAAAATGAAGAAGTTATGGGTAAAACAAGATTGGATAATTTTTCTCATTTTAGCTACGTGAAAATTGGTAACAAATCTATTCCAACCATAACTTAATCAACTTGTATTGTATATTATGTAATCTTGAGATACCATAAACACGTATACAATGTTTCGACCTATCATGTCGACACATCAATATATATTTCGGAACAACCATAGACACTCTATATGTGAATGTTGGAGTTAGCTATACAGGGTTGAGGTTGATTCCAAAATATATATAGTTTGAGTTGTGATCAATACTGAGATACGTATACACTGGGTCGTGGATTGATTCAAGATAATATTTATCGATTTATTTCTGTACATCTAACTGTGGACAACTAGTTGTAGGTTACTAACGAGGACAGCTGACTTAATAAACTTAAAACATCAAAATATATTAAAAGTGTTGTAAATATATTTTGAACATACTTTGATATATATGTATATATTGTTATAGGTTCGTGAATCAACCAGTGGCCAAGTCTTACTTCTCGACGAAGTAAAAAATCTGTGAAAGTGAGTTATAGTCCCACTTTTAAAATCTAATATTTTGGGATGAGAATACATGCAGGTTTTATAAATGATTTACAAAATAGACACAAGTACGTGAAACTACATTCTATGGTTGAATTATCGAAATCGAATATGCCCCTTTTTATTAAGTCTGGTAATCTAAGAATTAGGGAACAGACACCCTAATTGACGCGAATCCTAAAGATAGATCTATTGGGCCTAACAAACCCCATCCAAAGTACCGGATGCTTTAGTACTTCGAAATTTATATCATATCCGAAGGGTGTCCCGGAATGATGGGGATATTCTTATATATGCATCTTGTTAATGTCGGTTACCAGGTGTTCACCATATGAATAATTTTTATCTCTATGTATGGGATGTGTATTGAAATATGAAATCTTGTGGTCTATTATTATGATTTGTTATATATAGGTTAAACCTATAACTCACCAACATTTTTGTTGACGTTTTAAGCATGTTTATTCTCAGGTGATTATTAAGAGCTTCCGCTGTCGCATACTTAAATAAGGACGAGATTTGGAGTCCATGCTTGTATCATATTGTGTAAAAACTGCATTCAAGAAACTTATTTTGTTGTAACATATTTGTATTGTAAACCATTATGTAATGGTCGTGTGTAAACAGGATATTTTAGATTATCATTATTTGATAATCTACGTAAAGCTTTTTAAACCTTTATTGATGAAATAAAGGTTATGGTTTGTTTTAAAATGAATGCAGTCTTTGAAAAACGTCTCATATAGAGGTCAAAACCTCGCAACGAAATCAATTAATATGGAACGTTTTTAATCAATAAGAACGGGACATTTCATATACAGGGTTGAGGTTGATTCCAAAATATATATAGTTTGAGTTGTGATCAATACTGAGATACGTATACACTGGGTCGTGGATTGATTCAAGATAATATTTATCGATTTATTTCTGTACATCTAACTGTGGACAACTAGTTGTAGGTTACTAACGAGGACAGCTGACTTAATAAACTTAAAATATCAAAATATATTAAAAGTGTTGTAAATATATTTTGAACATACTTTGATATATATGTATATATTGTTATAGGTTCGTGAATCAACCAGTGGCCAAGTCTTACTTTCCGACGAAGTAAAAATCTGTGAAAGTGAGTTATAGTCCCACTTTTAAAATCTAATATTTTTGGGATGAGAATACATGCAGGTTTTATAAATGATTTACAAAATAGACACAAGTACGTGAAACTACATTCTATGGTTGAATTATCGAAATCGAATATGCCCCTTTTTATTAAGTCTGGTAATCTAAGAATTAGGGAACAGACACCCTAATTGACGCGAATCCTAAAGATAGATCTATTGGGCCTAACAAACCCCATCCTAAGTACCGGATGCTTTAGTACTTCGAAATTTATATCATATCCGAAGGGTGTCCCGGAATGATGGGGATATTCTTATATATGCATCTTGTTAATGTCGGTTACCAGGTGTTCACCATATGAATGATTTTTATCTCTATGTATGGGATGTGTATTGAAATATGAAATCTTGTGGTCTATTATTATGATTTGATATATATAGGTTAAACCTATAACTCACCAACATTTTTGTTGACGTTTTAAGCATGTTTATTCTCAGGTGATTATTAAGAGCTTCCGCTATCGCATACTTAAATAAGGACGAGATTTGGAGTCCATGCTTGTATGATATTGTGTAAAAACTGCATTCAAGAAACTTATTTTGTTGTAACATATTTGTATTGTAAACCATTATGTAATGGTCGTGTGTAAACAGGATATTTTAGATTATCATTATTTGATAATCTACGTAAAGCTTTTTAAACCTTTATTGATGAAATAAAGGTTATGGTTTGTTTTAAAATGAATGCAGTCTTTGAAAAACGTCTCATATAGAGGTCAAAACCTCGCAACGAAATCAATTAATATGGAACGTTTTTAATCAATAAGAACGGGACATTTCAGTTGTGACCACTTGCAACATCCACTTGTAACATCCCCAATCGAGCCTAGCTGTAAGATTACTAAATTGCCCTTAAGTTACTATTGTGCTATTATATGTTTTTATTTTTATTTGATATTTATTATTATTTAATAATATGGTTAGGACCAGTTTGTGACAAGGGTCACATAATAGGTTTGTTTATTTAATTTGGACTTCGTTTGGGTTGCCAAATGATGTACAAAAGATATCAGATAACTGATAAATACCCGTGTGTTGTACAGTGTGGGATTTTAACCCACTTTAGATGACTAGTGCTTCTAATTTCTTCATTTGGTTTCCAGATTATTCACACACACAAACATATCTCGTTCTTCATCCCTTCCAACTACCAAACCCTAGATCTTAAATCCTTATTCTTGAGCTCAAATCTTTCTTACTATCTTGTTCTTTGTGATTTATTGATTCTAACAAGGTAAGAATCACAAGTTTTCATGCTTTAATCTTTGAGAAAATTGAGTTTTTGTGTAAATTTTTACAAAGTGTGTAATTTAGGTCAAAATGGTTAGATTTGATGTTGTTTAAGTCTAAATCTTGTGGGTTTATGTTTCGACATGTTTAGTGTCTTCGATTTGGTCAGTTTTGAGGTCATAATCGAGCTCTAGAGCAAGAATTGTTCGATTTTGGGTAAAACCCGTCACTTTGTTCTTCAACTTTTGCAGATAAACACAGTCGACCGAGTGTCTCCTGACACTCGACCGACTGACTCGACCATCGACCGAGTGTGTATGTGAAAGACCATCGATCGAGTGACTAGACACTCGGCCGACTGTCTATGACAGTCGACCGAGTGTCTTTGGCAGTGAAATATTTTACTAAGTGTTGATTTTTAGCCGTTATGCTGCTCGTTTGTATTTTGATACAAAAATTTATATACTGTGTTATTTGGTGTTAATGGACAGTAACTAACTTAATTTGCCTTATGTTTAGGTGATAAGGATAAAGAAGCCGCTCAGTAGTAGATTATCTGAGCTGGTTGCTGGTTGCTGGTAATTGGTGATTGTGACTAACCGGAGAACATAGTATAGAGTAGCATGTTATATTATGATTGCCATGTTTGTTAGATATACTTACTGTTGTGTTAGTTAGTACGTTGTGATGACTGCATGTTAGTTGATGCTTGTCTGCTGGAGCCCAGTGCGTCCCTATTGTATGGTAGCCTCGGTAGGAGAGATCAACTTGCGGGTTGGGTTCCTCATGTGGTAGCCTAGACAATCGAGGTGTATATATATGTGAATGACGCGTCCGTCGCGTGTGGATTATATATATACACACGGTGGTGGAGGAACTTCTGGTAAGCCCCAGTCCGATCACCTGGTAGTTAATGGTTTGGCCGAGCCGCCAGAGTCTCTGTAGACGGCACTTGGATGATGATTGTGTGTTAGACTTTGTGACATGATTAGTATGATGGTTCCTGTATACTATTGCCTGTGGTTAGTCGTACTCACTTAGCTTCGTGCTAATTCCCCTCCATCCTCTCTCTGCAGGTTGTTAGCTTTTGTAAGTGATGCTTTTGGGGAGAAGACGGGCATGGTGATTTTATGTTTGACAGGAGTCAACTCTGATGTTGTCTTGCTTTGTTTAAACAATAATCTTTTGTAAACATATTGTAAATACGTATTCTCCGTATAAACATGTATTTTGTAATGACACGTGACACCGGTTGTATTAACAATAGTTAATGTTTATTTTGTAATTAATAAATAAATGCTTCCGCCACGTATTTAAAAAAAAAACAGCGGTGTCACACCACTAGTCTACTTTTACTCATCCAGATTAAAGGGCTTTCCAAGGTTTGAACCAGTACTATCTTTATCAAATTTGAATTGTTTTTTCATTCCAAAAATTCTTTCCAAGGGCTTCCTTGTTCTTTTCAAATGTGCATTAGTGGTTGAGGAAATATGTGATGGTTGGAAGTGATATGTGGTGAGTTGGTAATAGGAATAAAATGATGATGTAGCACTAATGTGTGAACATATTTTTCATGGTTGGGAATGCCCTAAGAGGGCTTCCAACCATGACAAGCTTACTCATCAGGAGTAGCTAACACATCAATGGGGTCACGATTTTTTTTTCTTTCCAGTAACAATAATATTTAAATGTTATTTTAGTGATTTTTCTCACCATGATGAACCCATGATTAAACACTCTCATCAATGACATAATTTCTCAATATTTTTAATTATTTACTTAAATTATAGAATCAAATAATTATTAAAATTAAAATAAAAAATATTTTTTTAAATAAAACTAAAAGTTCATTAAAAATTAAAAACATATGCAATAATTTAAAATATGACATATTAATTAAAATATTACAATAATTAAAATACCACATTAATTAAAATACTAGAAAATAAAAAAATATAATTACTTGTCTTCATTTGACTCTTTCAATTGCTTCACATATCTTTTTTTTTTTTTTAATTTTCTCACGAGCCCTCATTAGCGTCGTGTATTCGTCAGGAGGCAAGTCATGTGTAACCGGTTTGTAAAAAAACTTTAAACCTTTAAATATTGTACGCGTCTCGCTTTCTTCATGTAGTATTTCCATGTATTTTCAGAAACTTGTTATGAAGCTTTGGCGGATAGAGCTATCTTTAATTGTGCTTCATCACACCACATACGGCTTGCGGCATCGGATGAGTACGAATCCCTTTGACTTTTAGCTTGACTTGGTGGACATCGGATTGGTTCTTGATCCTTAAATTTAATAAATTTTGACTTGGGTTCGGGTTTGTGTTTGTGTTCGGGTGGAACTTTCCTCTACCAAATTAACTAGAGAATCTTCGACTTATTTTCTTTTGTTGGTTGACGACATATCTTACGCATATCTGCTTCATTTTAATTGATATGAAATGAATTAAGAACTTCGAATAATAAAATAAATGAGTTTAGATGACAAAGCAATCCATTTGCTATACATTATTGTTGATCTTTATAATTGTTTTTTATCTGGATCATGATAATTGATGATAATAAAATTGCTTTAAGCGATGACTCTTAATCTTAATCGGATAAAATTGATGAAGTTAAACCCATATCTATTTGTACTTGTATTACTTTTTAAATGAAAAATAAAAAGGTAAAAAGAAAAAAACAAATTAGGCTTTTAAATAAAAGGATAAAAGGACTAAATTTTTTTCATGTGTCAGGCATATGGAATAAGATAACGGAATAAATAGATGGTCGTGAGAAGGAGAGACAGGCTACGTTAAAAATTCAATTCAAGGGATGAGAAGAGCCAAAAAAAAAAAAAAAAAAAAAAGGTTTAGGGATGAAAAGAGAAATTTGAGGTAAACCACATAGACGATCCGTAATTACGTCTAATTTAAATGATAATCATTAATTGACATATTTTCTATATAAATTATTAATAATAAACATCCAATTGTACATATTACCCGTTAGTACATTACTCTTTATTTACCAATGTCACATTTTGCATCTTAGACCACTATTACTGGTTCTTTACTAAACTAACGCCAAAGGTTGCACCAATTATTGGCGCTGATACAAGCATATCGTGAATGGTCCGCCCTTTTTTGCTTGTATTGGAATTCGTGAATCAATGACACTTTGAGAAAGAGACATAGGAGTATAATATTAACCAATATCAGAGAATTTCATATATTACAAACCGATCAATTCCATATTATATTTTATTTTTTGATAATAGTTTACAAACCGATCCATTCCATATTACGTAGTATATTTTATTTTTTGATAATTTTAATAATAAGTTTGTTAATAAAATAATTAATGTGGATTCATATGATGGATATGCCATGTATATTAGTAAAATGTAATGAGTTAATAATGAAAAGAAATATTATAGTGACTCTAATATAACAGTGTTAATTTTAAGCAGTACGTCACAAATAAGAATGTAAACCATAACATAGATAGAATCGGGTTGACCTAATTGTACTATCTTCTAGCTTCTACAAATATGCTCAAATGAAAGAAGTATCATTTGTAAGGGGGTGTATTTGCCATATATCTAAACTTAGGTGTTCCAAGTGATACTTTCGTCAGCAGCAGAAAACCCTAGACAAAATAAATCGTAGCCGTCGATCTTCACTGTCATCTAGGGTTTTTAGTATTTGAACACCTTAAAATTCACTTGCATCTGTAATCTTTTGCACCCCGCCGGCCGACGATCATCATGGTAAGATTCTCATACATCTTTTTGCTATTATTAATTTATATTTCATCGATTGATCTAATACACGAGCGGAAATTGTTGTATCATTTGATTTGCACATTCGGCTTCTATGTATAGTTGTGCAATTACAACTTATTCATGCTTATGTTCGATCCTCATATGAAATGTGCGTTATAGGTTATTTGAGTAAAGCTCAATTGACTACAGCTGTTGCAATAATGCTACATTTTGAGTTAGTCTGTTGTGTTCTAGGTTAACATTGCGCTGTATGTCTGTATGTGCATGTAAGTATAGCAGAGCTGCAAGTTTATGGTAATTGTTAGATCCTTGTGCATAAAAACTATTATTATTGGTAATTTTGTAATATTAAGAACTTGTTATAATAAACATACGTTATGCAAGTATGAGAATTATCAAAAAGTTAACATGATTTGAGTTAGTTTGTATGTTACAAGGTATACCCTAAATGCAATTCTTATGTCAACATTTTATCATTTGCAGTGTGCATCTATTTGTGTATAATTTTGATTAACTTTACAAACCTTTTGTCTGGCATTAGGTTCTAGTTAACTCATATACATTTGTAGTTTTTGAGTTTTCAATTAGAGATGTGTTTTTTTGCTTGGATATGCCCAATTAATGATGTTTAGACTTGGTTTAATATGTAAGTCTAATTTGTTGCTGTGTTTTTTTACATGTGAAGGCTTTTGTTAAAGCCCAGAAGTCGCGATCCTACTTCAAACGGTTTCAAGTCAAGTTTAAGAGAAGAAGAGGTATGTTTCTTAGCTGTTTTTTTGGTAGCTCATTTTTCTAAATGTTTGGATTGATGGGGGATGGGGATAACCTTTTTTGTTTTTATATTGTTTTTTTGTTGCAGAGGGCAAGACCGATTATCGTGCAAGGACTCGTCTCATCAACCAAGACAAAAACAAGTACAACACGCCAAAGTATCGTTATGTCGTGCGATTTGTATCCTTTTGACTTGCAACTTTTTTTCTCTCACTTGCTTTTCAACTTGTTCAGGTAGTTGGTTTGAATTGTTGAGAGTATATGTATTGGCATGATCTAATGTTTCTTCAGCTTGTTATTTTCCGTGCTTCGAACTGTATTGTCATAAGTTTCCTTTAATAGTTATATTAGACCAACAAGGATATAATTGCACAAATTGTGTCTGCAACCATTGCTGGGGATATGGTTCTTGCATCAGCATATGCTCATGAACTGCCCCAGTACGGTCTTAAAGTTGGGCTCACCAATTATGCTGCGGGTACTTTGTCTTCCTTTTTTGTTCATAATCTCTTGTGTGCTGCTGCTAGGTGTTAACGTATCTTTAAATGCAGCTTACTGTACTGGTCTTTTATTGGCTCGTCGTGTTTTGAAAACACTTGAGATGGACGAGGAGTACCAGGGAAATGTTGAGGTTTGTAATCTGTTTTGAGTTACTTATAAAATGTAACTATTTGAATCTATGGTAAACTGAGGGATTTACTTTGCAGGCAACTGGGGAAGATTACTCTGTTGAGCCTGCAGAAAGCAGGAGGCCTTTTCGGGCTCTTTTGGATGTTGGTCTTCTTAGAACAACCACCGGAAACCGTGTTTTTGGTGCTCTTAAGGTGCATTGTTGTTCTTATAATACTTTTTGATTATAATGGTCATATCTTTCTATTTACCAGTTTATGTTAATGTATTGGAATGGGATTGAGTAGTCTTTTACAAACAAATACAAGTGGCCACAATTAGTACTCATTTAGTTATGAATGGGTCAATTTAGGTTGGTATTTGATCACAAATTGCTCACTGTCAACTGTCAAAACAGTTGAAGGTCATGCAAGTTTTTTACTTAGTTTCATCTAAAGCTCCCTAATCTTTTTTCATTATGTAACTGTTGTAGTATTGATATTTTTTGTAATGAGCCATGTAAAAAGGTCAAAAAAGGCCAATGAACTGTTTTTGACCCGTCAACCTATCTGCGTGTCAGTTTATTCACTTATTTTACCCAGCTCTAGTAAATATGTAAATTTGGTACTTCTTGCAATGACAAAGGCTGACGTCATCATTTTGCTGACGTGTTTCTTGGTTCAGGGTGCTTTGGATGGTGGTATTGACATCCCTCATAGTGAAAAGAGGTTTGCTGGATTTAACAAGGACAGTAAGCAACTTGATGCTGAGGTCCACAGGAAGTACATTTTCGGTGGACATGTTGCTTCTTATATGAGGGTGGGTATATAAATTACAGTAATCTATAGTCTTTGACTGGTCAAATTTACTGTGCTGTCAATTGATATTTATGGATGATTGATATACAGATGTTGATGGAGGATGAGCCAGAGAAGTATCAGAGTCAATTTTCTGACTACATTAAAGCTGGTGTTGGTCCGGATAACCTTGAAGAAATCTACAAGAAGGTGCATGCTGCTATTCGTGCTGACCCGACCCCAAAGAAATCTGATAAGCAACCTAAAGAGCACAAGAGGTAACACTGTTATTCTCATTTTCTATACCAGTATACTGCATAAAGGTACAATTTTAGAACTATAAAGAATTTGGATGCCATGAATTGAGTGAAAAATGTTTAATGATTCGATATAAGGTTAACACATCAAAATGCAAACTTCCAATGATATCATTATGTTGAAAAAAGGAAGACCTGTCCCATTTATGTCACAGTATCATTTAAGATGGCAGTTTCAAGTTTTCTTAATTGCATCTAAGATTGGTCAATTCTGATTATCAAATTATGTGATCTTTAACAGGCCAAGTTAGTTAAGTTAGACATGTAGCTAAAATGTAATGGATCAGATTAGTTAAAAGTGACCGAAAAGTTAATTTTATTGCATGCTATCTCTAATACTATTATATTCAAATAAAACTATATTTATAAAATAATACTCTGTAATAGTATTTGTAAATCTAATTTTGAATGTGTAGTTGTGAAATTTTTTGCTACCCTGTTTTGACCTATTGAAATGTTTACTCTGTTTTGCTACCCTTGCTGCCCTGTTTTGACTGGCCTATCGAAATTTTTACTCATTTGACCAGCTAATCAACTTGCTTGACCTGCGGACTTGACTTGCACTAAAACATTGTGTGCTTCATCTATTAATCATATAATGCAATTTAACGATCGTTTATTATAATTCTACATGAATGGTTGTGATAATGCTAATAACCCGTGTACTTGTAGGTATAACTTGAAGAAGTTGACGTATGAGGAGAGGAAGCAGAAGCTTATTGAGAGGTTAAATGCTTTGAATGCAGCTGCAGGACGTGATGAGGATGATGATGATGACGAGTGAGCATCAAAATATGTTGTCGAATTTGTGGAAAGTGCACTGTGTCTTCATTTTTGCATGAATTGTTTCTTAAAATCAGGGTAGAGGTGATTTGGAGACAGACAGATCTATATAATTTTGGAATTGTTTGTTTTTGGTTTCTTATATTAAGAATTAAACCGCATTACTTAATGATGCTTAAATTGTTGCTTGATAAGCCGTAATAAGGCTGTCCGGCTTTCCCCCTTATAAGGGAAAAGCTAAATCATCCTTTATCTTTATCGTGTGCCCTTAGGGCCCTCGGTAGCCAAACCCTTCTTATAATATATTACAAAATAGAGTAATATTTTAGTTTAAAATATATTTAAGTTGTTACGTTACAAATTTTAAAGCATCTTTGTAAGCAAAGGTCCAGGCTTTGTTTTTGTTTTATCAGTTGAAAGTACACAATATTCAAAAAGGCAATTTGGGTTTTCTATTATCATAAGCCCTATCATGGAAATTTAACAGAATTTGATGGAATTGGAATCAAATTCATTATACCGTTCCATTGGGTTGATATATTTCGGAAGAAATTAAATTTATTAGAACCTTGAGATTCCGAATATTCAATCCATGGATTTAAATTAATTACAACGCTGAATCGAAAAATCTAAACATCCTCAAATATTTACGTTTATATTTTATGTACATTTCGACTTGCGTTTTCAACGCGTTTTTCGAAGCCCAGTTTCGATGCGCGCTTTTGCAGCGCGGTTTCGCCGTTCGGTGAGCGTTTTCGCAACGTGTGTTCAACGCTCGTTTTCGATGTGCATTTTCGATTTGCGAATCTGAAAACTTCCATTGGAATCGCGAGTTTGAAAATGAAAACGAATATTGGAATCATAATTTTTTTTGTGAAACTTTTTAATTATTTTATAAAATGGAACTAAATTCTATTTCTTTTAATTAAAAACACATTTTTTCACATACAATGTAATTTATTAATTCCAATTTTTTACGGATTCTAATTCCTTTAATACATTTCATTCCTTCAAAAACATTCTTGCAACAAAACAGGATCTTAATGCACTCGCCACTAATTTTGGCTTAAACTTTCAAGACACATTGAATTAATGTCTCACTGTACACATCTACTAAATCGGAAAGATTTAATTAACACAGAAGACTTTTCAAAACATCTTGAAAGCAATTCTATTTACTTTGCTATACTAGAAACAGTTTAAAATTAGAAGTTTCGTTCTTGATTTATTAATATTTTCAAATGTAAAGCTACAAATCTAAAATCAAGACATCCAATATTCATCAGTTTGTGTTTATTACCCGTTTGCAAAATGAGATGAAGAGTTTTGTTGTATCATCAGTTGCAAACTTGCAATAGAGATATCATTTTTATTATATCAAGCTGAGACAAAATACTTGTAGGTTAATGTCAACATGATCATATAGACCCGTTCGAAATACATGACCCAAATCAACGAATAAACCCTCTAAAATTTATTGGAATAAGTAAAGCTTCACATAGGACAGGGTACTATAACGGACGCAGATAAACACAACTCATACTGAAAATACAAACACACTTTGATGACATCTCAAATGGAGCTTCACCAACGTAATAAACTCCCTGGACACAAATTCTTCTAACTCAAAATCTTCGTTGTTTAACATGCTGAAAGCAGAACAAGAGATCGAGTTATTATCTTTGTAACATCAATTAGCAACCAAAAAGCGGTTGCCCAATGACACATATTCATACAAACAAGAAAAGACAGAACAATTTATAACAACGGGGTGACACGAGTGATGTATGAAAATCTATGTTACTAGTCATTTTTTATACTGTTTAAGTTGTAGGCAGTTTACTTTCCTATCACCATTATTACAATCGACTGACGCTGAAAGAAACGAAATATGAAACACAAAATTGGGGAATGATATATTGAAACATAAACTCTGCATAGTGATTTCTGTTACCATAGTGGTTCAACAAGAACAGAACAAAAAAAAAAAAAAACAAAAAAAAAAAATACACAAAATCACCTTTTGCTTCAAGCAAGACATATCATCAGTTGTGCATAACCCATAAACTATTTAACGTGCTTTATCGATTGAAAATAGAAGAACTGATGAAACTTGAGATCTGAAATAACCCAATAATGGCAACAAAAGCGTACGAAACAATCCAGACAGCAACAGCGTATACCGAGTTCAGGACACCAGGATAAGCCATAGATAATGGAAAAGCATAACACTAAACCTGAATACCAATAAACACAATTCAGAGGGATCATAATGAAGAGGAAATAATATTAAAACGTGAAGAATGAAAACAACATGGCAAATCGTATCGACCATAAAGTATTTTTCAAAAAACAAACTACTAGAAGTAGTACATTACCCCTTGTGCATTACTTTACTTTATTATAGGTTATAAAACCGAACACGAATTGCCTATATGCCTTATCGAGTAATTGTCCTTTCGAGAAACAGCTCTTATGTAAAAGTAAAACACACCAAAAAATGCCTAACCCTTAAAACCTTATCAATAATACCAAACACTATAGACCCCAAAACTTTTATGGCTACAAAGGTGTCTCTTGATGTGCAAATTATTGATACATAGGAGGAGTAAAATGTTTCCCAAACAAAAACTGAAATTTGACCCAACTATCAACTTTCCTAATTAGTAATTACCTTCATCCAAACAACATTACTTTTTATGCAAATTAACTTGCACCCCAGCAAAACAGCACCTTTTCAGTTTTTTTTTTTTTTTTTTTTTTTTTTTTTTTTTTTTTTTTATCATCATCTAGTTTCAATCAATAATTTTTTTTTTTAATCATCTAGTTTCAATCAAATTTGCAATCATATCAGATAAACTTATAAATGTATGAGAAATGTTACACTTTCTTTAATTTTACAGAAACATATGTACAAAATGATGTGGCAAAGAGTTGCACCAATTGCATTCATTTTTTAAAAAGATGCTTTAAATCGTTTACTACTGTAACATATAATCATCAAAAATCAAATTGCAAGTACATAGAAACCCTGTAAAAACCTTAACGAAAGTTATTAGATCATAATAATGATCATGCAATAAAGCAGCAGAAGAAAAACTTACCTTAGAAATTAGAATCAAAATTGTGCAACTGATGAAGAAAAAGGGTGAGTATGGGAGAAATTAGGGTTTTATTGTATTTATTGCAACCAAAAAAGATTTATAGTCTTGATTAATTTAGAAGAAAAAGTGATTCTTCCCCTTGGTGTTGTACTTCCTAATTGCGAAGTCTCTTCCTTCCTGGTATCTCAATCTGTTTTTAATCTACTTGTCAACTAATTATCTTGTTTATTTTACACTCCATCCCTGAAAAATACTACACTTTTGACAACTCCCTATTTACAAAATTACAAGGATAGTCCATGTGATTTGTTCAAAATTGATGATTTAGTCTCTATATTTTTCCCCACTAAGGGTGCGTTTAATAAAACTGAATGATTTAGTGCTGAATGGTTTAGAATCTGAATGGTTCAGAGCCTCTGAATAAAGTTTATTCTGAATGAAAATAAGCTGTTTGATAATCATTTAGAATGAACGATATGAACTGAGTAAAACTAACTTATTAACGTGTTACATTAATAAAAAATTTAATATATTTGTTAGTTAAGTGATCAGGATATGATTTCAGGACAATATTACAGAAAATTTTGGCTCTTAATGGTTAAGAGAGTGTTTCTGCTCTGAATGGTTCAGAGCTAAATTTTGAACCATTCAGCACCATATGTCATTCAGAGGTCAGAAACAAACGCATTGAATGCTGAATGGTTCAGCATTCAGTACTGAACCATTCCATTAAGAAGTAAACAAACACACCCTAAAAAATTTCAAAAAAAATTTAAATTTTTTTTTTCAAACAAAAATTTCAACAGGAAACAGATTTTAATTCGGCGATTTTATTAAGTTTGTTAGCGTTTCGTGATCATATCTTCAAATTTTCAGACTTTAATTTGGTGATTTGATCAAGTTTTGATCAAAAACTTGGTGCTTAAAGGTTTTAGCACAAATTTACTGAAATTCGTCATTTTACTAAATAAAATTTGTTTCAATCACATGTGATTGGATTTGACAAACAGAATCACATGTGATTGGGTTTTACAATTACATGTGATTGGCATGCAGAATCACATGTGATTTGCTGTATGTTAAAATTCAATCACATGTGATTGAAAAAAAAATCGAAAAAAAAATTTAAAATTTTTTTAAAATTTTTTTTTTTTCAATTTTTTTTTAATCACATGTGATTATCGCGCCACGTGTCGCACTCTGATTGATCCCTTGGATCTCAACTTAAAAGTTGATTTCATTTGAATATTTACCGAATAAATATACATTTATTATGACCAAATTAAGTATAGTAATATATTTGTAAAAATAATATTGGTTTCACAATTCATTAAACTGAATAACTTTACTATTTACACTCACTTAATAATTAAACATATCCTATCCTGTTTTGTAAAAAAAAAAAAAAAAACTCAATTTCACGGGTCTATTTTTTTGCTATTTCCGTACTTAATTAAATCAATCTGGCCTAATCGTGAAATGAATCTGTCGCGAGTTGATCGAATTTGAGCTGTGCGGTTCACAATCTGTTCCTTGCATGACAAAATTGTACATCAATACTAAAAGAAACAGTTATTTTTTTATATTATTATTATTTTTTACGGCAGCTAAGTCAGGGTCCGTAGTGATTATATGCAGTTTAGTGTGATATAATATTCAGGGTTGAATTAGGAAACTAGTTGTTTAAATTGTTCAGTTAGCTTGCGTTTAGGGTCTAATTTGTTAGAATTTGTATATTCAATTGCCGGAAGCAAAGGTAAATAAGGGGATTTATTAGACTTTAAAATTTGAAATTTCTGTCAGTTTCAGTTCTTGAAAACCTTACAGAAGTTGATTGCATTTTGTCTTTTCAATTTCAAGGTTGTTCATTATTGGTTTGTGTGTGTGGATACATGATCTATAGGGTTTAGAATCAGTTAATATCCAAAGATGAAGACGTAGCAGAGAGAGAATTCTAGTATACAGAGTACTTCTTTAATCTATTTTGATTGACTGGCAAGGCTAAGCCGTTTGTATTTATAAAGAGAATAAAAATAAAATGCCCTAAGTATCTCAATCATTCCTAACTAGTTCAACAGTATGTAACAAATTAAGCGCACTTATCATCCTCAATGAGGAGTTTACAGTACACCTTTCACCATAATAATGTTAAACTGTGTTTCTTTAACGAATGCGAGTGAAGGTGTAGAATCAGAATGACTTTTAAAATATTAATTATTCTTTTTAGGTAATGACGGCGTATACTCATACAAGATACTGAATGATGGATCCTGAAAGCAAAAAGTTTGGAAATTCAAGTGATTTTCTCTTACCAATGGCTTAGTGTCTTTATGGTTAATTCTAAAAGCAATATGTTATAGTCATTCTGTAGTAAATAGTAAGCTTTATGTCTTTTTGGTATAGGGCCTAGGGAACTTACTGGTGCTGTTGATCTTACAAGTCATTATAAGTTGTTACCTCATCATAATTTCTTCTGCAAGGAATCACTTCCTTTGTCAATTTTGGATACACATTACCCACATAATGTTGTGGGGGACCCAGAAGTTAGGAAAGGTGAAGGGATGCAGTTGGATCAGCTCATTCAGAATACATCGTTCTTAAGGGACGCAAACACACGCATGCAACCGTTTGACTTTGACACCCTGAGTGAAGCCTTTCAGTTGAGGGAAACTGCTCCTCCTGTTGAACTGCCATCAGTAAGTAATCTACAGTTTCTATTAAAATCCTAAAATTATGATGTCATTATTAGGCTAAATCTTTTGTAAAAAAAAAAATCAAAAAATAAAAGAAAAAAATCTAAGCATGGTGAGTGATGTCATTAATTTAAATAATTTTGAATTAAAATTAAATCTTATTTATTAATTATTATAATTAAATCTTATTAATAATTATTTTAATTATTAAAATTAAATTATTTTAATTAATTATTTTGAATTGAGTATGAGAAGGTATAAAAGCAAGCATAAGGAAACTAATTCTAAATTTATATTTTAATTTACACTTTCACAATAAATGACAACCAATATTATCTTTTATGATTTGATGTGAATTGTTTAATAGGAGTACCATTTTAAGTGTTTGATGAAATGTTCAGCTGACGAGTTTTTCTTAGTCGGATTGTGTGGTTCTACGGGTCATTAAACTAGATGACTTTAAAGTTTACGTTCGCTTAATACCTAAAACATATCATTAAACTGTTTCGTTTAAACAAACTCGTGGTTTCACGGGTCATTTCACTATATATATATATATATATATATATATATATATATATATATATATATATATATATATATATATATATATATATATAGGGTGAGGATCCATGGAGAACCAAAGGTAGTAGAGAACCCATGGAACTCTTGCAGATTCAGTAAATCTGCTGCAGATTCACATTTTTTTTTTTTTTTTGCAGATTGAGTCAATCTGCGTGCAGATTGAGTCAATCTGCGTGCAGATTGACGATTTTTTCCAGTTTTTTTTTTTTTTACAGATCGACTTTTTTCTGTTTTTTTATTCAGATTGATTCAATCTGCGTGCAGATTGAGTCAATCTGCGTGCAGATTGAGTCAATCTGCGTTTTTTTTTTGCAGATCGACTTTTTTCTGTGCAGATTGACTTTTTTTTTGTGCAGATTGAGTCAATCTGCGTGCAGATTGACGTTTTTTTTTTTTTTTTTTGCAGATTCTAATTTTTTTTCATAGATTGAAGCTCAATCTCCACATAGATTGAAGTTCAATCTATGGGTTCTATGGATTCTCTACATACTCTAGTTCTCTAGGGATCCTTTCACTATATATATATATATATATATATATATATATATATATATATATATATATATATATATATATATTGCTGTAATTAGTAGTAAAGAAAGATCGAGTATAAATGTTGTGTTTTCCATAGCTGTGATATACCAACTGATATGCCTTGTGATTGTCTGTAGTCAGAGAAGGGAACTCTTACTATAGCTGGAAAATCTAAAAGTGAATCGAAAGACAAGGATAAGAAGCACAAAAAACACAAGGATAAAGACAGGGAAAAAGATAAGGAGCGTAAGAAACACAAACAGCGCCATAAAGAGCGAAGTAAAGATAAGGATAAAGAAAGAAAGGACAAAAGCATTCATCATGATTCTGGTGCTGATTCCTCAAAGAAACATGATGACAAGGTTAGTTACTAATCGTATTTTGGTCTAAAGAACACATGTTCATAGTAATACAACAACAACAACAACAACAACAAAAAAACCCAATACCACGAATGGGGGAGGTGAGATGTAGACAATCCTTCCCCTATCCGAGAATAAAGACAAGTCATTTCTCCACCCATAGTGAAACACTCTCAAGAGTAGAGAAAGTAATCCCTCTCTTTATTCGACGGATAAAGAGATTGCTTCCGAGAAGACCTCCGACCTTTAAGTAGGAAAAAGTTTTTTTTGTTAAAAAAATAAAAATACTAAAATAAAAATAATAATAGACGCCATGAAAATGTAGAATCAAATTTCCATGGGTTTGAAATCCTGCCTGGAATTTAATTTATGCTCTAAGAATCAGTCAAGACTCCAATAAATCGACGATTGATGTCGACTCAATAGAGCCGTATGAACTCATAGTAATCTTATCTTCTATTTATGCTTATATGTAGCCCATTGTATGAAGTGTTTGGAACTCTCCATGTGGGTTGCATCTTGATTAGTTATTTATGTTGAAGTATTATGCTGAATTAACCGATGAAATTTTGTATATAATGAAGGTTAATGCATCATTCGTATGGCAATATAAGATCTACATAATTCAGCATGCTATTTTTAATCGTTTTCAGAAAAGAAGGCATGAAGGTGATGAAGATATCAATGACACTCATCGGCACAATAAACGTAAGGTAACTTGGATGCACTTCTATTCTTTGAATATATTGAAGTTGTATGATGTTGTACTTATGTATGTTTTTAAGTAATATGGAAATCAAGTTTTGTTACCAATTTGCAGCACGAGATTTCAAAAATGGATGAAATTGGTGCAATAAAGGTAGCAGGTTGACAGTGGGCATGTGATCTATATACTTCTTTGTCCTTGATGTTGCATATGATAATTCCCGAGGTCTATACTTAAAGTAATCAAAAATCAATTGAGGTACCAAAGTTTTGTTTTTAGATCTCATTTCAGTATCAATGTTCCTATTGTTAATATATTTAATCTTGATTTGCATGTCCATTTTGCTTGTATTTTCAGTTATCATTTTTTTCCTTCTGAATTTTTCATATAAGAAAAGCTAGAACTGAAGAACACCTTTTGGAGTATGTTTACTTGTGGATGTACTAATTAACCGAGTAAGCTTGATACTTGATATAGGAATCACAGGTAGTAAAAGTTTTATATCAAAGTTGATCCTTTTTTTGGAAAAATCATGATCACCTGATTAATCCTTTACATTGGTAGTTGTATCATAAACACGGCTTGATGAAATACATGTAATATATCAAAAGTTTAGGAAACTAATTTAGAGATTTGTAATAACAATTGTTTGTCCTGGTTGTTTCAAGAGAGTAGTAAGTATATCTTTATAAACCTGTACAGTTATAAACCTGTACAGTTTGTGACTTGTGATAGTATTGGATTGATAAATGATGCTAATAATTAACATCGTTGTTTTTGTGCAGAACATTCCTAAGACTAACTAAAGCTCTTACCAAGAAGGGGAATTCAACTGTTGAACTATGTTTAATTGAAGCTGCAAATGGACGGAAAACAAACTTTGTTGGTATCATAGATGGGCGTTGATTTGAAATTCCGATCCTTTATATCTGCAGTTATCTTTTCTCGTTAAAGAACTCTGTTAGTTTTTTCAAGTAGTTATAGTTTGAAACTTTGGGCGATCAACATCGAGTTTTGTAGTGTATCTTTATCAATTTTGTCAGTGTTTAGAAGAAGCTTTAAGCTAGTGTTGTTCATGTATTCTTTTATATGAATAGGGTGGTAAATTTTTTTGTAAATACTAGTACATACTAGTGAATTGAAAAATTAAATTAATAGAGCAGGCACTGGTAATGTGAATTACAAATGAAGTTTGTATTTGTTTACAATCAAATAATTTATATACAAGATTGGCTTTTGTTGATTGCGTTGAAGGCTGCAGCTAATCCCTGAAGTCTGGTACGGATTAAATGATTATAATAAGTTATCAATCATGTATTGTTTCTTCAGCGGGTTTTATTACGTATATATATTGTAAAATCAAAGCTCTTATAATTTTCTTTTTTTCTTCTTGTCAGGTGTAATCGACGTTGTAAACTGAGCATTTGCGTTTGAGCATAAGTAGCAGTTTTCTACAGTTTCATTATTGAAATTATAGCTGATGAAGATAAGTCCCTTCACCTCTCAGATCAGGAAATCTGTCTTTTACTGCACAGGTTTTTAACTCAGTTATTTTCTCTACATTATTCCGTTCTAAAAAAACTTGTTTTGGGCTATTTATTAGCTGCAAATTGCTGGTTTTAAAATTTCAATAAAAATCAGGAGGAATTAAGCAGACACTAATATTTTTACCCTACTGATTGTATTTATTAGTAAAGTGGCTTGGTAAGTTTTAGCCTAGTTCAAAATCTTTTTCTCACAAAGTCGTTAGTTAGGTAAGTATGCATAATCCGAACAGAAGTTATATTATAGGTTCATAGAATTAAAAGTAAAGCCGTTTGAGTAATTAACTTTTCTACACATTATTCAATATCGATCACATATTGCATATTGAAATGAGATATCCAGTGAATCCATTAAATTCTAGCTTAATTAGCCTTAAAAGGCGTCTCTACTGTGTTCCCTCGATGATCTTAATATTTGTTTTGTGTGTGTGTGTGTGTGTGTGTTATTTCACACCCAAAAGGAACATGTGACCTTGCAATGCATATGTTTGGATATTTGCAAGAGATTGTTGGCATTTTTAACTTACTGTTTTGGTAGTTACTATTAGGGGTGGCAAAATGAGCGGGTTGGGACGCGTAATGCAGGTGTTTTTTCTACTGCAAACACCTTTTGAAATGGTTTTAATTAATGATTATGTTTCAAACATAATTACAAAAACTACATAATTATAGTAATACTCAATCCATTTAATAAAGTGATATCGGAGGTTTTTTTATATGTATAAATACATTTTCGGAGGGCTTTTGAACTTCCCCGAGCTTTATTTATTTCAAATGTTTCCCTTTCAGTTTCTAGCTTATAACCTACCTTAACTTGCTAGAGATTAAACTAAACCCAAACCCTAACCCTAACCCTAACCCTAACCCTAACCCGACCCATTCATATGTATAAATGGGTAAAAATTGACGCATTATCTCACTGTGCTAAATATGATACATGCATACTGCACAGACCACCTCCAAATTAATATGTTTAAAATTTCAAACTTCAGAATGATGTCAGCAAGGGAGAACTATCTGCACTAAAAGCTGTTATCAAGCGTATTGAATAGCACAAGCTTGAGGATCAGTATCCGTGGGCCCCACATCAAAAACGGATCCTTCAGCTATAGAAAGCAAAGGCTGAAAAAAACCGGCCACAAAAGTTCCTAAAACCGAACACAGTACATGTATGACAGTATGACAATAGACCGGTTACTCTAGTGCACCCGGCAACAACATTCTCGCTTACATGGGTACCCCAGCTTACAACATGGCAACTTTCCAGACTGGTTACCAACACCAGACTACTTGGCTGCACTAGCCTTGTACGCTACGGTAAGAAAGTTTGATCATGACAGATAAACTTATCATTAACTTCTAGGAGTTAACTCTCTTGAATTGAATTAATCTGATGTTTTACGGTATAAAAAATGAAAAACTTGCGAAAAATGAGAAAAAAAATGTTTTTAGTTCTAAACTTGGTTGCATTAGCTGACACTGGAAATGTAATCCTCTAATATATGTATTCCTGTTGTTAGTTGTGTCTATTAATCTGATGTATGCTTTATATGATCTCCTTCCTGAGTTTTGAGTTCATATAGTGTCACTGTTCACCAGAAGTGAGTATTGTTTTTCGACTAACAAAACATGATCCAGCTTTCACAGAGGCGAGTCCTAGAATAATAGCGTTAAAAGTATTTGTATCACGTTAGACTATTTGTAACACAACGTTACTTTTGTCCGTCAAATGAGGTGGAATCGTCTTTGACGCCCTGACGCCATTAACGGGGCGTTAGATTTTGACGGACAAAAGTAACACTGGGTTACTTTTGACGCCATTAACGGGGCGTTAGATTTTGACGCGAAGGGGGGCGTCATTCAATTATCTGACGGAAAAAGTTTGTGTCAAGGGATTTTTCAGCCAATCATAAAGAGCATTAATTTTGTATATATTATTAATTTATATATTTATATATTTTATACTCAACTACTAATCATATTTTACCACATCACTCACTATAAATTTAACACTCAAATTTGACATTCACCTTTAAATAACTTCACTTCATCATGACCTTGACACATCACAAAGAAAAGTACATCATTTCTGACGCCACAGTGAGAGTTAAGAAGAGTCTTATGGATGTTAACAATTTAGTCTAAATCCTGCAAGTCTAACAGTTTTCATTAAGTTGAGAGCAAAATTAAATTGTGAAGAATCGTGAATTTCTTTACATGAACGTTATAAACTACGTAGTACTTATTGTTGGATAAGTACAAGTTAACCATGCGCAGATGAGTAACTTTATAAAGTTATCATGAAGTGTTTCTTAAACCACTTTTTTCATTGGGATTATATACGCGAAGGTCTATCATCTATTTTTGCAAGCCACTCATATTTGATAATAATTTTGTAAGACATCTGAAACCATACCATATGTTTATTAAAACCGTATGTTTACCAAATCTGACTAAAATCTTTAGAGGCTTTTTTGGACAGTGATTGGGATCACCCGAGAGGGACTAAATCACTCGTTGCGATCATCTCCCGTTTCGACTATGCCGATGCAGCGATAATAACCCCACCCCATCGCTGTCCGGGAGGAAACCTTGAAACCGATCCAATGGCACGGCCAAGTAAAACCTCTCTCTCCCTTTTTACCCCTCAAACGATATGGGAAAGGTGCCATAGGTGGATATTTCATAGCAGAGATGAAATTATATTTTTAATATGTAGTTCGGTGATCGAACTCCTGACCTTCCCTAAAGTAGGCAGACCACCAACCGCTTTAGAGTTAATGTTAATTAGAAAGTAGTATTAACTTTACTATTTAACATTTTTTCAAGAAGTTTTTAATCTGTACATAGGAACAACATTAATATATAGGTGATCTATAAAAATCTTTATCAAGTTGTAAGACCCGTGTAATTATTGTACATAAAATTTGTATGTGTAATTATATGACTAGAGTTGTGGAGTTCATGTTTCATACATTTAAAAAGGGGAAAATCATTGCTGAACTGGGGTCTGCGCGCCGCGCAGATGAGGCGCGCGCCGCGCAACGCGGCTGCCAGCTATTCCTTGTTTTTATTTAAATTTAAACGTGGGTATTTTGGTAAATTCACATCAAGGCCGAGTTTAATGCTTGGTTCAGTAGTTTGGGAGCTCATTTACTCCCTTGTTCACCAACCTTATCACCTCCCAATTTATTTTAGTGAGAGAGTGAGTTTTAGAGAGGGAAAGCTCACTTTGAAGAGGAAGAAGAGGGTTTCTTGCTAAAGTCCAAGTTCTAAAGTTGTTCATCTCTTCATTCGCTACATTTTGATAGTTGTGGTATGCCTTAACTTTCAATTCTTGTTTTGATTTCGTGTATGGGTTAGGGTTTGTGTGAAGATGAACATTAAGACCCATTTTTGGGTAAATTGGGTGTTCTTGGGTAAATTGGGTCATGTAGGCTCAATAATGGGTTAGCTAGGGTTTTAAAAGTATTAATTGTTGTCATGAAACCCTAATTGGCTAATAATTTGTTAGAACACCTTAAGGAAGAGTAAATGGGTGTGATTTGGGTATAAATGACCCAAAATGGGTGTATTGACTTTTATTGAGTCAAATGGGTCAAAATTGGACCAAGGTTGGTAAATGGTTGTGTTTTGTGATAAAACCTAGTGATCTAATGTGTAGGAAGGCCTTGAGTGCCAAGCGTTAGGGTTTTTGGTGAAAATGACCCAATTTAGGGTTAAGTGTCCAAATGGGTCAAGATGGCCTAGGATGGTGTGGGTTGTAAGATTAGACCAAGTTGATTGATTATATGCTTGTGAAAATAGGTACGTTACCTCGGAACTCAAGCTTGGTTTAATAATCACCGAAGGCATAAGGTGAGTGGAATAATTATGCGTATGTGTATATAATGTATTTATTTGTGTCGTATGAATGTGGCATTGTCGCGTTGCTTAAGACACCACATTGTAAAGAAGTGGATGTCGCGTTGTTTAAGACACCACAATGTATTGGAGTGGATGTCGCGTTGTTTAAGACACCACCCATCGTATTGTATGGCATGTGGAATCGTCGCGTTGTTTAAGACGCCACATTGTAAAGGGTGAGTGAGTCGCGTTGTTTAAGACATCACCCGGGGGATTAGTGACTACGCGTTGATTAAGTAGCACTAACGGATGTTATGAACTCCAACGGTCTTGTATGTACCGTTTCCCTTGTTCGAATTGGTTAACCAAGGTTGCGTGAGTTATGTATTGAAAGTATTTATTTATGAATCGTATGCTTTTGTATTATTAGCTACTTGTGGATTTGCGGTTTATGGTATATGCATAATATTGTTGCATGATTGTCGAATTGTTAAACCGAGTATGATGTTGTGTAAGTGATGCAAGTAAGTAGATTATATATGTGTATGTATAATTATTGTGCTCACTAAGCTTTGCTTACCCTCTCGTTGTTTACCTTTTTATAGGTTCGTGTGTGGATAAGGGTAAGGGCATTACCTTGGATTGAGTTTCCCGCTTTGATGATTAGGAAGCGCTTTTGGTTATGGCTTGGAGTTTGACCGAGACTTGGGTAGTTTAACCCCAAACACCATGCTCGTTGTGTCGTTTGGCAATTAAACTTTTTGTGGTCGAAACTCTCATTTGTATTAAACTTGTATTTTTTTACACTTAATGGCATTTTGGGCACGCGTGGGCCCCACTTTGTAAAACTCGTTCATACCTTAGTTATGTGCTAGTTTTACATATAATAACGTACGGTTAAAAGCGTTTTGGCCAAATGTGTCGGGAAGCACCTCATCTTTTTCGCATTAAAGTGCACCGGGGACAGCCCGTATTTGCGCGGCGCGCAAGGGTATCCGCGCGACGCGCAGATGGTCAGTCAGCAAAAAAAATTTTTGTCACGAATTTACAATGGTTTTTGTCGTGTATTGGGTTGGGATGTTACAAGTGGTATCAGAGCATGGTCTAAGGGATTTAGGTGACTTGAGATAGGCGCCTAGACTTAGACTTTTGTGTGTGCATTGTGCGGGACTTGTAGGACTTTGGGTCGGACCGGGTCTTGGTTAGCGCATAGGTTTATATGAACTAATCATGCGTTATTGTTTGTGTTGTATAGCAATCATCGAGCGAAATGAACGTTGTACTAGCGAGTTAACGCGACGTGCTCGCGTAGTAATGATTAGCTACCCTTACTACGGGTGCAAATCGTGTCAAACAAGTGATGTATGACGATTGTCGAGCGAGATGGGGTGGTATGGTGTATATGTGTATATGTGTCATGTCTTTGGTTTCGTTGTTTAATCTTTTCCGTTTTATAGAATGAAGATGAGAAACGGACACGACACCGATAATGGGGGCACGAGCGAGGACCCCGAGTTCACGGCCAAGGTTGAGGCCATCTTTCAACGCCAAAAGGCGGAGTTTCGCGAAGATGTTAAGAAGATGTTTCTAGACACGATTGACGAGCATGTCGTCACTATGGTTAAGGAACAAATTAAGATTGCTCTCCAAGAAGAAAATGTGGGGAGACGAGACTTTTTCTTCAAGAACTTTAAGGATGCTCAACCTCCTACTTTTGAGGGCGATAGGGACCCACTCAAGAGTGCCCGATTCATCTCCGATATGGAGGGGGCCTTCCGTACTAGTGAGTGCCCTCCCGATAAAAAGACTAGGTATGGTTGTAGCATGTTAAGGGGTGATGCGAAGTTGTGGTGGGATGCAAAGATCCAACTTTATGGTGAAGAACAATGTATGGACTTCACTTGGGATGAATTTAAAGAGGAGTTCTTCGATGAGTACCGAACTTCGGCCGATCTTACAAGGCTTAAGGACGAACTACGTACCTTGAGGCAAGGGTCGATGGACTTGAACACTCTCAAATCCGTGTTCTTGTCCAAAACTCAATTTTGCCCGGAGTATGTCGGGAATGATAAGATGTTGAAGGAAGATTTCTATCGAACCTTGAATGATAGTTATCAAGAAAAGATTAGTGTGAATGTGGTGAAGAGTTTCGATGAGTTGTTTAATATGGCGAAAGGGTTTGAAGCGCTTGTGTTGAGGAAGAGAAAGTTTGAAGGTTCCAGTCATTCGAATTTTTCAAGTAAGAAGTCAAAGAAAGGCGCAACCGAGAGTGTCGGAAGTGTCAAGAAGAGTGCTCCGGGGGAGTTTCGTTATACTTGTCATAATTGTGGGCGAAAGGGACATATGGCCCGTGATTGCACCAATCCCTCTAATGCGCCCAAGTTTACTTGTTTCAATTGTGGTAAAGAAGGGCACAAACGGCCCGAGTGTCCCGAGTTGCGTAATGATAATGCTAAACGAATCGAGAAGGCGGCGGGTACGGCTAGGGGTCGTAACTACTTGATGTCTAATGAAGAAGCTAAACAATCCAATGAAGTCGTTTCAGGTACTTTCATGGTTAACTCTAATCCGGCTCGGATACTTTTTGATAGTGGTGCTAATTTGTCTTTCGTATCTCCAAGATTTGTGCTTAAGTTAAATAAACCGCTAGTAAAGTTGAGTCGTCCGGTAGAAGTTGAAATAGCGGATGGCAAGACGGCGCTAGTGGTTGATGTGTGCAAAAATTGCAATGTTGTGTTTGGCGCCGAAAGTTTCGAAATTGATCTTATTCCGATGACTTTGGGTGATTTTGATGTAGTCGTTGGTATGGATTGGCTCGATCGTTATAGAGCCGATATTGCATGCCACGACAAGTTTATTCGTGTAAAGACCCCAAGTGGGGGAGAGATGATTATTCATGGTGACAAACGAAGGAGATCGGTGCCGATATGCACTTTTGCTCGGGCACGACGTCACGTTGTTACCGGTGGTTTGGCTTTCCTTGCTCATGTTGTCGACACTCGTAATGAGCCACCACCTATTCGTGAAATTCCGGTAGTTAATGAGTTTGAAGATGTCTTTCCGGATGAGCTACCGGGTGTTCCGGCGGAAAGACAAGTAGAATTTCGCATCGAGTTGGTTCCTGGGGCTACCCCCATTGCTAAAACTCCTTATCGTTTAGCACCAACGGAGATGCAAGAGTTATTGAATCAAATTCAAGAATTGCTCGAGAAGGGTTTTATCCGACCGAGTGCTTCGCCATGGGGCGCTCCGGTCTTATTTGTGAAGAAGAAAGACGGTAGTATGCGTATGTGCATTGATTACCGTGAGTTGAATAAAGTGACGATCAAGAATCGTTATCCATTACCTAGGATCGACGATTTGTTTGATCAACTTCAAGGCGCAACGTATTTCTCTAAGATCGACTTACGGTCCGGCTATCACCAAATGCGGGTCCGTGAGGAAGATATTGAGAAAACGGCTTTCCGAACGCGTTACGGGCATTATGAATTTGTAGTTATGCCCTTCGGTCTTACGAATGCACCGGCGGCATTCATGGATCTTATGAACCGGGTGTGCCAACCTATGTTGGACAAGTCGGTTATTGTGTTCATTGATGACATACTAGTCTACTCGAAGAGTATGCACGAACATGAACGTCACTTGCGTGAAGTTTTGAAGACGCTAAGAAAAGAGAAGTTGTATGCAAAGTTCTCTAAATGTGAATTTTGGCTAAGGGAGGTTCAATTCCTTGGTCACATTGTGAATGAAAGCGGTATCCAAGTGGATCCGGGGAAGATTGAGACGGTGAAGAGTTGGGGACGACCGACTACGCCCACGGAGATCCGAAGTTTTCTCGGATTGGCCGGTTATTATCGTCGGTTTATCCAAGACTTTTCTAAGATTGCTTCTCCATTAACGAAGTTGACGAGGAAGAGTGCTAAGTTCAATTGGGAAAACGAGCAAGAAATTGCTTTTCAATTATTGAAAGAGAAGTTGTGTCAAGCTCCGGTGTTAGTGTTGCCGGAAGGTGTCGAAGACATGGTGGTTTATTGTGATGCTTCCCTAAGTGGGCTTGGGTGTGTTCTTATGCAAAGGGGTAAAGTCATCGCTTATGCCTCTCGACAACTAAAGGAACACGAAACGAGGTACCCGACTCATGATTTAGAGATGGCGGCGGTTGTGCATGCGTTGAAAATTTGGCGCCATTACTTGTATGGTGTCAAAAGTACGATTTATTCGGATCACAAGAATTTGAAACACCTTTTCACTCAAAGGGATTTGAATTATCGTCAACGTAGATGGATGGATGTGGTGAAGGACTATGATTGTGAGATACTTTACCATCCGGGTAAAGCTAATGTGGTTGCGGACGCGTTAAGTCGAAAGACTCAACATCCGGCGATACGTGTAGCATCGTTACGCTTGATTATCACTAATGACTTTCTTGAAAAGCTTGGTGAGATTCAAATCGAGGCTTATGTTCACAATAAGCATGAGGAGCGAATTGTGGGCCAATCAGAGTTTATTACTATGGGTTCGCGTGGTTTATTGTCTTTTCAAGGAAGGGTGTGGGTGCCTAGGATGGGTGACTATCAACGGGTGCTACTTGATGAAGCACATAAGTCAAAATATTCCATTCACCCGGGCGCTACGAAAATGTATCATGACTTGAAGAAAGATTATTGGTGGCCGGGCATGAAGCGCGATGTTGTTAAGTATGTGGAACAATGTGTCACTTGTTTGCAAGTTAAAGCCGAACACCAAAAGCCGTATGGTAAGTTGCAACCTCTAGAAATCCCGAAATGGAAATGGGAGCACATTACCATGGATTTTATCACTAAGTTACCTAAGACGGCGAGAACTCAATATGATACGATTTGGGTGATTGTGGATCGGTTAACGAAAAGTGCTTTGTTTCTTCCCATTAAAGAAGCAATATCGTCGGAGACCTTGGCTAAGTTGTTTATCAAGGAAGTGGTCTCGCGACATGGTGTTCCTATATCTA
This sequence comes from Rutidosis leptorrhynchoides, assembly GCF_046630445.1. Taxonomy (NCBI): domain Eukaryota; kingdom Viridiplantae; phylum Streptophyta; class Magnoliopsida; order Asterales; family Asteraceae; genus Rutidosis; species Rutidosis leptorrhynchoides. Next base: position 77,209,742 of record NC_092338.1, on the reverse strand, counting down.
TTATCTCGGACCGAGATACTCGTTTCACATCTCGGTTTTGGGAAAAGTTTCATGAGGATATAAGTACGCAATTAAAGTTGAGCACGGCGTATCATCCACAAACGGACGGTCAAACCGAACGTACGAATCAAACCTTGGAAGATATGTTACGGGCATGCATTATTGACTTCGGTGGTAGTTGGGATGAGCATTTACCCTTGGTGGAGTTCTCGTACAATAATAGTTTTCATACTAGTATCGGGATGCCACCTTACGAGATGCTTTATGGTCGAAGGTGTAGAACTCCCGTTTGTTGGGGAGAAGTGGGTCAAAGGGAAGTCGGGAGTACCGATTTGGTTCTAGAGACGAATAACAAGATTGATATTATTCGTGAACATTTGAAAAAGGATCAAGATAGGCAAAAGTCGTATGCCGATAAACGTAGACGAACGATCGAATTCCAAGAGGGCGACATGGTCATGCTTAAGGTTTCGCCATGGAAGGGTATTATTCGATTTCGAAAACTGATGTGAAGCGAGGTGTATATAAAATAGTTTATATTTTACTAGGAAAAACTATTAAATACGATACAATTTTACACAAGATATTTATTTATTTATAGAATGGATATACTTAAACCTTGCTACAACACTTATAGGCAGTGTACCTAATCGTACAGTAGTGTAGTTTTTAGTAAGTCCGGTTCGTTCCACAGGGAAATCTTTAAACAAAGCTCAACGCTATATTAGTTTACTTTTATAAAAATACAAATATATATAAGTAATATTATTATTATAAAGGGGGGTTTTTACCGTTTAATGACCGGTTTGTCGATTTTAAGACTTTAGTCGCAGTTAAAACCTAATGTAAAAAATAAATACAAGACTTTAAATTAAAGCGTAAAGTAAATAACGATAATGAAATTGCCAATAATAAAAATGCGATAAAATAAAATTGCGATAATTAAAAAGTACGATAATTAAAAGTGCGATCAATAAATAAAAGTGCGATAATTAGAAGTGCAATTAAATATAAAGTAAAGGAAATAAAATATGAAATAAAAGAATTATGCTTATTTAAACTTCCGTAATCATGATGTTTGACGTGTTGATTTTAGTTTTATGCCCATGGGTTAATTGTCCTTTGTCCTGGATTATTCAATATGTCCGTCTGGTTTTTGTCCATAACAGTCCATCAGTCATAAATATAAATTGCAAGTGTCCTTGTCAAATTATTATTATACCCGAAGATAAATATTCCAACTAATTGGGGATTCGAATTGTAACAAGGTTTTAATACTTTGTTTAATGAATACACCAGGTTATCGACTGCGTGTAAACCAAGGTTTTACTACTTTGTTAACAATTACACCAATTACCCTTGAATGTAATTTCACCCCTGTTTTAATTATTCTAGTGGCTATTAATCCATTCCCGTGTCCGGTTAAATGAACGATTATTCGTACATATAAATACCCCGCCCATCGTGTCCGATCGAGTGTATATGGTAATATATAGGGACGCCCAATTGTAAATCTTTATATTAACATTAACAAACTTTCATTTAGTTAAACAAATATAAAGCCCATTAATAGCCCATAGTCTAATTTCCACAAGTGTCGTTCTTTTGTCCAAACCCCAATTATGGTACAAAGCCCAATTACCCAATTTTAGTAATTAGCCCAACATCATGATTACTTCGTTTTAAATAAGCATAATAATAACTTAGCTATGAGACATTAATATAAAAAGGTTGAACATAACTTACAATGATTAAAAATAGCGTAGCGTTACACGGACAGAATTTCAACTTACACCCTTACAACATTCGCTAACATACCCTTTATTATTAGAATTAAAATTAAAATTAAAATATAAATTATATATATATATATAAGTTTTACGTATGAAGAGGAAGAAAAAAAAGATATGAAATTTGATCAGAATTCGGTTGGCTTTATAGCCAGAGTTGAAAATTGGGGCTCCGCGACTCGCGGCAAAATGCCCTTAAAACTCCGCGAGTCGCGGAGATGTATTTACAGCTCACACCCTTGGAGTTTCTTGCTGCCGACGGTTTTTAATATATATATATAATATATATATAATTAATATAATTAATTATATATTATATTATATTTATATACATAGTTAACTTGTAATTTTTAGTCCGTTGCGTCGAGCGTTAAGAGTTGACTCTAGTCCCGGTTTCGGATTTTCGAACGTCCTCGCGTACAATTTAATATCTTGTACTTTGCGTTTTGAATCTTGTACTTCTGTAATTTCGAGACGTTTCTTATCAATAATTGGAACCTTTTTGATTGTCTTTTGTTCTTTTGAGCTTTTTGGTCGTTTGCGTCTTCAATTCGTCGAATCTGTCTTTTGTCTTCACCTTTTATTATTTAAACGAATATCACTTGTAAATAGAACAATTGCAACTAAAAGCTTGTCTTTCTTGAGGAATAATGCTATGAAATATATGTTCGTTTTTAGCATTATCAAAAACGGGGAAAGTTAGGTCCTCGGTATATTGGGCCGTTTAAAATTTTAGCTCGTGTTGGTGAAGTTGCATATCGATTGGAATTGCCCGAAGAGCTTGCGGGGATCCATAACACGTTTCATGTTTCCCACCTCCGTAGGTGTCTTGCGGATGATTCTTCATGGATGCCTCTAGAAGAAATTGAGCTAAACAATAAGTTGGAATATGTGGAAGAGCCGATAGCTATACTTGATGAAAAGGTCAAACGGTTGAGACATAAAGAGGTTAGGACCTATAAGGTCCAATGGCGGCGGAATAAAGGTTCCGAGTTTACATGGGAACCCGAAGAGTTCGTGTTGGTTTATCTTCCCTCGTGTCATGCGGCGTGGATTGCGAGGACGCAATCCGAATAAGTGGGGGAGAGTTGTAAGACCCTTGTAATTATTGTACATAAAATTTGTATGTGTAATTATATGACTAGAGTTGTGGAGTTCATGTTTCATACATTTAAAAAGGGGAAAATCATTGCTGAACTGGGGTCTGCGCGCCGCGCAGATGAGTCGCGCGCCGCGCAACGCTGCTGCCAGCTATTCCTTGTTTTTATTTAAATTTAAACGTGGGTATTTTGGTAAATTAACATCAAGGCCGAGTTTAATGCTTGGTTCAGTAGTTTGGGAGCTCATTTACTCCCTTGTTCACCAACCTTATCACCTCCCAATTTATTTTAGTGAGAGAGTGAGTTTTAGAGAGGGAAAGCTCACTTTGAAGAGGAAGAAGAGGGTTTCTTGCTAAAGTCCAAGTTCTAAAGTTGTTCATCTCGTCATTCGCTACATTTTGATAGTTGTGGTATGCCTTAACTTTCAATTCTTGTTTTGATTTCGTGTATGGGTTAGGGTTTGTGTGAAGATGAACATTAAGACCCATTTTTGGGTAAATTGGGTGTTCTTGGGTAAATTGGGTCATGTAGGCTCAATAATGGGTTAGCTAGGGTTTTAAAAGTATTAATTGTTGTCATGAAACCCTAATTGGCTAATAATTTGTTAGAACACCTTAAGGAAGAGTAAATGGGTGTGATTTGGGTATAAATGACCCAAAATGGGTGTATTGACTTTTATTGAGTCAAATGGGTCAAAATTGGACCAAGGTTGGTAAATGGTTGTGTTTTGTGATAAAACCTAGTGATCTAATGTGTAGGAAGGCCTTGAGTGCCAAGCGTTAGGGTTTTTGGTGAAAATGACCCAATTTAGGGTTAAGTGTCCAAATGGGTCAAGATGACCTAGGATGGTGTGGGTTGTAAGATTAGACCAAGTTGATTGATTATATGCTTGTGAAAATAGGTACGTTACCTCGGAACTCAAGCTTGGTTTAATAATCACCGAAGGCATAAGGTGAGTGGAATAATTATGCGTATGTGTATATAATGTATTTATTTGTGTCGTATGAATGTGGCATTGTCGCGTTGCTTAAGACACCACATTGTAAAGAAGTGGATGTCGCGTTGTTTAAGACACCACAATGTATTGGAGTGGATGTCGCGTTGTTTAAGACACCACCCATCGTATTGTATGGCATGTGGAATCGTCGCGTTGTTTAAGACGCCACATTGTAAAGGGTGAGTGAGTCGCGTTGTTTAAGACATCACCCGGGGGATTAGTGACTACGCGTTGATTAAGTAGCACTAACGGATGTTATGAACTCCAACGGTCTTGTATGTACCGTTTCCCTTGTTCGAATTGGTTAACCAAGGTTGCGTGAGTTATGTATTGAAAGTATTTATTTATGAATCGTATGCTTTTGTATTATTAGCTACTTGTGGATTTGCGGTTTATGGTATATGCATAATATTGTTGCATGATTGTCGAATTGTTAAACCGAGTATGATGTTGTGTAAGTGATGCAAGTAAGTAGATTATATATGTGTATGTATAATTATTGTGCTCACTAAGCTTTGCTTACCCTCTCGTTGTTTACCTTTTTATAGGTTCGTGTGTGGATAAGGGTAAGGGCATTACCTTGGATTGAGTTTCCCGCTTTGATGATTAGGAAGCGCTTTTGGTTATGGCTTGGAGTTTGACCGAGACTTGGGTAGTTTAACCCCAAACACCATGCTCGTTGTGTCGTTTGGCAATTAAACTTTTTGTGGTCGAAACTCTCATTTGTATTAAACTTGTATTTTTTTACACTTAATGGCATTTTGGGCACGCGTGGGCCCCACTTTGTAAAACTCGTTCATACCTTAGTTATGTGCTAGTTTTACATATAATAACGTACGGTTAAAAGCGTTTTGGCCAAATGTGTCGGGAAGCACCTCATCTTTTTCGCATTAAAGTGCACCGGGGACAGCCCGTATTTGCGCGGCGCACAAGGGTATCCGCGCGGCGCGCAGATGGTCAGTCAGCAAAAAATTTTTTTGTCACGAATTTACAATGGTTTTTGTCGTGTATTGGGTTGGGATGTTACACAAGTATTGGTGAACAAAGTGATAATTTCGGTGAGTTTCATTGTAAAAATCGTTATCAAGTGTTGGAACGTTTCTGTTGCGGTTAGTGAGATAAAAATTAAAAGCTTTGAGTGATTCGCGAAGAGATGCAATATGAAGTCTATCGAATGGCATGAGTCGTTACACAACCCATCAATCTATGCTTTTTAGTCTTCGGTTGATTGTGTTGCTAACTTACCAGCCATCACCATTTGTCAATTGTATTAGTTACTTGTGATATTGTGTAACCTTATTGAGATTGTACCAACTTTGCGATTATAAATAAAATTAATGTTGCCTTTTAAAAAAAAAAGAATTTATTTTTCTTTCATTAAAAAAAAAATATATATCATTTTGTAATCACACTAACAAAAAAATTGTCCGAGTTTAAAATAATAAATCTTCCCATATAAACTTTGTATTTTTAACTAATTCATTTTTCGCACTTTATTTTGGTTTGATTCACAAGTAAATAAGAGACATAAAATACTTTCCAATTAAGCTACAAGTGCATTTACAGAGAAATCTTCAATCAAAATTTTGAAGTAATTCCCGCCAAAAATGAGGATCGCCGAGATATCTTCGCCGGATATTCAGGAAACACAGTCATTGGATCCAAAATCTGACGTACTCTCCAAACTAGAATCACTAACAACTGAAATCGAACGCCATTCACCGGAATCTCCTTTATCGGAAACCCTAACCGCCAATCTCAGTAACGGACTTACTCAATTAACGTCACTCGTACCCTTCCACAACTCCGTCAAGCTTCAGATATGGAAATTGAGTTACCGTTTATGGAACGCATGCGTTGATCTCTCAAATTTCGTCCGATCATCATCGTCGTCGTCTAAAATTACAGATGAACACGCTAAACTCCGGCAAGTTTCTGCCGATCTTCTGTTTCTCGTCGTCGATGTTTCTGGTATACCTTCACCTTATTTTAAGTGCGCTTCGTTTTTTTACAAAACCGGTATCATTTGGCATGATCTGCGTAATTACAATCTCGCTAACAATTGCTTCGAGAAGGCGATGGATCTCACGTCGAAAATTGAGGTTGCGAATGTATCCAATCGAGAAGAGCGAAAGTTGCTTCTCGATTTACATATTTCCAGAGCGAAAACCGCGTGGGAGGTGCCTGATAGAAACTTGGCGGTTAATTTGCTAGATAGGTCAAAAAGAGTATTGTTTGGAATTGGTGAGAATTACATGGCTTTAGCTAATCAGTATACGAGTTTTGGAAAAATGCTACTGTCGAAAAATGAAGCGTCTGGTGTAAACGAGGCATTGAAGTTGATGAATGAAGCTTTGGAGCTGTGTGAAAAAGGGTTAAGGATTGTGAAAAAGCAAGATGAAACCCTAGGTCTTAAGGAATTGAGGTTGAAGACGTTGAGATTCATGGCGGCTTCACATTTGCAGAGAGATGAGTTTGAGAGTGTTTTGAAGTGTGTGAGAGTTTTGCGAGATGGTGTGACAGGTGACGATCATCCGAGTTCGAGTGTGTTGGCGATGAAGGCGTGGTTAGGGTTAGGAAGGTATGAAGAGGCTGAGAAGGAGTTAAAGAGTATGGTGGTGAATAAAGGGATTCCTGAGGGAGTTTGGGTATCAGCAATTGAGTCATACTTACAGACAGTAGGTAATTCTGGTGCAGAGACAGCAATGGGAGTATTTTTGGGGCTGCTAGGGAGGTGTCATATTAGTGCTGCTGCAGCGATTAGGGTGATTCAGAGAGTGGTTGGTGATTGTGTAAATGGAGATGGAGGTCGGGTGAGGTTTAAAGTGGTTGCTGAGTTCGTATCGAATGACAAGGTTGTTGCTCTTTTTTCTGGACAGCTGGCTGCAAAGGAGAGGTCTGGCATGCATGCTCTTCTCTGGAATTGGTAAGTTACTGTTTTTACTTGTGCTCGTTCTGAAACAAGCCGGAGGTGATGCTTTTAGGTCTAAGCAAGGCCTAATGGATCACATCAAATCTTCATGACACATAGAACGTTCTGAAATATATTTTATCATAATTGGTTGAATTATGTAATCAATGGTTCATACATTGTGTCTATATTACCTATTGTTAATGTGTGGCTGCATTGGTTTGTGACTTGTATGTTAATGTCATTGTACAGAAAGATGCAAAAGATACTGTTGCTGTCTAATATAATTTTTAGTGCAATATTGATTTACAATGTCAATGCATGACAATTTTGCTACGTTTATATGGCCATATGCGAATAGGTGTGAATTAGGGTCTCAACTACTGTCATATCGCTCTATAAGAAGTATGCCATGGGATTGCGAATTGAACAAGTTTTCGTGTAAAGAAATATGTTATTGTTGATAATTCTTTTATAGTTGCAACGATACTAGTAATCACTGATATGTAATAATTACGCTGCAGTGCAGCAGATTTTTTCAGATCCAAGGATTATGAGATCAGTGCAGAATTGTTTGAGAAGTCTCTGCTTTATGTTCCACATGACATAGAGTATAGATCTCTTCGAGCAAAGGGCTACAAAGTACTGTGCCTATGTCACCTAGGCCTTTTTAAACTGGATAGAGCTCAAGAATACATAGACGAGGCTGCTAAGGTACTAAATCCCTGCAACAACTTGCTGTTGTTATATAATGAATATCTTGTCATTATCTTCTATATAAGGATAAAAAGTGCCCGATAACGTTTCCATGATAATATTTAAAACTTTTCTTGTTTTTCACAATTGCAGCTGGAACCCAACATTGCTTGTGCTTTCCTGAAGGTGCGTCCTTTAACTATGTTTCAACTAAATTGTTGCAATATTTATGTAAACTGGAAGTAAATTGAGCTTCTTATATTACAAACTGTTTCAATCATCTCTTGCTAGAAGTGGTTAATCAATAAATTTTAGTATTACAAACACTTGCTGTTCAAAATTGTACAGCTTAAGATCCATCTACAAAATAAAGATTATAATGGAGCTATTACTCAAGTTCAAGCGATGGCAACCTACACTGACTTCACTCCAGAATTTCTATCACTATCTGCCCATGAAGCTATCTCTTGTCGAGGTCTTCCTGTTGCAGTTGAATCTTTATCCCGTCTCCTAACCTTTTTTTCCTTGGGGAAACCAATGCCAACAACAGAAGTCATAGTTTTTCGAACCCTTATCAAGATTCTTATTCAAGAACCTCAAAACGAAACTGAAGTTCTCAAATACATGAAACGGGCTCATGCTCGTTTCTCTGATCTTGGACCTGAACGGTTTTTCGGAACAGGTGAGGTTGGAAGAAGGGAACGAAACTGGTTTGTTCTGAACCTGTGGAATACTGGTTTGAAAAGTGGTCAGGAAAAGAACTATGAACTATGTGCAGAACTTTTCAGAATTTGTGCAGAGTATTACGGTGTTACAATTGACGGTGAAATTGAAGGAAATCATTTGATGGTATGCAAGTCACTGATATTAGCAGTGTCTGCATTGTTAGCTGGTGAGAAGCTAAGTTCAAACACATTGTCAGATACTGAAGTCAAACAAGCGATTGAATTGCTAGAAAAAGCTGAAAAGGTACTAATTGTGTTTTAGTTTCTGTATAATAGAAATTTAGCTGATAATTTGAACCCATTCACATGTTAAAAACTTGTACAGAAACTTGATTAAGCATTTGTTTTATCTTGGATGCAGATCTTAATGTCTGGCTCTATGAAAACCCATCTAGATGATGATCGAAACACCACAATTGAACCCCAGTTCTACTTTATTTACACATTAAGCGCATACAATTTATACACAAGACTGGATAGCACAGAATCAAAACAACTTATGTTGATAAAGAATTACGCCAAGTCGAAATATTGCAACCAAAATCACCTCCTTCAGATTGGTCTCAATGCCTTAGAAGGACCACAACCGAACACCGAAGTAGCTACATTTTGTCTCAATACTTGTATCTCTTTGTTTCTTTCTTTACCATCACCAGATTATCAGACCGTTGCTCTCATTCTTAGGAAATTAGTTAAAATCACCAGTGTTCATAAAGGCAACGTAGACGATAATAGCGATGATAATGCTGGGGTGTATGGGATTTACAAGAAAGCTTCAAGGATGATGGTGGGGTTGAAGGCAGGGGAATATCCTGTAGAGGAAGGGAAATGGCTTGCCATGTCAGCATGGAACCGTGCAGCTTTACCGGTGAGGTTGGGGCAGATGGTGGAAGCAAAGAAGTGGATGGATATGGGGTTGGAATTGGCGGGCAGGGTTGCGGGAATGGATACTTATATGTCTTGTATGGTGGACTTTGTTTCTGAAGTTGAAAAGAAAGTTCAGACTCAGGGTCATCTGATTGTTGGAACCTAGAGGTAGTTCTTATAATAAAAGCTCTAATGGCAGTACATTTTTTACTACATATATAATGTTAGTGATGACTGATGATTCAGTGAATTTTGTAACTACCTGACCCCGTTAGTTGTATATGTGAATTAGTTTGCTTTCTTTTATGTTTTGTTTGTAGCCTCTTAAAATCTTTCTATTAAGGTTACATGTGGCAAATTGAGCGGGTTGGAAACTTTTGGTGTAATTGAACAGGTCGGATTGAGTTAAATTAACCTAAAGCACTTTCTTATTTTATTATACTTTTGAAGGGGTCGATTTGTTGTCCTGCTAAAAACATAACCTAAATCGACCCTTTCACAAGTAAGTTTGCGCAACTGTAACTGTTAGGCTCTAGTTATGGCTTTAGATGACGTGAATATTGCTCAAGTTTTTCTTTTTCTTTTGAAAGGCAACAAGAGAATATTGATCAATTGATTTAGGCTTGTTCATTTACAGAAGGTATATCATATCTGCTGACGGTCTGTAGTTTCTTAATGTATGCCACATTGAGCTTGTATTATTTCTTAAAATGCTACTTTTTTGAGTTCTGTTTTCTGAATGAAGAATCATCTTAAGTACCTGATAAATTTATCCCTTCTTCGAAGATAAGATAGTTATTATTATTATTATTTTTTTTTAACGGCAAATGGGATATATGTAATCTTATTGTCTTTAAAAAGGAAATTAGTATTTTTGTAAGACTTCCAATTTAAATGTATTTATATGGTAGTATGGTACACCATTTATATGCCATTTAGTTATATTTACAAGTTATATATATTACTTTGTATATATTTATTTAATATAATTATTATTAAGACCTTGATTTTGGGCGGTTGGGCCTCATAATCTCCCTTGTCATATTTCTAGACATTTGGTATTTAAATCACCAGTGAAAGACTCAAAGACTTCAATCTACCTACCAAATGTGAAGCTGCAAACCAACGGATCTTTGGTCCAGCGGTACCGCGGTTACACTTGTGTACTCGCAGGGCTAGAGGTCTCGGGTTCGAACCTCGTCACCCGCTCTAGGAATTGAAATATATTCCTTGAAGGTGGCCCAAAGGGAAGGTTTTACCGACCCGCTCCGGGACTAAGGTACGGCCCGCCTACCCCTCGGGATGGTTTAAGGGTCGGATCCTCAGAGTGTGGTTCGGGTTTCCTGCCCGAAAGCGCGTGTGTGTGCAAATGATGACTAGGCTTCGGTCTGGACTGATGCAAGCTTGCCTTTCAAAAAAAAAAAAAATTTGTGAAGCTGCAAATAATACTATTATTTAAAATTATTATACACACATTATCCAATCCAAAACCAGATGGAGTATTATGGATAAGGGAAAAATCTATCCAAACACAAGTGACCCAATAACAAGTGTACATGTGTATGAAATCATCTTTGTGAGAACCACTAATCAAGTGTACATGTGTATGAAATCATCTTTGTGAGAACCACTAATTTACATCCAAAAGATATTGTGTTTGCCATGTCTCTCTGTGTCTCCCCTACTATAACCACATGAATTTTCCCAGATAATTGTAGAGAAAAAAAAAAAGTTATAAAATCATTATAACCAAAAGTAGTACTACTTGATTGACCAAAATGGCTACAGCTGCCTCAACCATGGCTAGCCAACTCAAGAGCAGTTTTGCACCTTCTTTTACAAGAGGTCTTGTTACTCCCAAAGGCCTTTCTGGTACACCATTTAAAGTCTTGCCTTCTTCTGGCAAATCCACCTTCACAATCAAGGCCATCCAAAGTGAAAAGGTTTTTTTTTTTTTTTTTTCATCTTATTTATAACTTTTAATTTAAGTTTTATACTACTTTGTTAAATTGTAAAAAGGGTAAAACTGACCATCTGTTGCTCCTTAACATTTGTGTTTCATGTCCCCAACCACTAAGCTAACAGACTACTTAAATTGTGTAGCTAACGAGATAATGGTTTTCTGTACTTGTATGCAGTTCATCAAAAAGTGTTTATATATCTGATCTGTGACTTTTTCGTTGATATGTTGGCGTGAGTAGAGTCTAACTTTTAACATAAAGTTATGTATGATAAGAGTAGTTCGTAAAGGCCAACACTTTAAATCCATATTGATTTTGAATGATTAACAATTCATATAAAAATAACTCCAAATTGAAAATTTCATATTGGTGAAAAAACTCTTAACCCCTCAGAGAATGATAAAACATGAGACTATCTTATCTAAAGATATTGAGGCAAGTAATATTGAAGTTTCGAAAGGATAAAATTCTGAATAATCTTAATAGTCTATAGTCATGATGATGGGTATTTGATTTGGATTTCTTTTGTACTATGCAGCCCACTTACCAAGTAGTTCAGCCCATCAACGGTGACCCGTTCATTGGAAGTCTCGAAACACCAGTGACATCAAGCCCATTGATTGCCTGGTACCTATCAAACCTTCCTGGATACCGCACTGCAGTCAACCCATTGCTTCGTGGTATTGAGGTCGGGCTAGCTCACGGGTTCTTTCTAGTTGGCCCATTTGTGAAAGCTGGCCCATTAAGGAACACAGAGTATGCAGGAGCAGCTGGATCACTAGCTGCTGGTGGATTGGTTGTGATTCTAAGCATTTGCTTGACAATGTATGGGATTGCATCGTTTAAAGAGGGAGAACCATCGATCGCACCATCATTGACCTTGACCGGAAGGAAGAAAGTGCCGGACCAACTTCAAACGGCTGATGGTTGGGCCAAGTTCACTGGTGGATTCTTCTTTGGTGGAATTTCAGGAGTCACTTGGGCTTATTTCCTTCTCTATGTACTTGACTTGCCTTACTATGTTAAGTAATTGGCAACCTGATTTACACCTCTTTTTAAAGAAGTTGAATTGCTACATATGGAAGGTTGTATATTAAGGGATGATGGATTTTTAAAAAAATATTGTTTATGGTGCTGGATTATTTTATATGTCTTGTAACTCTTTATGGTAACAAGACATGCATATGTAGTGGTATTATAATAATTCTACCATGACTCGTTCAACACCAGAAACCATATATAAACACTTACATTACAAATGTTCATCTCTAAACTTGAATCACAACTTCTTAATTGAAAGGTTTTCTCAATATCGCTAAGCCAATAGACCTTTGCTAATCAATGATCGTCTTTTGATGATGCCAAACTTTGGTTAATACATCAGAAACTCGAAATATTCAATCAAAGACGATAAAATTGAGTATTTGGCGACTAAGCGGTGTTTTGACGTGTATAAATGACTATAAATTTAGTGCCTTCGTCCCAGAACAATTGAACTGGGACGGATGGAGTATTATATTACTCAGTTTTATGATATTTATTTTCATTAACGAATGATAAAAAAAGAAGTTCAATAATGTATGATAAAAAAAGAAGGAAGTTTTAAACTCGCGGTTCACTGATTGTGTTTTCGAATTTTTCATCAAACATATTTAAGTTTTGAGTACATATACTATTTCTGTCTATTTGTATGCCTTTTGCTACATATTTATTTTGATGATTCATATTTTCATATATATATATACAAAATAAGAGGTTAGCGTAACAATAATATTTATAGATAATTGTAACCAGAACCGGTCGTGAGAATTTAAGAACCGGTCGTGAGAATTTAAATACCTAGAACAAGTGAAAAAAGGCCGACCCTAATGAATAATATAATATAAACTATTTAAAAAGATCCTTAGACCCTAACGAATAATATAAGCTATTTAAAATGGACCTTTGAACTTGCTATAATGCTAGTGGACTTTGATTTTTTTTTCCCTGAGGTTTTGATTGTTCTTTTTAGACCTATTGTCATTCGTCTTCGAATCTTCAATTGTATTTACATAGTTATCACGTTTCTCAAATCTCCGATTGTATTTGTATATATATAAATTGAGCCCCTGAAAATGTCGTGTCCTGCTCCCCCTCCATGCCCTCCCCCGGTTGTAACTTAAACCATCTCATTATTAAAATTGAAATATGTATGAAATTCTATGTATATATGTAAAAAAATATATTTTATAATTACTATTGTAACTATAGATATTATAAATATAGTCATATAAAACTCTAAAATGATGATGTCGTCATTAAGCTAATTACCCTTTAATTTTTATGATGATGATGTCATAATTATAAATTAATTTAATTAAAAAAATAATACGAAATCTTTTATAAAAAAAATACTAATCTCTCATAAATTGTAATTTTAATTTTCTAAAAAAATTTAAAAGGTATTTATTGTTACTAATTATTATTATTATTATTATTATTATTATTATTATTATTATTATTATTATTAATATATATATATATATATATATATATATATATATATATATATATATATATATATATATATATATTTATATATATATACTCAACTTTGAGCGAGATTTATTATTATTATTATTTACTTTTAATATAATAATTATAATTATAATTTTTATATTACTAGTATTCAAATATGGATTCTTTTTACGAAATTAATTACGTTACATATGTAGGCGAAAATACATGTCTCTATATAGTATAAACAACGACAAGTTTCTTAGTCAAACGGGCCATTAAAATAAATGACTTTAGCATTTACATTCACTTAATATCTAAAACATATTATTAAATTGTTTCGATTAAACAAACCCGTGATTTCACGGGTCATTTCACTTGTTATTATAAATTGGTAAAAAAGTTATTATTATTATTATTATTATTATTATTATTATTTATTATATTATTATACTCCGTATTATTTATTATTATTTTATTGGAGTATTTATTTATATATTTATACTAGTTTTATGAGCCCGTCCGTTGGACGGAAGTTGTGAATATACGTTTTCACAATTGTTGAATATCTAACAATAGCAGAAGTACATATTATGGTGAAGCTCGTTTAAGATACTGAGGTTTGTGAGCCCGCTCGTTGGGCAAGAAGTGTTTACTGTGAACCTGACTGTTATGACCAAATGTTTACGACAATTTAAACAAAATAAATGAAAATAGAACAAAACCCATCATCAAATCATCATTTAACTGAAAAACTAATATGAACATCACCAATTAAAGTGACAAACAAATCAAGTCAAGTTAGGTTCAACTGAAATGCGAAAAATCAATAGTAAGTTGGAAGCCATTAAATATGAAGGACATAGTAAATATTAAGAATACAATTAAAGAAAATATAGTTTACGTATGTTTTGAATTTTTATTTTCTTTTAACTATTTTGTTACATTCAATATTCTATATTTAGATAACATAACATGTTTTTCTACCTATATTAAATTTAGTAATTACATATGTGACTATTAGGGATATACATACAGAAAATTTTATTATTATATACTCCGTATTTAGATAACGTTTTTTACCTATTTAAATTAGGATTAAATTTAGTAACCACATATGTGACCACTTGGATTGATAGCAAGTGGTTGAAAAGAATTCCAGAGAGTAAATACGATTATGCAAAGATAGATATAATTGATATATATATATATATATATATGAAACCATAAAAGTGCCTTAATTTTAGGCTTCTACCATTTATTTATATTAATTATTAAATTAATAAATTAAAACTTCAATCAATAATTAAAATAAGACGTAGTTGAAGTGTTATATTAACACGTGGAATAATGATTTGTTTAAGAAAAATAATCGCATTTTGGAAATAGTACGGAGTATTTTCTTTTTAATAGTTAAGATTATTATATATTTATCTTTATCTTTTAAAAGGTAACAATCGGCTAATATTTAATTAATTAAGATCATTATATATGTTATCTTTATCTTTTAAGGTAACAATCGGCCATAATTTGTTAATAATTAATTTAATATTTAATTTGATTTAATAATAGAATGACACGTAGAATTATGCAATTCATATTTATTAATAGAATGACATGTAGGATAATTTAAAGTAGATTAATTTAGGAGATGACACGTAGGCATAATGGCACGTGTTTTATAATAATGTATATGTATGTATGTATATGTATGTATAGATAGATAGATAGATAGATAGATAGATAGATAGATATATTATATACTAGTAATATGATAAGCTTTGATTTTAAGAGTTTTGCACAAGTAATTATGAAAACGTAGCGCCCCTTGCATTCCAGACAAACAATAAAACCAAAACTATATTCGTTAATTCTTGGGGCGCAAGGATTAAAACTCTCTGGAGAGAATCTAACCCTCTTTTCTGCAATTCTTGGGCGACAAGTATTAACAGGTTTTAAATCTTTTCGTTAATTCCATTGAGGGCATTTAACTCTCGAACGCCTAACAGTAATTTAAGGAGTTCTGCAGCAGCCGAAAACTTAATCGATTGATTAAGACAAAAAATGTCGCAAGTTCGTGAAATTGAATTTCATATTTACAACTCAATGACTAAACGAAAGGAAAAATTCACTCCAATTGTTCCCGGAAAAGTCTCGATGTATGTCTGTGGCGTTACCCCTTACGATTACAGTCATATCGGTCACGCTCGTGCTTACGTCGCTTTTGATATCCTTGTTCGGTATATATATATTATCCGTATCTATATCTATTTTTGTAGTGTGCGTTACTTTACTGATTTGTTTAACAGTTGATTTCATGTAAATTGCAATATTTTGTTTAATTTATGTAACTGAGTGTAATTGGAGCTCATTTGGTTCATACATGATGGGGTGGGTTAGCCCGTTAGGGCTTATAACTACACTGTAAAATTTAAAGGCTTATTATGTATACTGCATGGAGGATTTGTATATTTATAATTTCAAAACATTTATGTAACGAATTCTAGGCTTTGGCTTATGAAGAGAACTGTTGGGAAATTACGGTCTCACTAATTCCCACCACCCAGCCCAACAATAATAGTAAAGAAATAAGAACAATACACAACACAAGATTTAACGTGGAAACTCCAAAACAGGAGAAAAACCACCGGCCCCCAAAGAGAGAAATACACTATATCACAAATTGTTACAATGATATAGACGACTCTCTTAAGCCAACTACACTCTCCAAAATATTTAACTAATACAACTCTCAAACAAGGGTAAGAAAGAAAGAAATAATCAAATACTTAAAGTGTATTGATTGGTGCGATTTGGAATGAAGACTTAGCCCCTCTTATATAACCAAGTCACTCACCCCTCACATCTTCCTCCCACCAATGTGGGATAAACATATCTTCTACTAGCCAAAATAAACCAACAAATCTCCACCTTTTGGATAGAAGAAGATAACCATGCTTCCACATTGCAAGGATAACCGATGTAGACGCTTCTTCGACGACAACTTCAAGATCCTCATCTTCATGCCGTTGACATTATCTCCCAAGAGACAAAACTTGCATCTTCATCGAACATTGTCTAAACCGACAATCATTGTCATCACAGACAATCATAACTCTTAACAAGAATTATCATACTCCACCATAAAGAGTATAGCACTTAGAATATCGCATTCCAAGCATTTCACCTCGGCACATGTTGTTGAACAACCAGCTGAAACTTTATGGTGCAACTTCCCTGTTTGGCTTTCCCGAAAGTCCCATCAGCTACAACATCAGTTTCCACCACACAACCTGCATCAACGCCAAACCAATGCCCATGTGTAATTGTGGAACCGCTAACGAACATCCCTTTCCACGGTGGCGCGGACACACCATGAGGATGACGTGACTTCAGAGGAATTCGTCACTCTCCGTAACAACGGAGACAATGTTAGCATCTTTGGAGCCATTTGCCGGATTAGCTCCACCGGGACAATTAACCCTTACATGCCCAGTCTTCCCGCACTTCCAGCATGTCAGATTCTTTCTAGAGTTTCCCTTCTGCCTATCCGAACACAACAGTACCGTAGCTTCTGATGACGAGACCCCGTTACCTTCCAATCTTTTCTCCTCGAATAGGAGCTTGCTAGTAACATCTTCAAACTTCAACGTTTCTTTCCCGTACATTAGAATAGGTTTCATGTGCTCATAGGACGATGATAAAGATAATATCAACCTCAAAGCTTTATCTTCATCATCCGTTTTAACTCCAATAGCCTCCAGTTCCGAAACAATACCGTTAAGAATACTTAGATGATCTGAAATCTTTGAACCCCCATCCATACGTAGAGTATGAAATTGTTCTTTAAGACACAACCGATTTGAGATGCCCTTGCCCTGGTACAACTGCTCTAGTTTAGCCCAAAGCTCATTTGCCGTTGATAACCCGTGCACATTTGCAAGCACGTTCTTTGCAAGACACAAACGAATCGCACTTGCTGCCCTCAAATCCATATCATCCCATTCTTCTTCATCGAACTTACTGCTAGAATCACTGCCAGAAACAAAGGTGGGTTTACCTTTCAACGCCTTGTGTAAACCGCATTGAATCAACACATCCTTGACTTGAACCTGCCATAAGCCAAAATTGATCCTCCCATCAAATTTTTCTACATCAAACCTCATTGGACTGAACTTCGACATCGTATCCGTATCCTATAAACAACACTTTCTCTGATTTTGCTCACGTTTCGAATAGCCAAAAGATGTAGCAGGTAGCCAGGACCCTTTAAATCGGAAATCCACAACTCGCCACTAACAAATCCAACTATTACTACGAATCAGAAAAAATATTGTCTAACCAGATACTCTATACGATCAATAGAAATCGTTTCTGATGTGGACGATCCACTCCCGTGGCAACCACAGAGCATACTCCGACTCCTATAACCGAGACCCCCGTCAAACCTGACGCTCTGATACCAGTTGTTGAGAAATTACGGTCTCACTAATTCCCACCACCCAGCCCAACAATAATAGTAAAGAAATAAGAACAATACACAACACAAGATTTAACGTGGAAACTTCAAAACAGGAGAAAAACCACCGGCCCCCAAAGAGAGAAATACACTATATCACAAATTGTTACAATGATATAGACGACTCTCTTAAGCCAACTACACTCTCCAAAATATTTAACTAATACAACTCTCAAACAAGGGTAAGAAAGAAAGAAATAATCAAATACTTAAAGTGTATTGATTGGTGCGATTTAGAATGAAGACTTAGCCCCTCTTATATAACCAAGTCACTCACCCCTCACATCTTCCTCCCACCAATGTGGGATAAACATATCTTCTACTAGCCAAAATAAACCAACAGAGAACCACAATATTGTTGATTTGGTTATACATATAGACAGAGATTGGTAGGCGATTTAGAATTCACAATGTATAGTATGTACGTGTCCTATTATATGGTTATTGTTTTAGCTTATTGTGTATAAAATGTTGTTTTTGTAGCTGAAAGTGAGTTGAATTGGTAATAACTGAATGTAGATAAATATGGTGGAAATAATCATTTGTGATATTTCTTTGAAAATTTGTTTTGCAACTGTAGTAAACTGCGGTGGTGTCTTTACTAACCTTATTCTGAGATACTCTGATTAACGGTTTGATTATTTTCATCTTTAAGGTTCTTGAAATACTTGGGCTATGAAGTTAAATATGTGCGGAACTTCACTGACGTAGACGATAAGGTAAGATGTTCAAAGCTTATGTTGCATTCGATACTCCAAGTAACTGAATAAATTGTCTTTGACCTTTCGATTTGTTTCAATAGTTGATCTTTGCGTATGATTCTTACTTCTGTGTCTCTATTAAATGTGCATAGTTTAGTCTCGTTTTTATATGTTTTTCCTAAACATGTGTTTGGAAGACAAAAATGTTTGTAGTTAGTTGGGTATGCCCAACTTATATTTCTTGTTCTTGTTTGTTTCCTATAAAGCTTTGCTAGAAAATTTCACAGTACCCAAAAATAAGTGTGGCATAGTAATTTTGAGTTGCTCATATATAGATTATCAAAAAAGCCAAAGAATGCAACGAGGAACCATTATCTTTGAGTGCCCGGTTTTGCGAAGAGTTTTTGATTGATATGGATGATCTACAGTGCTTGTTACCCACTGAGCAACCACGCGTTTCGGATCACATGGATCAAATAAGAGATATGATTAAAAAGGTATTTTTATTTTGCATCTTTTTTATTCGATTGTAGCGGGAATCATACATGTACAAGATTTTCATTGTATTTTCTCTCTGTGTGTGTCCTGTGCAGATGATTAACAATGAGTGTGCATATGTTGTCGATGGCGATGTCTATTTTTCTGTTGATAAATTTCCCGATTATGGGCGGCTCTCTGGAAGAAAGCTCGAAGACAATAGAGCTGGCGAGCGGATAGCTATCGATCCAAGGAAACGTAATCCAGCTGACTTCGCCTTGTGGAAGGTATGAATGTGTGTGTGTGTGTGTTTCTTTTTTTTCTTTTTTTTTTATGGCGAGCTCACACTCTGTAGAAGGTGTATTTCTTTTAAACTTTATTTAGAGATAGGAATATATAAAGATGCAAAACAGGTGGGGTAGGTTACTGGTCGACATTTATTCTGCAGACATATTGAAATTTTATTTGTGGATCTGGTTGGGTCGGATCGACACACAAACAGTTAGGTGATGCTTGTTTTTTAAGATTTTTTTTGTCTGAGGATCTGTGGACCATGTCTGTATAGAAGATATCGCCTATAGGTCACTATGCCGAATAGTGAATACTGTTTGTTTCTAGCCTGCAAAATAAGTTAATCTTGTCTACGGCACTAAGAAGCATGTTTCTATGTCTGCTAGTTTGCAGACATAATAAGACATTATTTTATTTTATTTAATCAGAAAAACAAACCATCCTCAGTAAAAAAACGTCTGCACATTAAAAGACATAATAAGATCAGCATACTGAAAAACAAACACCACCTTAATTTGTTTTATAAATGTATAATAATTGGAATAATAAAATATGAACAAGAAAAGTATGTTGTATGGTTGTTCAGGCTGCTAAACCAGGGGAGATCAGTTGGGAAAGTCCGGTGGGCCCAGAAAAAGAAAGAGAAAGACCAGGATGGCACATTGAGTGCAGTGCAATGAGTGCATTTTATTTAACCGAAAAATTCGATATTCATGGCGGTGGGATGGATTTAATCTTTCCGCATCACGAAAACGAGATTGCTCAGAGTTGTGCTGCATGCCCAAATAGCAATATAAATTACTGGATGCATAACGGTTTTGTTACTACTGCAAATGATGAAAAAATGGCAAAATCCGTTGGTAACTTTTCAACTATTCGTCAGGTACATATATATTTACTTAATTGTATGTACATCTCATTGATGCTTTTGATTAATGGCGTACTTACTAATACTAATATATAATAATATTATATTCATGAATTTGTCCAGGTCACTGAACTGTATCACCCACTTGCCTTGAGGTATTTCTTGCTTGGCACACATTATCGATCCCGGTTAATTACTCAATTACTCAGATCGAGACCTCCTCGGATGCTGTTTTTAGCATGTATCAGGTAGAAAACTTTTATATATATTTTTTAAGTATGGATATATATAATTATATTGTATAATATATAAGTGTGTTGACTTATTTTTGGGTTGGTAGACCCTGGAACGTTGTGAGAGGGCTATCTTACAATTTCAAGAAGAAACCCAAAAGGACATTACTGTTGCTGGTGGCAAGAAATATCCTCCTACTAATGAAGCTCAAAAATGCATCCTGAGAAGTCAACTTGAAGAGAAATTATCTGATGACTTACACGCACCTACTATTCTGAAATCCGATCTTCAAGATGCGTTAAAATCGATGAACAAAAGTCTGGACACGCTCAAGGTCAGAAAGTTAACTTTTACTTAATCCCACTTCCCT
This sequence comes from Rutidosis leptorrhynchoides, assembly GCF_046630445.1. NCBI lineage: Eukaryota > Viridiplantae > Streptophyta > Magnoliopsida > Asterales > Asteraceae > Rutidosis > Rutidosis leptorrhynchoides. Next base: position 77,188,739 of record NC_092338.1, on the reverse strand, counting down.
AGAGGCGTTGTATAATGATGGTTGTAAAAATTTGATTAATATATGGTTAATCTTTTTACAAGTAGGACGGTTTAGATTTTTCAAAATTTATCTGATTAATCGGTCAATGGGTCAAAATCGGATTTAGTTGGTTAAAATCAGTCAAAGTCAAAGTTTGTCAACATTTTAATTTGGAGCATTTGAACAATTGAATGATTGTGCTTATGTTTTCAGACAATTATGTTAAAGTCTGTGTTTCTTTATGATGTTTATGGTTTTCAAACTCCAATTCGATTTAAGCGATTAATCCCTACAAGGTTCCGACCGATTAATCCATGGTTAGCAATTTTTACAATCTCGTGTATGACAGTTCTATGTTTAACTCTTTGTACGGCTCTAAACACACCAACTTGGGTCCGTTGACCTTAAATACTTTGTCTTGACTGATAATATATACATTTTCTTGATGTCTGTATCTATTTATCATACATATTTTGTTGCTGTATGTATCATATATGTATCTTACTTTCACCGTTTTGCAGCTATCAAACATTCAGTCTCTAACTGAACTAGAGAAAGAGGTGAGGGTTGTTTTGGATGTTTTAGGACTTCCATCCACTTCAACATATACCGAGGTTTTGAATCAACTAAAAGCGAAAGCGCTAAGAAGGGCAAATTTAACCGAAGAAGATATATTGCAGCTTATAGAAAAGAGAATGTTATATAGGAAGAATAAGAAGTATGATAAAGCTGATAAGATTAGGAAGGAATTGAGTTACAAGGGGATTAATCTGAAGGATGAAGGTGACGAAACTACATGGCAGCCATGTCTGCCGGTTGAAGAAAAAAAAGAAGAAAAACTATAAGTTTTTTTTATATGATTATAATAATTGTAACTATTATAATTATTATTTTATTTATTAACCTTATTTCAACTACAAAGAGCAAAAATCCTGAAATAGCTAATGATTTCTACATTAATTATAGAGCTATGTAATTATATTATATTTTATATTTATATATACATGTTTTTTCAAGCTTTTGGATGTATCCGTACCCATAAATTGATCCTTCATATTACCGTATATATATATTAAACAACATATATAAATATTCATTAAATGACTCTATTAATCGAGTCAACAGTAAGCGTCGATTTGTTGATGTTGGTAGTATTTTTTGTCTAGCGGTTAAAAGGTACCAGTATAATGGTCTAGAACTGCCTAGTCGGATGAGATCTCTGTGGGGTGGCCTTATCAGTCTTTGGACCAAGCTGAGAGTGGTCCGTCTAGCGTTCTGACAAGTGACTGAACTCTTAAATGTAGGGTCTATTTATAGGCGTAGAATATCCGAAATTCTCGGGAACACGTGTCAGATACTGATTAATTTGGTTATGCGAAATATACGGAACCGACTTTGGTGTGGGCTGACGTGGCTGCGTGCCGCTCACACGCCTATTCAAGGGCTTAAGCATAGAAGCTGCCTACAGGGCGCTTACGCATGACGTTGGGCGCCTGACTGAACACTGGACAACTGTTAACAAAAACTGCTATTATTGCTGCCTTTTATGTGTAAGAACGATGCTTTTATGCGTGTATCCCCTAGGATACACCATTAGTTGGCGACTTGATTGTAGCTTAGGCCTCAATTGAACTTCAGGCACGTTTAAAACCCAAAGAATTTTGATTCTACCATTTTCATTGCGTCTCACAATTTTTTTTAAATCTACTTATTGATCGGAGGCCTATTCGAAAACAATCTCTCTATCCACAGAACATTGAGAGAGGACTTTTGCTACCCCTGTGTTGTTTTCACTCTGAGTGGAGAAATGACAGGGGAATGATTGTCTACATCTTACCTCCCCATATTCCACTTTTGTGGAATTGAGTTTTATTGTTGTTTTTGTCTATAAATATTCGCTAGTTCTAGTGTGTACGTAAAATTAACCATTTAAATATCGAAATTATGATTTTATTAATCGTTTAAAAGGTTGGGATTAAATAACGTATATGTATAAATAACGAATATGGATATACATATAGTTGATGTGAAATAATTTACGAATCGAGTAGGGATGATATTTATCATCTACGTTCAAAGAGAACATTAAAAATTAGTAAAATGTCTTTTTTCGGCATCATAAGGACCTCGAATGTCAAGACACTATTCAGGAGTCTTTATTTAGGGTCGTTTTAGGGTGATCTCGAGAATTACAGCACAATCTGACACCGAAGGTTATGCGCGGCCAAATGGTACTCTATTTGGCGGCGCATATTAATTATTTAAAAAAGCTTGTTTAATGAAGTGACGTTAGATTCAAATCTATATGAGTTATACATAATTACATTCTGACTGAAATAATAGGCCTTAAAACAATATGTTATAACCAAAATGACATATATACGACACATATTTATGTACTAACATATATGGATATACATTTACATATACATGTACATGTCATGGTATAAATTATAAAAATTATTATCAAAGATAAGATAAGATTGTAAAATATACAAATATGTAAATATTGGAGTATTAAATTCATATATCTTATCAAAGTTGTTACTTTCTATTTATTATCGACTTATAGTAAATCAAAACTAAAGTTTTACACTAAAAACTATATGTCAAATTGTTAATCAACTATAAATATCAATCAAAAGTAGCTCAAAAGATATGCAACTAACTAATAATCTTAGATATTACACATGACATTAGTTAAAACCAATATTACTTACATGTGTAACATATTTTGTTTAATTGACAATGACAATTACACGTTTTTTGTGTATTTATTTCATTATATTACGCTATATTATATTGAATATTCATAAATATCCATTAACCCCTTAATTTAACACTGTATGGATATGGATATTGACTAATGAACTCAACTAAATAAATATAGGTATGTGATATTTTCACTTCCTTTTTGATATCCACTCTAATTTCATGTTAGTTTCTCGAAATATCCTACTGTAAATACTCATAAGAAATTTGTTAGAAATATAATTTAAAGCTAGTTTAGTATATTTAAATGGATCTATCGAGTGGCGAAACTAAGAATTTTTTTTACCGGGGGCAAAAGAAATTTTTAAACCGTAGCAATTTTTTTGGACAAAGTTTGAAGATTTTAGGCCAAAAGTTGAAGATTTTGGAGCAAAATTTGAGGATTTTGGGGCAAAAGTTGGAGAAATTTGGGCAAAATTTAAAGGTTTTAAAGCAAAATATGTAGGTTTTGGAGAAAAAAATCCACCGAAGTCAAAATCGAACGACCCAAAATTTTTACCCTGAAAAAAAAAATCACTGGAGCTGCCGCCCCTTCCCCCACAATTTCGCCTCTGGATCTATCAAATATGTTTATAAATAAATATGAATGTAAATGTAAATATAAATATTTTTTTTTTAAATAAATACGACATGCATATGACATCAAGGGTAATGAGAACCAAAGAGCTTCTTATCTTTATTTAACGATTTAAAAACTGACACAACAGCAACCAACCGCTAAATCCACTCATCTCGCGCCAAATCCAAATCCCCAAATGGCCGTCATCCTTCAACCCAATGCTCCACCGTTCCTCGGCCGTTCTCCGATAACATCTCCGTCGTCTCTCCGCCACAAATCCAACACTCACATCCTTCTTCAACGAAGGAAGAGATCGATTTCTTTCACTTGCCAATCAATCAGTGATGATACCGATGATGTAATGTCTAATTTCTCATAAATTTCTACTTCCATTTAGTTTATCAATTTATTTAATTTCACTTTCTTCTTTTAAATTAGGGTTATTTGTTGGACGCACCTGTTTCAGCTGGAGACGGTTTCTCTTTTAGTGGAGGTTCTTAATATTTAATTTAACTTCAGTTCTCACCCTTTGTAATTTCGTACAATCCGTTGTTCGAATTCGAAATGTACGAATTATTGAGTATTATTGTTTGATTTACAGGAAAATACTCTGATGGACCGAATCCAGCTGATGAGTGGTTTAAAAAAGGAAAATATGTAAGTTTCAAGAACCAAACAATATACAATTGAGTTCTGCTTTATTTTCAATTTTCAATTTCAATTTCAATTATTCTTTAACAAATTTTGTAATTTGTAGATGAAAGCTCATCCTGTTTATGGCACTAGTGGAAAGGCCAAAGATCCGATTTTCGGTCTTACAATGGGTGGCAGTTCTCAATCATCCACAGATGTTTTTAGGTACTTTTAAAAGTATTTATTCTATTTTTAAGTGTTCCCTCCATCCTATTAAATTTGTAATAGTAAAAATTTTGGGATGTTGATGAAATTTTGTTAAACATTTTTTTATGATAATCGTTTAGAGTCAAACGTCCCAGTTTGTTTAGGATGGAGGATTTGAAGTGATAGTGATTTAGGTGATTGTAATGCAGTAATTGAAGGTGGACTATTTGCAGGGCTTACCGTTTGAAACATGCTCGCTATATTTATTTTTTGCCGTAGATGGTTTTGCGTAGAAAGTGGAAATGTTGATAAACCTCCAGTCCTATTAATTCATGGTTTTCCTTCACAAGTGAGTCTTATTTGTGAATAATAAGATTTTTAAAATATACCAAGAAACTAATTTATATTTAATTAATGTAAGTTATTTTTCACCTGATGCTTGTTAGGCTTATTCGTACCGCAAAGTGTTGCCACTGCTATCCAAGGATTATCACGCTATCGCTTTTGATTGGTTAGGTGAGACAGTACATCTTGTACAACTATGTTATTTTAAATGTGCTTAGTGATTTGTTTTTAGGGCAGAAGTTCACATTATAATGATGATATATCCTTGGTCCTTGATGATGTCTATTACTTCTTGCAGGCTTTGGGTATTCAGATAAGCCGCAACCCAAATATGGATTTGATTACACCTTAGATGGTAAACTTTGCTTCATAAACAAACGGATTGATATATTTTCTTCAGTTGTTTTTATTTAAATGTGATTTAAGATACATAAAAGAGAATAAAAAGCTTCAAAATTTGTAGTATTTTCTGGTATGCAGAATATGTGTCGGCTCTAGCATCTGTTATAGACGAACTTGGTGTCAAAAAGGTTTCACTTGTTGTTCAGGTATGTTTTTTGTATCCACTTAAATATCTTGATCTTATAAAAGGGATTATGGTACATATAACTTTTAGATGACATTTTTAAGCTTGCAGGGGTACTTTGCGCCCATTGTTGTTAAATATGCAAGCGAGCATCAGGAGAAGTTGAATGATCTCATACTGCTAAATCCCCCGGTAGATTTTCCCAACTTTCTCAATACAAATTTTTAATTATTTATCTGTTTTGGGATGCAGTTTTTGGTGTAGCAACTATAAACTGGAAACTTAATTTATTGAAATAAGCACACTATATTAAGAATTGCTAGGGAAAATATTCAGACTATCGGTAGAATTGGCAATTTAGGCCCATATACGAGTAACTGGCCAATTTGGGGTGTATGTTATAAATTATCCTTACCTTTTTTATTTTTTTGATAAATCGTCATTTTTGTGAATGTACTTTCAATGGTAAAACTGTTGGAAATTTCAGTGAAAACAAACAACTAACAACAATCAATTATTAGCAAATAACCAACCCAAACCAACACTCATGTAATTGAGGTTACACTCACAAACAACAAACGGATCCATAACTATTAACATAGCAATTAAACCAAACAAAAAGATAAATAACACAAACAGGTATAATGCACACCATGTAAATGTTGGCCATATATTTATACTAAATTGTATTTTTAACTGTTAATGTTGTTTTTTCAAGACTTTATAAAAATTGGGTTGCTTTTTAACAGGTAACAGCCAAGCATGCAAACCTGCCTTCAACATTGTCAATATTCAGCAACTTTTTGTTGGGTGAAATATTCTCACAGGTATAATGCTCGCCGACACATGTAAATTCCATGTTAAATTTCACCTGTTGAAAATTATAGGATCCCATTTGTAAATCGATCCCAGTTGACTTATCTGATCTCTCGCTTACCAGGATCCTCTTAGGGCCAGTGATAAAGCCTTGACAAGCTGTGGACCCTACAAAATGAATGAAGATGATGCTATGGTGTATAGAAGACCATATCTTACTTCTGGTTCCTCAGGCTTTGCTCTAAATGCATTAAGTCGTACAATGAAGAAGGAACTTAAGGTGCTGTCTGGTCTTTTGTTTCGTGAATTTTTCTGGCCTTTTTACTAGAAGGGTAGACAAATGAGTAGGTCGGGCAGGGTGAGTAACGGGTTAATGGGTTGTGGTCAAAACAAAGGTCGAGTTGGGCTCACATTTTGTCCATATTCTGTTAATTTATACCAACTGCACAAGGTTTTAGGCAACATACATTGATACTTAGGGCGTATTTGAGCTAGTTTGACTCATTTGAGATCTTTCTTTCCAAGTTATAGTTACCTCTATCCAATTTGACCTGATAGAGATACTACATGATAGGAATTGACCTATTCCTAACTAAATGGGCCGGATTTACCATTTTGATAAATGGATCGAAGGTTTTTGCTGCTACATTTTCTTTGGATTATATTTCATTTCTTTGGTATTTTGAATATGGGCAGAAATATGTTGAAGAAATGAGAAAGATTTTAATGGATGATGATTGGAAAGTTAAAACTTCTGTATGTTGGGGACAAAGAGATCGTTGGCTAGATTTTGATGGAGTTGAAGATTTCTGCAAGGCTGCAAAACTTCGATTAGTTGAACTTCCAATGGTACTAACAATTGTCTCAAACAGTTTATCTTCTTTGAATATTAGGGTGGCTAAATAGGCGGGTCACCAACGGGGTTAAATGTGTAATGTGTTTTACATGTTGGGTTGACTTGAAACACGCAAAAGCTTGAAGCTTTTCTTATAAATAGTGTATTAAATACGGAGTATCAAATTAAATATTAAATATTAATACGATAATATATAATAAACAATTTTCTTGCAGGCAGGGCATCATGTACAGGAGGATTCTGGTGAAGAACTGGGAACAATTATTGCTGGACTTGTTAGCAGAAAGGTTCGGATTTGAGGTCTTGAGCACATTGCCTTTTATAATATATGTGTTAAATGTGTCGATGAAGCTATATCATATAGTATAATTGAATACAAAATGATAATATATATGTGATTATTTATATTTATTGTTATTGTGAAATACATATGAATTTGAAGAAAGAAAACATGTATACTGACTATTTGTTAAATAATTTTGACTTGAAAATAATGCAAGGGATGTTGTGTAATCATATTGTATGTTTGTATTTGTATGTATGAGTCTATGTCAGTGATTGATGAATGGATCAACCCAACATGTATCGTCCTGAACCGCTTTGTGCCATCTTCTCTTGAATGTTTCTAGTTCTCTTTGCGACTGTTTTCGAACCTGCAAATCAAAAACAATATTCAAATTTGTCTTCCTCATCGCAAAGAGTTTTTTATTTACTGTATGCCATTTGTTTGAAGTAACTGTTAAAAGTTACTAGGATTGTCGACTTTTCCTTTCGTTTTTCAATGAGTTTTGTAGCTGAGTGAATGTTGTATGTATCGAACAACATACGATTTTAAGTGCCGCCCAAATTATAATCCCATATATAAATTTTGAACAAAACCACATTAAAGTATTACTTAATGTCAAAGCTAGTAAGGTATATATCATCATAATCATAATTTAGTACTAAATCAATAATCACCTACCTCGGTTCTTAAATCAATGTGGTTATCTTCCATTGAGACTTTAGCATCTTGTGAAGGCTGTTTTGATGATTCACTATTTGTCTGCATAAACAATTTAAAACCCTTCAATAAATTCACATGATCACATGTGCATACATTCCTTTATTCATACTTATACTCCTAAATCAACCCATGTGCATTAGTCAACCATCATCTTATTCTTACAAACGTGCAATTGACTTCTTAAAACATCTTACGTAAACAATTATTAATATTCCCATGTTTCACCAAATATCATGTTAAAAAATCATTAAATCAGCATACAGAATATACAGTACTATTTAGATAAACAAACCTTGTTTTCTGAACCACCAAGTGTTGGAAGACCATAGTGAACCACATACTCCGAATCAACAATACCAATATATTGTGTTCGATTCCCCTGCGCACAATAGCCTAGTTGCATGTCCAACCCCCACGCATGAATCAAGTCGTTCTGTCACAAATCGAATATCTTTTGTTATTCAAATCATTGTGAAATTGAGCTCAAAATCAAGATGATCCATGTATGACTTTAGGGTTATGATCCATATATGCACACCACTAAACATGCTTTAAGGTGTTGTACAGTAAAATGTCATAAAACGTATTTGATAGTGTACAGATCACTACCTAAAAAAGGTGTATGTAGTTACCTGAATCATATACCATACGCAACGCCATGCTTCTTTTGAGAACACGGGGGCCATCATTTCGACCCACCTAAATTGCACCACTAAAATGTTTTAAAAATTTAAAGAGGGAGACTAACGTTGAATGCTAGGATAAATGGATGAATCTATTAGTTTCTTACCCTGTACATGGAGGTTCCGTACTGTTTCTATAACAGTGTTTTTTCGAGCGACTCATCCTTTCAATCCTTCTGTTACCATAAAATACAGTAAAAACATATGTAAGTTAACAGAGTTGACTTTTAAGGTCAAAGATTATACTTTTGAACTTACGAACCAATACAAACTACTTTGTTTTTTATAGAACACATTTAAGACTCATTTGAAGTATCATATCATACGCCAACGGGTTAAAGGAATTTTTTTACAATAGTTGTAATATATCCATGTAATTTCTATCTTTGGAAGTACATAATTTGACCTATAAAGTCAAATGTGCTTGAAGATTAACTGTTATACCTGTGCACTGTGGACCCTTTTTCTCGTGTTGTTAATTCATGATGCACCTCTGATTTTTCAGGATCGAGTGCAGGCTGAGATATGTGTAGTCCTTCATTTCTCATTATTGATACATATCTACATCATTCATATCACAAATTGTCACATTCGATTACTAATTATTTTAATCTTCAGCGATACGGAAAACGCCTTAAAGTAGATGAAATACCTTCCAGCATCAAAATTTTGGACACCAAGATCTTCGTCCCAAAGGAAAATGTAAGCGTACTCCGATACAACATCTGGATGCAGGAACCTTTTAGCAAACCACCTAAATCATCCATAGGTAAGAACTCGTACCTACATCTTGATTAAAAAAAGGATTTTGCTAAGGGTTGTCGTTAACACGCTTTATAGAGTTGTACATAGCGGTTACTTATGTATTTAGTGGTGGCGGTTACACGAATGTACAACTATTTAAAGCGTGTTAACGACAACCTTAAGGGTGTCGTTAGCAAAATCCAAAAAACAGCCAGTAAAGATGTACGAAAAAGGAGAAACGTACCACTTTGTTTGACTAATAGCCGAAAGATGTATGGCCCGACTACTCCATTCCAAATCCTTCCAATCGTCTACAATTCCGTCATAATGGAAAAGCATGATCACAAAATCGTCTGCTGGGAACTGTAAGAAACAACAAAACATGATTTTATAGAAAACAGTTTTCGTAGATGTTTTTTACTAAAAATATAAGTATATGGTTAAATTTGATTAGTAACCTTCTTGATCATTTGATTGACATTTTCCTTTTGCTTCTTTCCAACTGCCATAGCCAATAAGCTCATTGCTGATTTTGGGTTCTTCTGATAAATGATACAAGACTAATTACACTTGAAAATACAACATATAAAACGTTTTTGTTTTTAGATAACGAGTGGTACGTACCCTTTTCTTAGGTGGTCCCCATAATGGCCGCATCTCTAGATTAGATGTTTTATGAACTATACCTTTAGGCAACACTTCACTTCCATCACCACTGCATTGGTTCTTAAATGAACCATTATATAGGATCGACGTTAAGTTTTACTGTTCAGAATACTTACAAGATTAATTCTTTAAGATATTATCATAAACAATTTTAACCTCTCTATTTTTAAAAAAAACTTGAAGATTATAGAACAAATCATACATAATCAATGTTGATCCAAATACATTGTGAAACTTCAAGACTAGTTATCTAAAGAACGGTTGTCAGAGATAAAATCCAATCTTTATAAATAAAGAAACCTAAAAATTAATTCTTTGATAAACCGTTGTTGAGGATCTGCAGATCAAGAAACTTAATGATCAAGGAAAAGTGCCAAACCTCGCATACGTTCGTTGATGTAACCAGGATAGCATTGGCCTTTCGTAGCCCGGGAAACTTCTGAACAAAGAAAAATGGCGTAACTTATCAAATCCCGAAGAGCAATACGAACGCAAAAATTTAAAACCCAGTGGGCTCAACAGGACTCCTACAACGTTCACTTGACCCTGGTGCAACAGGGCTCCTCTGACTTAGTGACTTTCATGATTCTATCTCATGAGCTTTTGGTCATGAAAACTCACTTTACGCTATGATAAGAGGTTTGGAAACTATGCGTACCTGTTTATAATCTACAACGATGATCGCAGTTGCAATAAAGAAGGCAGCAGATACTATTATAGCAACAAATAAACGGCTGCAAAGCAACGATGATTGCCTCTTTGTAGGCAAAGTAGCCTGAAACATTATGGTAGCAGAAAAAAGTATTATATTTTTAGCTAAAACTAACTAGTTTGGAGGTTATGGCATGGAAAGGCTACTAGTAGCACTTGTTTCTCATAAATTTTTCAAACTTTTTGATCACCCTCAAAACAAAACTATAATAATCAATCTGTACATTTAACCCCTTTTAGTACTCCTATATTTTTTTAGCTCGATTGCTAACTAAAAGCAACTTTGAAATTCTTTTGAAGCAGGATGAACACAAACTCACAAAGTCAAGAAATAAAGAGAGGTAAAGATGGATCCTATAGCAATTAATTTTCAAAATTATATACTAAAACATCACGATTGATTTTTAAATTTTACATTAAAATGTAACATTTGTTTATAACAAAAATCCCAACAACAAGAAAACTGCATTTCCAAAAAGTAGTTGATATTAAAAAAACTAATAACAACAATAATAAATCAACATGTTACGTTATGGAATATAAATGTATTAAAAGTCGGCTCGCTTTAAAAAAAAAAAAAAAAAAAAAAAAAAATTGTATTAAAGTCATTCAGTCAATATATCTGTAAGTAAATCACATATTCATGTATGTTTTCTTTAATTTCGGTTCATCTTGAATAAAAAACAGTTCTTCAATGATGTTTAAAAAAAAAAAAAAAAAAACAGCCCCGTTGATAAAATCTGAAGTCTTTAAAACTTCATACAAAAGATATCAAGAAAATATGAGGAATTGGTTTTTTATGATTATTTCAGGTTCAATTTCAGTAATAACAGAAGATCAACTTACAGAAGTGTTCTTCATATGATCAGCCAACAGAGCTCTAAAAAATTGTTTCTTTGAATAAATTTGGATTCCAAGATCAACAAATAATATTCAGAATCTTGTTGTTTATTATAGAGGAATATATATAATATATATAGACAGAAAGATGAATGAAGGAATGAAAGGAGAGTTGACTTTAGAAGTCAAAAAAGGGGAAGTGGAAGATGAACAGAAGAGGGAGATCACCTTTGCTTAGAAAATAAGTGCGATTTTACCGGCAAATTTTAAATAGTTAACTGTAAAACAGACCAACAATCTCAATCCCACGTCACCCGGGCTACAACTTTATATAAAAACTAGGTTTTTGAGCCCGTGCGTTGCACGAGTGTGTAAAAAACCGTGCAAATATGTAATTTGCAATTTATATTGGTATGCAAATAGCGATACTATAAAATATAAAATTTATAATAATTATTTAAGAGCTCGTGGTGTTGACAAATTTTATAAATTCTTTTGAGTTTAAGAGCCCGTTGTGTTAAAAGTTCTTTTGAGTTTATGAGCTTGTGGTGTTAGAAATGAGATAAGTCGTTTTGGGTGTTTTTATTTCTCATCATTAATATCTTTTTAAGTATGCCATAAATTAAATACTACGTAATACGAGGTATATAAAGAAAATATGAGTCTATAGAAAACTTGTTATTAAAACATGTCACATAAAAAAAAAACATTAGTAAAGTTTAAATTATACTCCGTATTTGTTTGTCACATATAGTAACTCTTGTATAAAGTATATATATGCACATGTCATTATATTAAATTAAATATTAGTATATACAACATAAATAATTATAATAATTAGAATGTAGATGTAGATGTTGAAAGATTGGGCCAATAGCCCAGCGGTGGATGACTCACTCTTCCTTAGGAGAGGTGAGGGTTCGATTACCACTGGGTGAGGATTTTCCAAAAATGGATCAAAAACCAATCTTACTCGTCCCTTAAATGCCATGGACCACACTGAGTGGAAAGTTTGGACTTATAGAATGTAGATGTTGATTATTTTATTGAACGAATAAAATCTTATACACGTATCTCAACACAATTTGTTCTGATATACTCCTTGATATTTATGAATACATTGAGTGGAAAGTTTGGACTTATAGAATGTAGATGTTGATTATTTTATTGAACGAATAAAATTTTATACACGTATCTCAACACAATTTGTTCTGATATACTCCTTGATATTTATGAATTTGTACGTCGTGATTCAACTATCTCAATAATTTTTCAATTATTAATAATAAAAAAAGTGTGTTTGAATTAAGATTGTCTGATGTATATTATCTACGTGTATGTATATTATGTACGTGTATATTGTGTTTGAATTATTGGACTACGTTTAAGCATACTATATTTAAATTTTAAAACATTGTTGAATTAATATAAATATTCATTTTTTAATATCAAATTTCCTTATACACCAATTTTAGTATTAGTATTATTCATGGCAACCGTTGATTATATATATGGAATTAATTTATATATGGAATGCTCCCCATGAATATATTATTTGTCCATCAAGTCAAAAGTTTAAATTATACTTCCTCCGTTTCAATTTAATAGTTCACATTTCTATTTTGGGATATCTCAATTTAATAGTCCACTTTGTGAATCAATCAATGAGAAAAGGTTATTCTGAAGAGATAAAGTTTCTGATTGGTGGGAAATAGAATTAGTGAGATTTTCTAAAACTGCGTGTTTTTTGTCTGTGGACTATTAAATTGAGACGAAAGGAGTATGTAGTAATAAATGTGGCGTATTATTTACAGGGAAATAAATAAGTACAAATCTAATCCAAATCCATGTTTGAATTCAATTTATTATATGATAATATAACTATTGTTATTTAATATTTATTGTCAAAAAAATAAAAAATTCACAAAACCCCGAGAAAAATTAAAGTTAATATAGTTTACTTACCGATTATCCAAAGTTTACGTAAATTATATATATTTATCGATTTAATGTGTTGTTGCATTTATCCATGTTGTCTAGTTGTAGTTCAATACTAAGAAGTAAACCGTTCAAAACTTCATTATCCATTCGTTTAGGCACCTCCCGTGTTAAAATACAATGCAAATTTAGAATAATATGGAATTAGTAAATGTATATGGGTAAAATATCTAGATATTAATATGTATAAGAAAATATCTAGATATTAGAATATGAGAGAAAAATCTAGAAATTGAAATGTAAAAGAAAAATCTAGATATTTGTAGGTTGTAGAAATATCTAGATATTTATATATCCATGGAAATATCTAGGTTCTAGAATGTTCCATGGAGTAGTATAAATATGGGAGGAGATTTCATTTGTGTTGTGTGAAGTTGTGAGAGTGAAATAAGAAGTGAGTTGTGAAGAAGAGAAGAAGAGTGTGAGTTAGCGAAAGTAGAGAAGATAAAGCTTGTAAGTAATATTGTAATTGTAATTTAATATAAGTGTTTTTGTTAAGTTTCCCGATCAAGCCTTAGTTTGTGTTTAAGTCCTTAGTGCACTTTTGTTGTTCTTATTATATGGTCGGCTCTGCTGCCTAAGTAATACATGGTCGGTTATACCGCCTAAAGATATATGGTCGACGCTGTCGCCTAAGTACATTGTGCACTAAGGATTTATAAAATTAAAGGCTAACCAACGTCAAAGTGTTGGTGTAGTGAGTCTAGTATAGTCTAGATCCTCTATAGTGGTGTGTTGGGCTCGTCGAAGCTTCCAACAATTGGTATCAGAGCGGGTCGTTCGGGACCATTTCTAGTGGAGGAAATCGGTAAACATTGGACGTTTACATCGACTTGTTTTCACCAAGGCTCTAAGGGAGATTCTGTCGGAGCACAGTTAGGAACTGTGAAAGCTCATCGGTCAGGGACCAAGCTTATTGGACGTTGGATGTCATGATGACAGATCTTGCAAGTACGAGCAGTGGAATCAAGAGTCTCAATAACCACAACTATGGTTATTGGCGGACTTGTATAGAATCCTACCTACAAGGACAGGATTTATGAGAAATAGTTGCTGGCAGTGACACAACGCCTCCACCGAAAGAAAATGCCGAAGCCTTGAGAAAATGGAACATCAAGGCCGGGAAGGCTTTATTTATATTGAAGACACAATCGAGGAGGATCTATTGGAGCACATCCGTGACGAGAAAACACCAAAGGCAGCTTGGGAAACTTTTGAAAATTTATTTTCAAAGAAGAATGAAGCACGACTCCAGCTCTTGGAAAATGAGCTCGCAGGTATCTCACAAGGAAGTCTATCTATTTCTCAGTATTTTTCCAAGGTGAAATCTATTTGCCGTGAGATATCTCAACTTGCCCCTGAAGAGAAAGTGAGTGATGCAAGGATGAAGAGAATTATCATCCACGGCTTAAGATCCGAGTATAATGGATTTATAGCCGCTGTGAGAGGATGGCCTACTCAACCATCATTAATAGAGCTGGAGAATTTATTGGCTAACCAAGAGGCATTAGCCAAGCAGATGAATGAAGTGAGCATAAAAGGAGAAGAAGAAGCACTCTTCACCAATAAGAAGAAAGCTATGTCTCGAAGACAGGAGGCGATGAAAGAAAGTAAGACATATGGGTGGAAGGGTCACCTAAAATCAAAAGGCAACGCTTCAGGGGGAGCTCAACAAGGAAGAAGAGATCATCGCCAACAATACGGGGAAAATGATAAGAGAAAGAATGGTGAATGCTTCAATTGTGGCAAGAAGGGTCATTTTGCTCGAGATTGTAGATTCCCCAAAAGGCGAACTTTCGAAGGAAATGTGGCCGCCACAAGAGATGAGAAGAAAGAGGTCACATTCGAAGCAACCATTAATGAGGAAACATGGGATGCAGAAGCTGGACTCTCTGTTGAAGCTGACATAGATGATCAAGCTCTTACAACAACTTTAAAGTCAAAAATAAACTACAAAGATGATTGGATCATCGATTCTGGGTGTTCAAATCATATGACCAATGATGAGACGAAGCTGCAAGAAATGGAGGATTACAAAGGAAAAAGAGTCGTGTTGACAGCCAACGATTCAAGGTTGCCTATTTCTCACATTGGAAAGACAATAATTCCAAGTGAAGGTGACTCTCATAAGCTCCATCTCGAGAAGGTGTATCTTGTCCCTGGCCTAAAGAAGAATTTACTGTCAGTACCACAATTGACAGCAGAAGGGAATTATGTGCTCTTTGGACCAGAAGATGTGTCTGTATTCAAGAGAGTGAAGGTGGTTGGCAATCCAATTATGCAAGGAAAAAGAATAGAGTCGGTCTATGTACTATCTGCTGAAACAGCATATGTGGATAAGACTCCAAAGAATGAGAAGGCTGATCTGTGGCATGAACGTCTTGGGCATGTGGGATACAATAAGTTAAAGGAGATGATGGTGAAATGCATAGTAAATGGGCTTCCTCAAATTGATATCCGAACAGATACAATATGTGCTGGATGTCAATTTGGCAAAGCTCACCAATTGCCATTCAAGGAGTCAGCGCATCAGTCCAAGACACCACTAGAGCTAATACACTCAGATGTCTTCGGCCCAGTGAAACAAACATTACTTGGAGGTATGAAATATATGGTGACATTCATTGATGACTTCTCAAGATATGTGTGGGTTTACTTCATGAAGGAGAAGTCGGAGACTTTTCTGAAGTTTAAAGAGTTCAAGAACAAGGTAGAAAGTGAGCTCAATACTAAAATTCGATGCTTACGCACAGATAATGGAGGAGAATATTTATCAACCGAGTTCAATATCTATCTTGAGAAGCACAAGATCATAAGGCAATTAACTTGCCCTAATACTCCACAATAGAATGGAGTGGCAGAACGTAAGAATCGTCATCTTGCTGAAACCTGTCGAAGTATGCTTCATGGTAAGAATGTACCAGGAAGATTTTGGGCCGAATGTATGAGGACAGCTTCATACGTGATTAACAGACTCCCACAAACAAAGTTGGGATATATTTCACCATATGAAAGATTATGGAAGATCAAGCCAACCGTCAACCATCTCAAGGTTTTTGGATGTGTATGCTACGTCTTCGTACCAGATCATCTACGAAGCAAATTTGATAAGAAGGCAATTCGATGCATTTTTGTCGGTTATGATGAATCAAGAAAAGGATGGAGATGTTGTGATCCAAATAATGGAAAGTGTCATACTTCAAGAAATGTGGTATTTGATGAAGCTTCTTCATGGTGGTCACCTCAAAAGATAGAGCTTCCAGAATCTCATGGATTAGAAGAAGTTCCAAAAGAGAAAGAAGAACTTAAAGAGCACATATCGGATCCAATTAAAGAAGGAGATGGATCGTAGTCTAAGGAAACGAGTCCATGGAAAACTGGGGTACATCAATCTACATCCGAAGAGGTTCGTCCAAGCCAAATGGATGCCGAGGAGCATGTGCAAGAATTACGGAGATCGACAAGGCCGAGGCAACCTAATTCGAGGTATGCCAATGCTGCTCATGTGGATGAATCAATACCTATTGAGCCTTCCACTTATGAAGAAGCAGCACAAAGTCAAGAATGGCAGAAAGCGATGAAAGAAGAAATTTGTGACGCCCCGTACTAAATCATCATGTACGGACCATCAACAACAGGATCATTACAAGGTTAAGTACTATATGCGTTTTCAAAACAGAGTTTACATTCATAAATAAAAGTGACGTCATAACATACGTCAATTGTTTTACAAATCAAAAGTATGCTTCGCTAAGTAGAAGCATTAAATAAGTGTACGTGACCATAATGGTCGTTACATAACATAAGTTCATAAGTAAAAAGTTTGAATGCAACATAAGTAGTCATGCGATAACAACTCTAGGCAGCGGGTTCTACAGCACGACTAGTAAGATAGCGGAAGCGACTTCAAGCACCTGAGAAAATACATGCTTAAAAAGGTCAACACAAAGGTTGGTGAGCTATAGTTTAAGTATAACAGTAACGTAAGTAGGCCACGAGATTTCAGTACTACAACGAGCGTTTCAAAAGTATGTAAAAGTATATGCTTAACCGTGGGCACCCGGTAACTAACTTAACGTTTAATGTACCCCCTTAAAGTGCACTTGGCAAGTGCGTATAACCTCGAAGTATTAAACACTCGTTAAATGCTAGCGCTACTAGCCCGAGTGGGGATGTCAAACCCTATGGATCCATATCTAAGATTCGCGTTCACGGTTCAAAAACCAATGATTAAACGTTACCGAGCTAAAGGGAATGTTTCTGCCGTTATATAACCCACACATATATAAAGTTTAAGTACTCGTGCCTAGTATGTAAAACATAAATCCGCATGTATTCTCAGTTCCCAAAATAAGTTAAAGTAAAAAGGGAATGCTATAACTCACAATGATTAGTAGTAATGGTAAGGTAGTAGTCGGAAAGTGGTGTGCAAGTAACGGTCCAAACGTCCTCAACCTAAGTCAAATAGCACTAAGTCAATAAGTCGTCTCAAAAGGTTTACAAGTACGTAATTAAGGTCATAAGGGTCATCATCAATCATCTTTAAACAAAAGGTAACAAGTAAGACTCGTTTATGAGAGTCGTTTAAAACAAAGGCTGACTTCGGTCAGTCACCACGGCCTCTACCCTTACTGAATTAAGGTGAGACCAGTGGTCATGGCTCCGTCTATGAGTCCCTTATGTGTGGTAAAATTTACAGAAGCAAACTCGTCTTGGTTTGACCGTGGCGACGGTCTAAGTGCGAGTAGGTCAGAAATTTCTGCACAACGTTAAAGGACATGGTAACGATCGGAGGGCCATAAATCCTAAACCGTAACTCGGATTAAGACGAGTCCTATATGAAAAGTTATCTACTCGAAAAGTTCTATCTAAAAATCAAGGTTAGAACAGCCCAGGTCTACTGGTCTGTTCCAGAAGCATCAGGTCAGTAGGTTTTGGACAGAACAGTGGGTTTTGGAGAGTTCCGGTTGTCTCGGTGCTTGATGTTCATCACGGTTCTCATCCTTGATGCGTATAGCTTCAAGTGTACAACTCGTTGATGTGTTAACATCATTTTGACCAAGGTTTGTCCATCATAACTCAAGTGCAAGTGTTGTAAGTGTTTGATGAACCAAGGTTCCATGTAAGTTTATGAACAAGTTCATGAACACTAAGAAAGATCACAACCAAGTGTTGGATCCATGATACTTGCACCAAAGTGTAAGCTCTTGTTGGTTTCATGTCCTTGTTCAAATGTGTAGTAAGCAACTAACAATAAGAAATAAAGAAAATGAATGATAAGCCTAAACCAACCATGAAGGTGGTATTCTAGTAACATACAACAAACAAGAACACAAGTAACAATTATAAAGATTATAAACTTTAAATCTTTGAAATAAATAAAGTAGAAAGTTAACTAAACAAGAAGATGATTCATAGTTGCTCTTACTTTTAAAGATTCAACCCAAGTTGATCTTTAAGTGAAGTAACTTCAAAGTTACTTCAAGAACTACAAGTAAAGAGTTTATACAACTATGAACTTTAATTCTTTGAAACAAAATATGTAGAACATAACTAGAGAGATTATGTTCTTGATGTTCTTGTTAAATACAAGATATAAATGAAGAATCAAACTAAGAAGTTTGATCTTGTAACATGAAAGTAAGTAAGTAAACAACTTAGTAACCTACAAGTAATTAACTTTAAACAAGAACAAGTAACAAAAGTTTTAACAACAAAGATTGATGATGATTATGTTCATGTAGAAATCAGTTTTTACCAACAAAAAAAAAAGAAGAAAAGAAGTTGTTACTTACAAGAAAGAAAGAAGAACTTGAGAGAAAGATAAGAGAAAAGATGAAGCAAGTAAAGTGAGTGTGTTTGAGAAATGAGTGAGCAAGTAATATGTGAATGAAAAATGAAACTAAAATGCCCATTCTATGGCCTAAGGGCCACGACTTTCTGCAGCAAAAAGGAGGGAAGAAGAAGTCTTATGGTTACTTGTATGTAAAGCTTGAAAAAGTTGGGTAAAAGGGTGGTGTTCATGGGGATAATGAGCAAACTAGATTCCTTTAAGTATTAACTAACTAGTTCATGATCTAATTGATACTTACACTTAAAAGAGTGGGCTAAATGTCCACTAATAATTGTAGGGTGGGCTTGTAAGTCTTATTCATGAGTCCATTAAACTAATTAAAGCCCAAGTTGCAAGTAATCCAATAAAAGTCCAAGTTAAGCCCAAGTAACTAACTAATAGCTTTAGTTAATTAAAATGATTAATAAAATTAATCATGAATGTAAATAATATCTTAAAATATTATTCGTGCAAGTTCCGGGTGTCACAAAGACGTTTCGTGCATTTAAAGTTCGAGTACGGGCAATTAAAGCAACATGTAAATGTAATAACATACATTCGTTTAATCAAGCGTATTAATAATAATAATTATTAATAAATAACGTTGGTAAAACCAGGGTCGTTACATTACCCACCTGTTAAAGAAAATTTCGTCCCGAAATTTTAAGCTGAAGTAGATGGAGGAGTCGGGAAAAGATGAGGATATTTCCGCATCATTTGATCCTCTCGTTCCCAAGTAAACTCAGGTCCTCGTTTGGCATTCCATCGTACTCGTACAATCGGAATCTTGTTGCGTTTCAAAGTTTTGATCTCACGATCCATAATCTCAACAGGTTCCTCCACAAAGTGGAGTTTGTCATCAATAGTAAGTTCTTCCAATGGTATGATGAGTTCGGGTGCAGCAAGACACTTCTTCAAGTTTGACACATGGAAGGTAGGATGAACTGAGCTCAATTGTGCTGGTAGATCCAAACGGTATGCAACTGGTCCAACACGTTCCAAGATCTCGAATGGACCAATGTATCGTGGGTTCAACTTTCCACGTTTTCCAAAACGGATCACACCTTTCCAAGGTGCAACCTTCAACATTACACGATCACCAACATTAAATTCAAAGTCTTTCCGTTTAAGATCGGCATAGCTCTTTTGGCGATCACGGGCAGTCTTAAGTCTAGCTTGGATCTGAGCAATCTTCTCCGTGGTTTCGTGAACTACCTCGGGTCCGGTGATTTGCTTTTCGCCTACTTCGGCCCAACAAATAGGAGATCGGCACTTACGACCATACAATGCTTCAAAAGGTGCAGCATTAATGCTTGAGTGATAACTGTTGTTGTACGAGAATTCGGCGAGTGGCAAATGCCTTTCCCAGGCCTTCCCAAAATCAATGACACATGCACGCAGCATGTCCTCCAAGGTCTGAATCGTTCGTTCACTTTGCCCGTCAGTCTGAGGATGATAAGCAGTACTCATGTCAAGACGAGTTCCCATGGCTTCTTGCAAAGAACGCCAAAATCTGGAAGCAAAACGGGGATCGCGATCGGAGATGATTGATAAAGGTACACCATGACGAGATACAACCTCTTTGATGTACAGCTGAGCAAGTCTTTCCATTGTATCAGTTTCCTTCATCGCTAGGAAGTGTGCAGATTTGGTGAGGCGGTCAACAATAACCCAAATAGTATCGCATCCGCCCACCGTCTTCGGCAGCTTAGTAATGAAATCCATTGTGATCCTTTCCCACTTCCATTGTGGGATTTCCGGCTGTTGAAGTAACCCAGAGGGTCTCTGATGTTCGGCTTTAACCTTCGAGCAAGTCAAACACTTACCCACATAAGTCGCAACGTCCTTCTTAAGATTCGGCCACCAATACTGTTCTTTAAGGTCGTGGTACATCTTACCTGCACCGGGGTGAATCGAATATCTCGATTTGTGTGCTTCATCAAGTATCAGGCTTCGTAGATCTCCATAGTAAGGTACCCAAATTCTTCCGGCATAACATCGGAGTCCAGACTCTCTAACCTCGAATCGAGAGACAAGTATGTTCAAATGCTCGTGAGATAGGTTCTCCTCCTTGAGAGCCTCAACTTGGGCTACTCTGATCTGGTTGTTGAGGTTCGAATGGATGGTGATGTTCAGAGCCCTAACACGGAGAGGTGCCGTCCTCTCCTTTCGGCTTAAAGCGTCAGCTACAACATTGGCCTTGCCAGGGTGATAACGGAGTTCACAATCGTAGTCGTTGAGCGTCTCGATCCATCGACGCTGTCTCATATTCAATTGCTTCTGATCGAAGATGTGCTGGAGACTCTTGTGATCGGTGAAGATAGTGCTCTTAGTTCCATACAAATAATGTCTCCACAATTTGAGTGCAAAGACAACGGCTCCAAGTTCAAGATCATGTGTAGTGTAGTTCCGCTCGTGAATCTTCAATTGGCGGGAGGCATAGGCAATAACCTTTGATCGTTGCATCAGTACACAACCAAAACCACTCTTCGATGCATCGCAATAAACAACAAAGTCGTCACTGCCTTCAGGAAGTGATAGGATAGGTGCGGAGGTTAACTTCTTCTTCAAAGTTTGGAATGCTGATTCGTGTGTGGGTTCCCAAATGAACTTCTTGCCCTTGTGAGTCAGTGCGGTCAAAGGACGCGCAATCAGAGAAAATCCTTCGATAAACCTTCGATAATAACCGGCGAGACCTAGAAATTGGCGAATATGCGTTGGAGTAGTGGGGGTCTCCCACTTGCTGATGGCTTCAATCTTGGCGGGATCAACTTTGATACCCTGGTCGCTCACAACATGACCCAAAAACTGTACTTCCTTCAACCAAAATTCGCACTTGGAGAATTTGGTGTAAAGTTGCTCTTGTCTTAAGAGTTCAAGCACTAGCCGAAGGTGTTGCTCATGTTCTTCTTCGCTCTTAGAGTAGATGAGGATATCATCTATGAAGACGATAACAAACTTATCCAAGTAAGGCTTGCGGACACGATTCATGAGATCCATGAACACGGCAGGTGCATTTGTCAAACCGAATGGCATCACGAGGAACTCATAATGACCATAACGGGTCCTGAATGCAGTTTTCATCACGTCACTTTCCTTCACCCTCAGCTGGTGATATCCGGATCGCAAATCGATCTTTGAATAAACGCTCGATCCTTGTAGTTGATCAAAAAGATCATCAATTCGTGGAAGAGGATATCGATTCTTGATAGTCAATTTGTTGAGTTCACGGTAGTCGATACACATACGGAAGGATCCATCCTTCTTCTTTACAAACAACACAGGTGCGCCCCAAGGCGAGAAGCTTGGTTGGATAAACCCTCGATCTAATAGCTCTTGTAATTGACTCTGTAATTCTTGCATCTCGGAAGGTGCGAGTCTATAAGGTGCGCGAGCTACAGGTGCAGCTCCTGGCACTAAGTCAATCTGAAACTCTACTGCCCTCGGTGGCGGTAATCCAGGCAGTTCTTCGGGAAAGACATCGGAAAACTCGTTCACAATACGCACATCGTTCACGTTCTTCACCTCAGTTTCTACCGCTTTCACATGTGCTAGGACAGCAAAGCGTCCCTTCTTCATAATCTTTTGCGCTTTCACGCAACTAATGAGATTCAACTTCGAGGTACATCTCTCTCCATAGATAACCAGTGGTTCGCCATTTCCTTGTGGTATGCGAAGTGCTTTATCTCCACAGATAACATCGGCCTTTATCTTGCTCAACCAATCCATACCGACGATCGCGTCAAAACTTCCCAGTTTGATAGGTATCAAATCAATTTCGAAATCTGCACCAGCTATGTTGATAATAGCTCCGCGACTAATATGGTCAACCTTTTCAAGTTTTCCATTGGCGACCTCGACAAGCATACTTTCCTTCAAAGGAACTAACGACCAATCTAACTTATCACAAAAATGTCTATACACATAGCTCCTATCGGCACCAGTATCAAATAGGACAGAAGCTAAAAGATTGTTGATCTTGAATATACCTGTCACCAAGTCGGGGTTGTCGCGAGCGTCCCTTGCATTAACATTGAAGGCTCTAGCACGTGGTGGTCCGCCATCCTTACGCTTGTTAGGACACTCGTTTCTGAAATGGCCCGTCTTTCCACATTCATAACACTTCTTAGGCCCATTGTTGTTGTGGTTTGGCTTCACGTTCAAAGTGGTAACCTTGCAATCCTTGCCAACATGTCCAGATCGTTGGCACTTCTCACAGATAACATTGCAATACCCAGTGTGGTGCTTGTAGCACCTATTGCATTGTGGTAGGGTTCCTTTGTAGTTCGGATTGGTGCGGTTGTTGTTGTTGGGGTTGGTGTTGTTGTTGTGCATGTTGTTGTTTTGCCTGAACCCTTCATGTCGTTTTGCCTGGTTTTGATCATAGTTCCTACCCCTGTTGTTGTTGTGGTTGTTGTCCCATTTCCTCTTTTCACCACTAACAGTTTCAAACTTAGCCTTCTCCGGCTCGTCAAGGATGATTTGATTCAAGAGAGTATGCGCCATGCGCATTGCTTCGGGAACACTTGGTGGTTTGGATGAGGTAACATTACCCTTGATGGACTTAGGAAGTCCCGAGAAGTATTTCTCCAAACGCTTAAATTCGGGGGTGACCATGGTTGGACACATAAGAGCCAATTCCAAAAACCTACGGTTGTAGTTGTTAAGGTCGTTCCCTACGGTTTTCAATTGCATAAATTCGATTTCCATCTTTTGAATCTCGGTTCTCGGACAGTATTCCTCGATCATAGCACATTTAAATTCTTCCCAAGGCGTAGCATACGCCTCATCAATTCCTTTCGCTTGGGCCATGGTATTCCACCATGTGAGCGCGCCATCAGACAGCGTGCAAGATGCAAATTTCGTTTTGTTAGCCTCAGAACAATTGCTAACCCTGAATACCGATTCCAACTTTTCGAACCATCTGGTGAGACCGACGGGTCCCTCAGTGCCACTGAAGTAGTGTGGCTTGCAGTTTTGGAATTCCTTGTAAGTACACCCATCTCGGACGACAGGTGGATTGACAGGCGGTGGTGGTGGAACTTGGGGTTGTCTTTCAGCTAGTGCAGCAGCGACTCGCTCGTTAATCATCTCCTCGATTTGTGCCGCGGTGGGGATAGATCTCCCGTTGGCCATGATGTTCTATACAAACATTTTGACTCAAGTCAAAATCCATTATGCAAATAATAATAATATAGTATATAACAACCAACATGAAAACAGCACAACACATGTTGATTAAGTAATGCAAGCATATATAAGTACCACAAAACCATGATATGATAACGTAAATAGAACACTTGCGCAAGAAGTAAGCAACACAAATTTCATTCATTAATGATAATAAGTTCATACATTACAATAAGTTCGTACATTACATAAGTGAAATATGAAATTACAAAAGAGATTACAATACAGAATCTAGTACAAAGTCCTACGGCGATGGTGGGTACAAGATGTCCAAAACATGAGCCAACTGCTCCTCGAGCTCAGTAACTCGAGTCTGGAGAATCTCAATCTCCCGCCTCATTTCCTCATTAGAGGAAGATGGTGGGGCAGGTGGTGCTGGCGGTGCAGGTGGGGCCGGTGGTGCTGAAGTGGATGGTCCGGCTCTGGGTGGAGACGGTAATATCAGTGGGTCGGCGGGGTACGGCACCAGCCGTTTACGAGCAGTGATCCTACGACGCCGACCATAAGCGTCAGTGACAGTACGACCAGGAATTATGCCAGCGAAGCAATACCGCTTCTTCGGCGGGGTAGGAGGTGCCTGAACCGGTCGGTCAGCGGGATCCTCCTCATCACTGGAGTCGTCAGATGAGGTGTCGTCTGAAGAAGCATCGGTGGAAGAACCGTCGTCTGAATCATGCGGTGGTGGTGCGGGTGGCTCAACGTATCCGAAAGCGGCCAACATCTGTCGGTGTCGGCCTGGCGTAATCACGGCTAAGCGGCCGTCGGCAGTGCGTCGGCAAGGTGTGCGCCAGTGGTTACGGAAGGGACCTTCCCCGAACTCCGCGGGGATCTCCATGCCGCCAATGCGAGCCAGTTGCCTCAGGGGTCTGGAAGAAGACGCCGGGATAGGCACACTAGAGCTAGCTCCAGAACTAGAGGCGCCGGGGTCGCCAGTGGGTGTCGGGGCCGGAATGTCAGCAGCAGCAGCAGTAGCAGCAACAGGTGCAGCAGTGGGAGGAACAACGGGGCCTGAGCCGCTCGGGATGTCAGTAGGTGGAACGTCCGACATCTGAACAAGGAAAAATAAATTTTCCATGTCAGTATGTCATAAAGCAAGCAAATAATAGGCCAACAGTTTAAATCATGTATAACAATAAGTAGCATGGCAATATCAGTCATCGTACGAAACTAGCATGCAATCGAAAGCAAGTAATAGCATTCAGTAGTGAAATCACGTAGTAGCATACGGCATATAGCAGTAACAGTGAGCAGCAGCATGCAGTAAGTTCAGCGGAAACAAGTAAACTAACAAGTTGTAGATTAGCCCTATTAGTGAATCCTACTCGGGTCGGTCTTAGACTCACTAATGCATCCTAATTCCCTACAACCAATGCTCTGATACCAAATGTGACGCCCCGTACTAAATCATCATGTACGGACCATCAACAACAGGATCATTACAAGGTTAAGTACTATATGCGTTTTCAAAACAGAGTTTACATTCATAAATAAAAGTGACGTCATAACATACGTCAATTGTTTTACAAATCAAAAGTATGCTTCGCTAAGTAGAAGCATTAAATAAGTGTACGTGACCATAATGGTCGTTACATAACATAAGTTCATAAGTAAAAAGTTTGAATGCAACATAAGTAGTCATGCGATAACAACTCTAGGCAGCGGGTTCTACAGCACGACTAGTAAGATAGCGGAAGCGACTTCAAGCACCTGAGAAAATACATGCTTAAAAAGGTCAACACAAAGGTTGGTGAGCTATAGTTTAAGTATAACAGTAACGTAAGTAGGCCACGAGATTTCAGTACTACAACGAGCGTTTCAAAAGTATGTAAAAGTATATGCTTAACCGTGGGCACCCGGTAACTAACTTAACGTTTAATGTACCCCCTTAAAGTGCACTTGGCAAGTGCGTATAACCTCGAAGTATTAAACACTCGTTAAATGCTAGCGCTACTAGCCCGAGTGGGGATGTCAAACCCTATGGATCCATATCTAAGATTCGCGTTCACGGTTCAAAAACCAATGATTAAACGTTACCGAGCTAAAGGGAATGTTTCTGCCGTTATATAACCCACACATATATAAAGTTTAAGTACTCGTGCCTAGTATGTAAAACATAAATCCGCATGTATTCTCAGTTCCCAAAATAAGTTAAAGTAAAAAGGGAATGCTATAACTCACAATGATTAGTAGTAATGGTAAGGTAGTAGTCGGAAAGTGGTGTGCAAGTAACGGTCCAAACGTCCTCAACCTAAGTCAAATAGCACTAAGTCAATAAGTCGTCTCAAAAGGTTTACAAGTACGTAATTAAGGTCATAAGGGTCATCATCAATCATCTTTAAACAAAAGGTAACAAGTAAGACTCGTTTATGAGAGTCGTTTAAAACAAAGGCTGACTTCGGTCAGTCACCACGGCCTCTACCCTTACTGAATTAAGGTGATACCAGTGGTCATGGCTCCGTCTATGAGTCCCTTATGTGTGGTAAAATTTACAGAAGCAAACTCGTCTTGGTTTGACCGTGGCGACGGTCTAAGTGCGAGTAGGTCAGAAATTTCTGCACAACGTTAAAGGACATGGTAACGATCGGAGGGCCATAAATCCTAAACCGTAACTCGGATTAAGACGAGTCCTATATGAAAAGTTATCTACTCGAAAAGTTCTATCTAAAAATCAAGGTTAGAACAGCCCAGGTCTACTGGTCTGTTCCAGAAGCATCAGGTCAGTAGGTTTTGGACAGAACAGTGGGTTTTGGAGAGTTCCGGTTGTCTCGGTGCTTGATGTTCATCACGGTTCTCATCCTTGATGCGTATAGCTTCAAGTGTACAACTCGTTGATGTGTTAACATCATTTTGACCAAGGTTTGTCCATCATAACTCAAGTGCAAGTGTTGTAAGTGTTTGATGAACCAAGGTTCCATGTAAGTTTATGAACAAGTTCATGAACACTAAGAAAGATCACAACCAAGTGTTGGATCCATGATACTTGCACCAAAGTGTAAGCTCTTGTTGGTTTCATGTCCTTGTTCAAATGTGTAGTAAGCAACTAACAATAAGAAATAAAGAAAATGAATGATAAGCCTAAACCAACCATGAAGGTGGTATTCTAGTAACATACAACAAACAAGAACACAAGTAACAATTATAAAGATTATAAACTTTAAATCTTTGAAATAAATAAAGTAGAAAGTTAACTAAACAAGAAGATGATTCATAGTTGCTCTTACTTTTAAAGATTCAACCCAAGTTGATCTTTAAGTGAAGTAACTTCAAAGTTACTTCAAGAACTACAAGTAAAGAGTTTATACAACTATGAACTTTAATTCTTTGAAACAAAATATGTAGAACATAACTAGAGAGATTATGTTCTTGATGTTCTTGTTAAATACAAGATATAAATGAAGAATCAAACTAAGAAGTTTGATCTTGTAACATGAAAGTAAGTAAGTAAACAACTTAGTAACCTACAAGTAATTAACTTTAAACAAGAACAAGTAACAAAAGTTTTAACAACAAAGATTGATGATGATTATGTTCATGTAGAAATCAGTTTTTACCAACAAAAAAAAAAAGAAGAAAAGAAGTTGTTACTTACAAGAAAGAAAGAAGAACTTGAGAGAAAGATAAGAGAAAAGATGAAGCAAGTAAAGTGAGTGTGTTTGAGAAATGAGTGAGCAAGTAATATGTGAATGAAAAATGAAACTAAAATGCCCATTCTATGGCCTAAGGGCCACGACTTTCTGCAGCAAAAAGGAGGGAAGAAGAAGTCTTATGGTTACTTGTATGTAAAGCTTGAAAAAGTTGGGTAAAAGGGTGGTGTTCATGGGGATAATGAGCAAACTAGATTCCTTTAAGTATTAACTAACTAGTTCATGATCTAATTGATACTTACACTTAAAAGAGTGGGCTAAATGTCCACTAATAATTGTAGGGTGGGCTTGTAAGTCTTATTCATGAGTCCATTAAACTAATTAAAGCCCAAGTTGCAAGTAATCCAATAAAAGTCCAAGTTAAGCCCAAGTAACTAACTAATAGCTTTAGTTAATTAAAATGATTAATAAAATTAATCATGAATGTAAATAATATCTTAAAATATTATTCGTGCAAGTTCCGGGTGTCACAAAGACGTTTCGTGCATTTAAAGTTCGAGTACGGGCAATTAAAGCAACATGTAAATGTAATAACATACATTCGTTTAATCAAGCGTATTAATAATAATAATTATTAATAAATAACGTTGGTAAAACCAGGGTCGTTACAAAATTAATGCACTAAAAGAAAACCAGACATGGAGTTTAGTTCCAAAGCCAAAAGATGTAAAACCAATATCTTGTAAATGGGTTTACAAGGTGAAGACTCGATTAGATGGATCCATTGAAAGATATAAAGCTCGACTTGTTGCTAGAGGTTTTTCTCAACAATATGGGCTGGATTATGAAGAAACGTTTAGTCCAGTAGCGAAGATCACAACAATTCGAGCTCTACTAGCTTTAGCCGCTAGCAAATCTTGGAAGCTGTGGCAGATGGATGTCAAGAACGCTTTCTTACATGGAGAACTTGACAAAGAAATTTATATGGAGCAACCAAGAGGCTTTGAGAACAAGTCCCATCCTGACCATGTCTGCAAATTAAAGAAAGCACTATACGGCTTGAAGCAGGCTCCAAGAGCTTGGTACGGGAAGATTGGCGAGTTCTTAGTACAAAGTGGTTTCACAGTTGCTCCTTCAGATTCTAGTTTATTTATGAAACAAGATCAAGGAAAACTAGCCATAGTGCTAGTATATGTGGATGACTTAATCATCACGGGAGATCACTATGTGGAGATCCAAAGAACAAGAGAGAATCTGTCTATCAGATTTCATATGAAGGAGCTTGGAGAACTCAAACATTTTCTTGGACTCGAAATAGAGCAGAAAAGAGAAGGATTATTTCTGGGACAACAGAAATATGCGCGAGATCTTTTACAAAAGTACGGAATGCTTAATTGCAAACCTATCTCAACTCCGATGGATCCGAATACAAAACTACGAGCAGATGAAGGAAAAAGTCTTCAAGATGTTACCATGTATCGAAAGATGGTCGGAAGTCTTATTTATCTCACACTAAGCCGGCCAGACATATCTTATGCAGTTGGAGTGGTTAGTCGATACGTGAGCAATCCGAAGAAGCCTCACCTTGATGTTGTACGACGCATCTTAAGGTATGTTAAAGGCACTATTAACTTTGGCATTTTGTACAAGAAAACAAAAGAATGTCACGTGACTGGATATTGTGACACCGATTACGCTGGAGACTATGATACATGACGGTCAACAACTGGATACATGTTTAGTCTTGGATCAGGAGTAATATTATGGTGCAGCAAGAGACAACCAACAGTATCCTTGTCAAGCACTGAAGCAGAATATCGATCGGCATCGTCAGCAACACAAGAAATTATATGGTTGAAACAACTAATGGAAGATCTTCATCAATCAACAGACTATCAAGTAGAGCTTTTCTGCGATAACCTATCAGCTATACGTCTAGCAGAGAATCCAGTCTTTCACGCAAGAACAAAACATATAGAAGTACACTATCACTATGTTCGCGAGAAGGTCCTTGAAGGGGAGATCAAGATGGTGCCAACAAAGACAGATGAACAGGTAGCAGATATATTCACCAAGAGCCTAAGTAAACCGAAGTTTACAAAATTCAGAGAAGCACTTGGAATGGTCTGCAAGACATCGTTGGAAGAAAATTTGCATTGAGGGGGAGTGTTAAAATACAATGCAAATTTAGAATAATATAGAATTAGTAAATGTATATGGGTAAAATATCTAGATATTAATATGTATAAGAAAATATCTAGATATTAGAATATGAGAGAAAAATCTAGAAATTGAAATGTAAAAGAAAAATCTAGATATTTGTAGGTTGTAGAAATATCTAGATATTTATATATCCATGGAAATATCTAGGTTCTAGAATGTTCCATGGAGTAGTATAAATATGGGAGGAGATTTCATTTGTGTTGTGTGAAGTTGTGAGAGTGAAATAAGAAGTGAGTTGTGAAGAAGAGAAGAAGAGTGTGAGTTAGCGAAAGTAGAGAAGATAAAGCTTGTAAGTAATATTGAAATTGTAATTTAATATAAGTGTTTTTGTTAAGTTTCCCGATCAAGCCTTAGTTTGTGTTTAAGTCCTTAGTGCACTTTTGTTGTTCTTATTATATGGTCGGCTCTGCCGCCTAAGTAATACATGGTCGGTTATACCGCCTAAAGATATATGGTCGACACTGTCGCCTAAGTACATTGTGCACTAAGGATTTATAAAATTAAAGGCTAACCAACGTCAAAATGTTGGTGTAGTGAGTCTAGTATAGTCTAGATCCTCTATAGTGGTGTGTTGGGCTCGTCGAAGCTTCCAACAGACCATTGTATTTGGAACCGACAAAACTAAAACAAATTTAATTTACGTAACTTTTTGTATCAATCCTTTAGTTTACTTACCAAAATTGAAGTCCACAATTATCGCATGTATATAATTTAATTTTGACCAAATCTTTTAAAGATATATTTAATTTTAATTATTATTTAATTGATTTAATAATAAAATGACACGTAGGATTCTATATTTAGGATTGATTAATAGAATGACACGTAGGATTTATTTAATTCAGATTAATGACACGTAGGATTAAAGGGATGCGCTTTATATATATATATATATATATATATATATATATATATATATATATATATATATATATATATATATATATATATATATATATATATATGGAGAGGTTATGGTACATATTGTGTTATGCTAAGAAGGATACGGAGGAATTTCAACCGTCAGATTAAACCGATCTAGCAATTAAACATAGAATACTTTTAGTAATTATATTTAATAGAAAACACACCAAGGGGTATAATCATCCTAATGTTATAATTCATTAGGCTTATAACTACCTTTAATGGTTTGATTCTTGATTAAGAATGCTAATAATGAAGTGTAAGAACAAAGATGATAATGGAGAGAAAGAAAGAAACACTTTGTAAGTGTGAGAAAATGGTGCAAGTTTAATGCTTGCATTCATGACTATTTATAGCAAAAATATCACAAGTTTAGGTAATACAATAATATTACTTTTGTGTATCAATAATTGACTATCCATTTATATATATATATATATATTTATATATTATAACACTCCTCATTGGATAGCAATTTTGTTTGTTGAAGATCAACGGTAAGTTACTGCCTCGTTAAAAACCTTGCTAAAGAAAACCCAGTGGAAAAAAAACTTTAGCTAAGGGAAAAAGAGTGCAGCATGGAGTTGACTCCCCCTCAAGTAGACATCGCTTCAGTTGTTACATCTTTTGAACATGTCTCATACCAATGTTATGAACGTGTGTTCTGAAAATAGCAGTTGGAAGTGCTTTCGTGAAAAGATCAGCAGAGTTTTTGCTGGATTGAACATATCTCATTTCAATCTCGTTGTCCTTAATGAGATTTTGAGTGTATGAGAAGAATCTAGGAGGTATGTGTTTGGTTCGGTCACTTTTGATATACCCTTCTTTCATCTATGCTATGCAAACTGCATTATCTTCATAGATAATTGTTGGACTTTTATCGCCTTCTAGTCCACAAGAATCAGTAATGATTTGTGTCATTGATCTCAACCAAAAACATTCCCGAGTAGCTTCATGTAATGCAATCACTTTGGCATGATTTGATGATGTAGCAACAAGTGTTTGTTTTTGAGAACGCCATGATATTGCAGTACCTCCATTTAGGAATACATATCCAGTTTGAGATTTAGCTTTATGTGGATCAGATAAATAACCTGCATCAGCATAACCAACCAAATCTTGTTTTGATTCGTTAGAATAAAATAATCCTAAATCAGTAGTTCCTCGAAGGTATCGAAATATGTGTTTGATCCCATTCCAGTGTCTTTTGGTAGGAGCAGAGCTGAACCTTGCCAACAAATTAACTGCAAAAGAAATGTCAGGTCTTGTACAATTTGTAAGATACATAAGAGCTCCAATTGCACTAAGATATGATACTTCTGGTCCAAGAATATCTTCATGATCTTCACATGGACGAAATGGATCAGTTTCAACATTGAGTGATCTAACAACCATAGGAGTACTTAATGGTTTTGCCTTGTCCATATTGAAACGTTTCAAAATCTTTTCAGTATATGTTGTTTGATGTACAAGTAAACCATTAGGCATATGCTCAATTTGTAAACCAAGGCAATACTTGGTTTTTCCGAGATCTTTCATTTCAAATTCTTTCTTTAGAAGTTGAATGGCTTCATAGATCTCTTTATTTGTACCTATGATGTTAAGATCATCAACATAAACAGCTATGATTACATATCCGGATGTTGTTTTCTTAATGAAAACACAAGGGCAAGTAAGGTTATTTGTATACCCTTTGCTTATCAAGTAATCACTTAATTGGTTATACCACATACGTCCCGATTGTTTTAACCCATATAAAGATCTTTGTAATTTAATCGAATACATTTCTTTGGGTTTTGCATTTGATGCTTCTGGTACCTTAAATCCTTCAGGTATCTTCATATATATATCACTATCAAGTGATCCATATAGGTAAGCAGTCACAACATTCATGAGATGCATTTCTAAATTTTTAGAAACTGCCAGGCTGATTAAGTACCTAAAAGTAATTGCATCCATAACAGGGGAATAAGTTTCTTCATAATCAATTCCCGGTCTTTGAGAAAAACCTTGAGCTACAAGTCTAGCTTTATACCTTGTAACTTCATTTTTCTCATTTCTTTTTCGGACAAAAATCCATCTGTATCCTACAGGTTTCACATCTTTAGGAGTGAGAATGATGGATCCGAAAACTTTTCTTTTATTGAGTGATTCTAATTCAGCTCGTATTGCTTCTTTCCATTGAGCCCAATCATGTCTATTTTGACATTCAACCATAGATGTTGGTTCTGGATCATCATCATTATTCATGATGTCATATGCAACATTAAATGAAAATTTCTCATCAAGATTTTTCATTTCATTTCGGTTCCATAATATTTTTGAATATGCATAATTGATTGCAATTTCTGTATTGACATCATCAATCTCCTCTGCAGTAGGAGTACTGATTTGTGGTTCTTCTTGAACACTTTCTTTTACTTCATTATCAGCTGATTTTCTTTTTCGAGGATTTTTATCCTTTGAACCAATTGGTCTTCCACGTTTCTGATGTGGCAAAGATTCATGAGTGACGTTATTGCCAGCTTTTGGAATTTCAATTTGAGCTGGAGTATTTACTGCTGGTATATATGATTTTGTCACCGTTTTTGTATCTGTAAATGCATCAGGCAATTGATTTGCAAGTTCTTGTATATGCATTATCTTTTGAACTTCTGTCTCGCATTCTTTTGTGCGAGGATCAAGATACTTTAATTGAGGTTCACACCATGAAACATCATTTTCTTTATTTTTCATTTCTCCCCCTAATCTAGGGAACAATGTTTCATTAAAATGACAATCAGCAAAACGTGCTGTAAAAACGTCACCTGTCATAGGTTCAATATACCTTAATATTGAAGATGTTTCATATCCAACATATATTCCCAACCTCCTTTGAGGACCCATTTTTGTACGTTGTGGTGTCGCAATTGGAACATACACTGCACAACCAAATGTTCTAAGATGGGAAATATTTGGCTCTTGACCAAAAGCAAGTTGTAGGGGGGAATATTTATGACTTGCACTTGGTCTGATGCGAATCAATGCAGCAGCATGTAAAATTGCATGACCCCATATAGATACAGGGAGTTTTGTTCTCATTATCAATGGTCTAGCGATTAACTGTAAACGTTTAATCAATGACTCGGCTAAACCATTTTGTGTATGCACATGAGCAACAGAATGTTCAACAACAATTCCTATAGACATGCAATAGTCATTAAATGCTTGAGATGTAAATTCACCAGCATTATCAAGTCTCACCCTTTTAATGGTGTAATCAGGAAAATGAGCTCTCAATTTAATAATTTGGGCAAGAAATTTTGCAAATGCCACATTACGGCTTGATAACAGACAAACATGAGACCATCTGCTAGATGCGTCTATTAGAACCATGAAATATCTAAATGGTCCACATGGTGGATGAATTGGTCCACATATATCACCTTGAATTATTTCAAGAAACATTGGTGATTCTTTCTCAACCTTAAGTGGTGAGGGTCTAGTTATCAATTTTCCAAGAGAGCAAGATGTACATGGAACCATTGTATCATGATGGATTTTTTTATCCTTTAGTGGATGTCCATGAGTACATTCAATAATCCTTTTCATCATTGTTGATCCTGAATGGCCTAATCTGTTATGCCATAAACTGAATACACCAGGATCAATATATTTTTCGTTAACTACCATATGTATTTCTGGTACATTTATATGTGTATAATGTAATCCAGAACTAAGTCTTGGCAGTTTTTCAACCACATGACTCTTGTCAGTGATACTTAAATATTTCTCATTTTCTGTTGTCACTGACTGATAATCATACTCGTTAAGGTATATGTCGGAGAAACTCAATAAATTTCTGCTTGACTTGGGAGAAAATAAGGCATCATTTATTAAAAATTTTGTACCATTTGGTAGTATAAAATTTGCCTTTCCTATCCCTTTTATCAAGTTAGCAGGTCCTGCTATTGTATGTATAGTTCCTTCCGTTGGTTTTAGATCAATAAAATATTTCTCGAATTTAAGTATAGTGTGTGTAGTTCCACTGTCTGCTATACAGAGATCTTCACCACTTGATTGATGTTGTATTCCAGCAAAATTCATATTGAACTTCATATATAAGAAATAAATAGCGAGTACATTAATATTACACAATATTTTACACGCAAATAGATAGTACTGAAACATTTAGCAAACATAATGACAAAGACAGACGATATTAAATCGTTTATTTTTTGAAAGACACACAACTTAAACATTCAAGAAATCTTCATATAAATCAGATGGTTTCTCAGTGACTGTTGGATCGACGTTATCCACAAAGTTTACTTCCTTTTCTTTATCTTTCAGCGAATCCTGATACATCTTAACAAGATGATTAGATGTTCGGCAAGTATTAGCCCAGTGACCCATTCTACCACATCTGTAGCAAGATTCTTCAGAATTTTTAGAAGAATTTTCTTCAACATCTTGTTTAGTGGGCTTGTTTTGTGGTTGATATTTATATTTTCGTGGATTATTATTTCTTTGACCACCACGGCCACGACCACGACCACGTCCTCGCCCATTACCATTACCATAAGGATGGTTTCTACCATAGTTATGGCTTTTGGCATGATGATGGTGATGGTTATTATAACCACGACCTTGCCCGCGTCCTTGTCCCTGTTTATAATTATTTGCAGTATTTGCTTCAGGGATTGCAAGTGTACCAGTAGAACGGGATTGCTGATTTTTCATTAATAGCTCATCATTTTGCTCTGCAACTAAGAGATATGAATTAAGTTCAGGATATGTTTTGAACTTTAGCATTCTCAAATTTCTTTGCACTGTGATGTTTGCAGCATTCATTGTGGAGAAAGTTTTCTCCATCATGTCTGCATCACTTATTTCATGTCCACAGAATTTAAGTTGTGAACATGTATTATACAGAGCTGAGCTATATTCATTTAATTTCTTAAAGTCTTGGAACCTTAATGTTCTCCATTGTTCCATAGCAGCTCGAAGTAAAATTTCTCTTTGATTATTGAATCTGCTTTTGAGACCTTCCCATAAAACATGGGGATCTTCTACAGTCACATAATTATTTTGTAAGCATTCATCAATATGTTGATGAATAAAGCAACATGCCGTTGCTTGTTCTTTTTCAGAACAAGTGTTGTTTTCATTTATGGCTTCAAGAATGCCCATTGATTTAAGATGCATTTTTACTTTTATAACCCATGGCATGTAGTTGTTTCCAGTTGATTCTAAAGGAGTAAATTTAAGCTTTTCCAGATTCGACATTTTCTATTAAAACAAACAACATGATAAATTATAGTCACTTTATATTCATAAGTATATAAACATTAAACATAAATTTAATATAACATAAATGATAAGTAGGTGACAGTGTCGACCATATGTAAGCAATCATTAATAAATGTTATATAACATAAATATAAATATTAGTAAACATAAATGATAATTAGGCGACAGTGTCGGCCATATAAATGTTAGATAATAGAAATATAAATGTTAGTAACATAAATGATAATTAGGCGACAGTGTCGGCCATATAAATGTTAGATAATTGAAATATAAATGTTAGTAACATAAATGATAATTAGACGACAATGTCGACCATATATTGTTCAGGTGGTATAACCGACCATATATCATTTAGGTGGCAGAGCCAACCATAATTAGTATTAAGATTATCGTGCTGATAACGTGTTATAATTCAGTAGGCTTATAACTACCTTTAGTGGTTTGATTCTTGATGTTATAATTCAGTAGGCTTATAACTACCTTTAATGGTTTGATTCTTGATTAAGAATGCTAATAATGAAGTGTAAGAACAAAGATGATAATGGAGAGAAAGAAAGAAACACTTTGTAAGTGTGAGAAAATGGTGCAAGTTTAATGCTTGCATTCATGGCTATTTATAGCAAAATATCACAAGTTTAGGTAATACAATAATATTACTTTTGTGTATCAATAATTGACTATCCATTTATATATATATATATATATATTTATATATTATAACACCTAACATATTCTTCCACCATCTAAATATGGCTTGAAAATCGGCACTTTTATAAGGCACTCGCCATTAATTTATTCCAGCAAGAATCATCACCAAATTAAAAAAAAAAAATATTGTAAATTTGATAGTACTTCTTAAATATGATACATAAGGGACTACAATATACGGAGTATTAATTATACAAAAAAAATTGTACACCAGTGCTCGAAATTGATGCACAAACACCAATAAGTTCAATGTCTTAAAAATTTGATACACCGGTGCTCGAAATTGATGCTCGAAAAGTGATGTATATAACATAAATTCTGAAGAATATATTGATACACCATGAATTTTCATGTGCATAATTAGAAAGTAATTCACAAAAAGTTTGTTGTCCAAAGACCTCTTGGATTGATAGTTTGATACATTATGTTTTTGATTGACATGAGAGTTTTGATACACATATCAATAAAAATAGTTATACAAACGTCAAAAACTAGAACGTAGACAACGTTATTGAAGGATTTTCTTGTGCCCGAGAGACATAATAAATTAATGTGGCTTACATGTTGTGATCCAAGTCGGGTCATACCCAATAACAAGCTATCAACACTTTATGTATTTGTTTTGACAATCGGATCATTAAAGCAAATACACGACACTTGAATTTTAGAAATTGGTTTTCTAAAATAAATGCTAGATATAATTATTTGGATAATTATAAGTTACTACATGTTGTATATTATTTATATAGGTTATAAATAATATAAAGTGTATGTAACATATGTGTGTTGCATTTTATTTTATAAAAGGCTTATAAAATAAAATACTTACAACTAAATGCATGTATGTTTTATAAATATGTAATAAAATATAAAATAAATGGAAGGGGTGGGGGGCCATTTTTTTGAAGGCTCCTAGGTGCCAACCACCCTTCCTTGATTACTCCATATAATTATGACTAATACACATGCATTGGTGCAACTTTAACACACTCTTTGACTCTAGCATTTTGAAAATAATACTTGAAATTTCCTCTCCTTTCTTCAAGGGATTCTTGGTTGATTTTTGCAAGTAATTAAGTGTCTAAAATCCTAACCAAGTCTTGGGTGTTGATTATTGCTTGTGGGTATCAAAGATTTGAGGCTTCAAGTTAGAAGTTTTCTTCATCTACATCATCTTCTTCATCCTAGTTCTTCACCTCCATTTTGGAGTAGGTATAAACATCTAACTAGCTCTATTTACATTTAAGTGTATTTTCAAGACTAGATCTTTAATGGATTTCAAATTTAAAGGGTTAAACTTTACATGCATAAACTTGAAATTGCTTCCGCTTTATATATACATATACACACGAATTTATATGTAACAAAATGGGTTTGTGACTTTGTTTATGTATTGAAATCCATCAATGGTATCTAGAGCCAAAGTCTTGTTAATATGCTTCTTGTTTTTGGCTAGTAAACTCACTTTCTTTACAATCTACCAACATGCATGAAAGTAGAATGTAAAAATATTGAGTTTTGGTGGGTGTATGGTGATGGCCGAAATATTTGGTCCCAAAAATGGGTTTGGGATTTCAAGTTTTGGCCATGTTTGATGTTATGTTGTTGTTCACAATCGAGCCTAGGCCATGTGTTTGTTTGGTTGATTGATTTGGTGATTATTCATGGGTGTAATATTCATTCATATGGCTTGTAATTATTTTGTAATTTTGGTTTGTAAAAGTTGTAATTAATCTTGTATTTTGTATGTAATTTGTTCTATTTTGGTTTGTAAAATAGAATAGGTTGTT
Source organism: Rutidosis leptorrhynchoides (assembly GCF_046630445.1). Taxonomy (NCBI): domain Eukaryota; kingdom Viridiplantae; phylum Streptophyta; class Magnoliopsida; order Asterales; family Asteraceae; genus Rutidosis; species Rutidosis leptorrhynchoides. Next base: position 77,149,833 of record NC_092338.1, on the reverse strand, counting down.
ATTTCATTTTCTAGAAAAATTGTATTAGGATATGATTTTGTAAAATGAAAGTGAAGATTCATGAAGAAGATTACAAGATGAAGTTTTGAAGATTACAAGATTAAGTGGGAGATTTTGGTAAAATCTCTTACTTTGGTTTAACCCCTTAGGTGACATTTGTTTATTGGCTAAACAAATGTCTACCAAAATGGCTCTTGATTGTGAACACTTTGCTATGCATGTTTGTGTATGTTTGTATGTTTGGTTGCTACAAGATCATCACATGATTACACTTGCATAATACATTATAAAATGGTTATAATAAAACATAACAAAATGACACTAATAATTGGTTATTAGACTTGAATAAAATGGTTTATTTAAAAAGGTAATGAAATGGTTAAAACTAGTAATTGGTTACTAAAAGGCACATGAAAATGGGTTTTTCATAAACATACTACACACCAAATGCATGTTGGTGTATAGCACTTTGTTTTCTAAACTAGAATGTAGAAAACCTAAAATCCCTTTACTAATACAAGATAAACAAGTTAAACGCCATCCTTTTGTGGAAACACTTAGACATATTAGGAATCTCATGATGGGATAAAGGTCACCTAACCGTCATGAGTGAACTAATATGAATAAAGTACACTTTGCATGCTTGTGGGATAAAGGTCACCTAACCACTTGTATGTTAAGTCTACATGTCTACACAAGTAGGACGACTTGATTTGGGAATCATGAACTTAGGGTCACCGAAGCATGAGGAACAAATAGGCGTTGATGGGATTAATATGCCATGCAAAAGGATTGCATGATCCCATAACTTAGAAGTTGCAAAAGGATTGCAATTGTCATTATGACTACCTAGCTAAATCAAATGACGGGATAAAGGTCACCTAACCGAAATTTGATTTACCGTTGGATTCTAATATTTAATAAAACAAATTAAAAGGGTATTGTTTATTAAATCCAAATCGATACTTAAAAGAACTTTGTTGAATTTTGTAGATGGCCGCTAATAACAACAACAACATGAACAACGCACCACTTAACTTTAACAACCTATCGTTACGGTCTCTCCTCGAGAAAGACAAACTCAACCATACAAATTTTATGGATTGGTTCCGCAATCTTCGGATTGTCCTCAAACAAGAGGATAAAATGTATGTGATTGAGGACCCCATTCCCGACCAACCGGATGAGAGTGATGTGGAGGCAATGGCCTCTTACGATAAGTATTGCCACGACTCCCTTCAAGTCTCATGCTTAATGCTTGGGACTATGATACCCGAACTCCAAAAGGATTTCGAGCATCATAGCGCTTACGACATGATAACACAATTGAAGGAGATGTTTCTCCAACAAGCACGTGTTGAGCGTTTCGAAACGGTTCGGGCGCTTCATGCTTGTCGTATGGACGAATCCCAATCGGTTTCATCTTATGTACTTAAGATGAAAAGCCTTATCGATCGTGCTAACCGTCTCAACCTTAACATATCTAATGAGTTAGCCACCGATCTTATCCTTAACTCCCTATCAAAGAGGTTTGATCAATTTGTAATTAATTACAACATGAATGGAATGGATAAGAGCATAGGTGAGCTTCATGGTATGCTTAGGACGGCGGAAACAAGCATGGGTAAAAGAGCTTTACCCGTGTTAGCAATCGATCAAGGTGGGTCTAAAGGTAACACCTCTAAGCCAAAGGTGGCTAAGAGAAAAGGACCCGTCCATCAAGGCAAAGGGAAGGGGAAGATGGTTACCCCAACCATCAACAAGGCCAAGAAGCAAAAGGTAGCCGAGAAGGCAAACCCCAAGGAAGACCCATGTTTCGGTTGCGGTGAGATGGGTCATTGGAAACGAAACTGTCCGGTCTATCTTAAAGAGTTGAAGGACAAGAGGGATGCAGGGCAAACCTCAGGTAATATATATATGGTATATATAGAGCTTAGTATTACTTCTTCTAATACATGGGTATTAGACACGGGATGTGGAACTCATATTTGCAATTCTTTGCAGGGGTTCAAAAGAAGTGATCATAAAGCGGGAACATCAAGTCTCTATATGGGCAATGGTGCAAAGGTGCATGTTAAAGCTCAAGGAGAATTTGTTTTGAAGCTTCCAAGTGGATTGGAGCTTATTTTAGAAAATGTTTTGTATGCACCGGATTTATGTCGAAACATTATTTCTATTTCTCGCTTAAGACAATGTGGTTTCAATGTTAATTTTATTGATAATGATATCCATTTTTCTAAAGATGATATATTCTATTTCAAGGCTACGCCTTCAAATGGAATTTATGAATTGGTTCATGATGATGCATCATCTAATAGCTCAATATACCATACTAGCACCAAGAAACTCAAAAGGGATTTGAGTGATTCCTATTTATGGCATTGTCGCCTTGGACATATAAACAAGAACCGAATGCATACACTTCAAAGGAATGGACTTTTGAAATCAAATGAAATGGATTCGTTTGATGTATGTGAATCTTGTTTACAAGGCAAGATGACTAAAGCACCTTTCAAAGGCACTCATGAAAGGGCTAAAGATTTATTGGGTTTAATACATTCGGATGTATGTGGACCCTTTAAACCCATAACTAGGAATGGTGAAAGATACTTTGTTACTTTCATTGATGACTTTAGTCGTTTCGGATATGTCTATTTACTAAGACACAAGGACGAAACGTTTAAAGCATTCAAAGAATATCAAAACGAAGTACAAAATCAACTCAATAGGACAATCAAGGTACTTCGTACCGATAGAGGAGGTGAATACCTAAGCGATGCCTTCCAAGATCATCTTAGGAGTTGTGGGATCATCTCACAACTTACTCCACCCGGAACACCCCAACTTAATGGAGTATCCGAAAGGAGGAACCGAACCCTAATGGATATGGTTCGATCTATGATGGCTAGAAGCTCGTTACCTCTATCATTTTGGGGTTATTGTCTAAGCTCCGCGGCTCGTATTTTAAATATGGCCCCAACCAAGAAAGTGGAACGAACTCCTCATGAGATGTGGTTTGGAAAACCTCCTTCTCTTTCATACTTGAAAGTATGGGGATGTGAAGCTTATCCTAAGCGTTATGTAGCAAATAAGCTACATGCTCGATCCACAAAGTGTATCTTCATAGGATATCCCAAAGATGACATGGGATATTACTTCTATGATCCATCCGAGCAAACGGTATTTGTAGCTCGGAAAGCGGAATTCCTTGAAACCAAGTTCCTTATGGAAGGTGATGGTGAAAGAAAAATAGATCTTGTAGAGGTACAAGATCAAGCCGATGATACACAATTGGTTGACACTAGCACTCAACATGAGGATGCTGAAAATGATCAAGTGGATGATCAAGGTACACAAGACGTTCGAAGATCTAGTAGGATTAGTAATCCTCCCGAGAGATATGGGTTTCTCGTGGATGGTTGCTATACGGTTGATTTGGATGAACCGACAAACTACAAAGATGCTTTATCAAGGATAGATAAAGATAAATGGCAGGAAGCCATGAACGCCGAGATGCAATCCATGTATGAAAACCAAGTTTGGGAACTTGTTGAGCAACCTCCTAGCTCTAAGCTAGTTGATTGCAAGTGGATTTTCAAGATGAAAACCGACATACATGGAAACTTGGATACATACAAAGCTAGACTTGTAGCAAAGGGTTTCACTCAAACTCAAGGGGTTGACTATGATGAGACCTTCTCGCCTGTGGCAATGCTAAAGTCTATTAGGATATTATTTGCCATCGCTGCTCATTATGATTACGAAATTTGGCAAATGGATGTCAAAACCGCTTTCCTAAATGGATATCTTGAGGAAGATGTCTATATGGCACAGCCCGAAGGTTTTGTCGATCCGAAAAATCCTAAAAAAGTATGCAAGTTAAAGAAATCAATCTATGGGTTGAAACAAGCATCGAGAATGTGGAATCATCGTTTTAATGAAGAGGCAAAGAAATTTGGCTTTATTAAAAATGGTGATGAAGCTTGTGTATACAAGAAGGCTAGTGGGAGCTCCATAATGTTCCTTGTGCTATATGTGGATGACGTATTATTATTTGGGAATGATATAACCACAATGCAAGAGGTCAAAACTTGGTTAAAAAGTTGCTTCTCCATTAAGGATCTTGGAGAAGCACAATATATATTGGGGATTGGAATCTATAGGAATAGATCCAAGAGATTGATAGGCTTAAGTCAAAGTACATACATTGATAAGGTCTTGAAAAGGTTCAAGATGGAAAACTCTAAGAAAGGTTTGGTACCTATTCAAAGAGGAACCGTTCTCAGTTCATCTCAGTGTCCTACCACGAAAGATGAACAAGAGAGAATGAAGAAAGTCCCATACGCATCTGCTATTGGGTCTATCATGTATGCAATGATATGTACTAGACCGGATGTGTCATGCGCTCTAAGCTTGACAAGTAGATACCAGAATAACCCAGGAAATAGTCATTGGACTGCGGTTAAATGTATATTGAAATACCTTAGAAGGACTAAGGATATGTTTCTAATATATGGGTCTGGTGAGGAGGAACTCGTTGTAAAAGGTTACGTGGACGCGAGTTTCCAAACTGATCGAGATGACTCTCGGTCACAATCCGGTTATGTATTCATGTTAAATGGTGGTGCGGTCTCTTGGAAGAGTGCGAAACAGGAAGTTGTTGCGTTATCCACTACAGAGTCGGAGTACATTGCCGCCTCATTGGCAGCTCAGGAAGCTGCATGGATGAAGAAATTCATCGACGACTTAGGAGTGGTCCCTTCCATTCAGGACCCTCTTGAGATCTTTTGTGACAACGAGGGTGCGATTGCTCAAATCAAGGAACCTCGTGCTCATCAAAAGACTCGTCACATTGAGCGGAGATTCAACTACATTAGGGATGAGGTTGAAAAGGGAAAGATATGTATTCACAAAGTTCACACAGATCAAAATGTTGCGGATCCACTCACGAAGCTTTTACATGGGCCAAAACATGAGGGACATGTTTGTGCATTAGGGCTTCGACATTCTAGTGATTGGAATTGATCTACTTTATGTATTGTAACGGAACGAATTAGTTCAAACTCATTAATATAATTATGGTATTAATTTAAATTATGAGTCATGTTCCAATTTAGCATATTTTATCCATGAATAAATTATTATTCTAAATTCCGTAGTTGATCACATTTGTGGGAACAAGTGTGAGGTCTAGACTATTATGAACTTGGATTGGTTAACATTCAAATGGTGAATGTAGGGCAAGGTTGCAACCAAGGTTCATAGATATTTGTGGGACACAAATATTGGAAGACCCGCTCTCAAGATTACTATATGGAACCTTTGTGGTTGATCACATGTAATCTTGAGTAAAGGAGAATATCATTATATCCTCTGACCTGAGACACATATTGGGTTCAGATATTCACCGAATATTGTGCCTTGATTCTTTCCTTCGCTATTCTGAAACATGGTAGTACATAAGGGAGGTTTCAGGTATGGTACGAAGTGTAATGTCTAGGACGTATGTAGTCAAGATGGAATTTGTCCCTCTTATTCGTTGAGAGTCAGATGTCTAAGGCCTGACAAAGTTAAATCTATAAGAGAGTGATCATTCTATGTCTCTTGGATTTAACATGACATCTAGGGCAAAAGGATATATTGAAAGATTCACCTAAATCATATTCGAAATGGAAACTCGAAAGGGATGATGTTATTGAATGGCACTAAGTCATAACATGTTGGGGGTGATGGACGGTCGTTAGGTGGTATCTGTCACTTGCATTAATTCCTTATGTTTCTCGTGCAAGTGGGAGATTGAAGGATTTTCTTGTGCCCGAGAGACATAATAAATTAATGTGGCTTACATGTTGTGATCCAAGTCGGGTCATACCCAATAACAAGCTATCAACACTTTATGTATTTGTTTTGACAATCGGATCATTAAAGCAAATACACGACACTTGAATTTTAGAAATTGGTTTTCTAAAATAAATGCTAGATATAATTATTTGGATAATTATAAGTTACTACATGTTGTATATTATTTATATAGGTTATAAATAATATAAAGTGTATGTAACATATGTGTGTTGCATTTTATTTTATAAAAGGCTTATAAAATAAAATACTTACAACTAAATGCATGTATGTTTTATAAATATGTAATAAAATATAAAATAAATGGAAGGGGTGGGGGGCCATTTTTTTGAAGGCTCCTAGGTGCCAACCACCCTTCCTTGATTACTCCATATAATTATGACTAATACACATGCATTGGTGCAACTTTAACACACTCTTTGACTCTAGCATTTTGAAAATAATACTTGAAATTTCCTCTCCTTTCTTCAAGGGATTCTTGGTTGATTTTTGCAAGTAATTAAGTGTCTAAAATCCTAACCAAGTCTTGGGTGTTGATTATTGCTTGTGGGTATCAAAGATTTGAGGCTTCAAGTTAGAAGTTTTCTTCATCTACATCATCTTCTTCATCCTAGTTCTTCACCTCCATTTTGGAGTAGGTATAAACATCTAACTAGCTCTATTTACATTTAAGTGTATTTTCAAGACTAGATCTTTAATGGATTTCAAATTTAAAGGGTTAAACTTTACATGCATAAACTTGAAATTGCTTCCGCTTTATATATACATATACACACGAATTTATATGTAACAAAATGGGTTTGTGACTTTGTTTATGTATTGAAATCCATCAGTTATTTGATGCATAAATCTAAGATATAATTTTTAAGATGTGATACATAATATTCTAGTTGTGATGTACACCTCGATCATAACCGTAGGTTAAACATAAACTGAAACTCAAAAAAATCTCGCCGGAGAAGACGCAGAGTTTAAACTCACAGAAAGAAATAGTCATCATGTATGGTATCGCGTTCTTTAGACGATTGCAATCAATTATTCCCGAAAACAAAGGTAGACTGAATTTTATTTTCTTTACATACGTATTAAATATAAATGGTTTCTTATTGTGAAAAAGAAGAAGATGATAAATTAAACTTCAAGAGAAATGTAAATTAAACTAAAATAAACATTGTTCACCTTTTATTAGCATTATTCACCTTTTATAACCTCGAGAGATATCTAAACTAAATTAAAACAATACCTTCACTACAATTTGTTATATCCAGATTATCAATTTCAGTGAAAGAGTTTTAAAATGCAATATACAACATCATGGTAAATTATAGAGTTACAAAAAACGTCAACGACCATGCCTATTATCATGGTGGACGTTACATGCACACTTGGGAGCAAAAACATTATAGTTTAGTAGACCAGATTACCCTTAAAAATAAAATTATTATTTTTGATTCAAAAGGACACATGTCAATAACTCATGGCATCCTACTTTATGTATTTTAATAGATGAACCAATCCCTATATATATATATATATATATATATATATATATATATATATATATATAATGAGAGTATATTTTATTTTCTATATATAGGGTTATAGAAATAGGATAGGGTTATGTTATGTTAAGACGAGATCACCAAAAGCATTGAATTGTTTGAAAGGAGTAAATTATTATTTAATGTTTATACTATTGACTAAAAAAAGTTAAAAATTACAACAAAAAAAAAAACTGTACATGTTAAACTAGTACACAAAATAAATGTTCACATGTTATGGAAAAATATACATTTGATTTTAAAGATAACTTTAGCTTTTGAAATTATTTTGATCTTGAACTTAATTTACATCAAATTCACATGTGATTGAACCTAATAAGATGTATAAAAAAAAAGTTATAATTTAGATGTTCTCGTAGTTTTACAATATCATTTAAAATAACTTAAATCTTACCTCATTATATAATACCCGGTAACTGTTTTCTCTCAACGCTTTCAATATAATTTTAAAACTGATTAAATAATCTCTTTCAGTTCCTCATCCTTTTATTCATATATTAAATTTGAATTTGATTTAGATTAAAAGTTTGATAGAACTTAAGCTTGTAAAGAACTTATATAAGACTATAAATACAAGCTTCATTTCATGTCAGTATGTCACCATAAGCCTTCGGGCATGTTTACTTTCTTTTCATTAAGTCATGTTATGGATATAGATGTATAAATGGATATTGATAGCAATATAGAATAATCTAATAATGATAAAATGATGTTTACTTTTATTACTGAATGAAACATCTTAATAAGTTAAATGACATGTTTACCCTTTATATTTGTTACGGAATATTTATTTACAAAATATAATATATAATAAAGCATAATAATAATAACAATAATTAATACTAATAAAATAAAATCAACTCAATAATAACATTTAACATTGAAGCATAATAATAATAACAATAAACAAATCCTTTTAGAATCCCTCTGGTCTCCATCGATATGTGAAAATGCCAAGCTCCAATTTCATCAAGACCTGTATCACTCTAGTTTCAAATCAAAAACAGATTGAAAAACGGTATCAATTTTCCTTTCAGATCCAGAACTCCACTATCGACCAAATGCATATTCACACGATTTAAACAATTCGAGACTACGAAAAGAAAAATGAAGAGGAAGATCCCTCTGAAATCTTAAACCATGATTTGCAAACCAACTTGGTGGATCTCCATCGGTCTAGTAAATCAAGGTGGTTAAGGATGTTGTGATAAATCTCTTGAGTTAAATCGGTCCAGCCGGTTCGTTCTTTACGGTAGTTGTTGGATGTTGGTATTCGCGATTCAAAAGACGGGTCTAGATTTCTTTCGATATACGTTTCATGTTATAAGTAAGACCTTAATTTCATGAACGATTTATTTGTATATCCAGAAACCATCGACCGATCTTCATTAGTTAATAATGAAAGGGGAAGGGTGGGTAGTTAAGGAAAGATGGGGAAATTAATGGATTTATATGGGGAGGACACCACTTTTGTACATGACCCATTAATGCCTCCATTAGGACCTGGTGACCGAATAAGTCCCAAGTAAACACACAAACTGCTGACCGAATAATCCCTTCAGGCAATTAATCTCATAAAGCTCTGAGTAAACAGGCCCTTCCTTGCACCACAAGACTTCCTTGAATAAAACACATAGTTACACCTTAAGAATACTCATTATGGGAAGGGTGGTGTGCGGATCGAAGATGTAGTGACAATATGGTAAAATGATTGGTAGATTAGGTAAAAAGAAAATAAATATAATATGTTAAAAATAATAATATAATCAGCAATTACAATCCTCACACCCCAACCCTCACCTCAAACCTTTATCGTTGAAAACTCACCCACCTCAATCCACAACCGATAACACCAAATTGGGGCGTTTCTATGGTGCCACATGGACCTATAGCATCTTCTTCCACTCATAGTCAACCGTTTACGAGTATCGAAAACCAACATCGCACGTTCTTTCTCGCATTCATCAAAAGGTTGTTGAACAAATGTATAACAAGATTATCTATGTACAACACTCTAATGTTTAAAAATACACAAGATTATCTCTATAGATTAACTTCACTTGGGTCCAACTGGAAATCAAGGCACAAAATAGTCCCAGTAAACCACAAGTTGACAAAATGGAACTCAGTAACAATTAGAATACCAAATGGGTCACAGGAAACATACTTAACAAGTAATGCATTTCATGCATCAAGAATTCGAAACCCCCAAACTCCATTATGTTCACAAAATTACAAGTATCGGAATTAAAATCTCATTTTGCTGAGCCGAACCAACAGCTACAAGAAAATGAAATAAGAACAAAATCATTTGACCACACAAAGTTTTCGATCTTTAAACTAACGTAACACAATTTGACATGACTAACTGAAATTCCTATGGAATAGCAGTAGGTATTCAATGAAGCACTCTGACACATGCGAGACATGTGAGAACTGAGAACCAATAACAAGAACATAATTAAACTGACGCGTTATGGAGCTGAAAGTTAGCATTTTTAGTGGTGGAAACTGTAATTTAGAACGTACCTCCAGACGTACAGTATCGTCAAACATTTTGTCAACCGACTGGACCATCATAAAAAGGAGTAGGTAACTTATTCAGCATGATTCAAAGCAAATGAGCACGTATTAGCTGCTACAAAGGCAATTGAAAATGATGTGAATTCAATTTTTCATAATGAGTTATAATTTTGGAAAGTAAGAAAACATAAAGTTAATGTCAACAAACTCACATCTATCATGAGCTGATGAGCAAAGCATAGGCTGCGTTATCAACTTTGGTTGGATTCCCCAAAACCATATCAGCAACCATTTCAGCAGTTCCAAGGGCCTATTCACAACCGCAAATAAAATCACTTATTATACATTCATTTCTTGCAACAACAAAAAAAAAAAGCTGATTTGCGAATGCTTTGGAATTTCGAATGAGGGCGTTCCTACACAATTATTTACTCCATAAACGGTTCTTGTAAACATGCAAATAAACATGCAAATAGATCACTATACATCAATTTACGAACATGTACATGTAAAAGAAACCATCAACAACAACAACAATGCCCAATCCCACGAATGTAGGGTATGGGGGAGGTGGAGTGTAGACAATCATTCCTCGAACCCTTGATTAGATGGAAGTCACTACTCCACCCGCGGGTATAAAACCCGTGACTAGATAAGATCGTCCCTCCCTCTACTCGGGAGCCAAGAGATTGCTTCCTAAAGGACCTCCGGCCAGGAATGCTCCTCAAACCGAAATAGTGAGGGCATACGTACCTGTAAGAGTTATGTGCGCCTAGAAAGATGCAACCATGCAAAGTAGCCATAAAGGAAGACATATAGCAGTAATGCACAAGAGTAAGACAGATAGCATGGAAGATATAATGCGCAGAAACCATCATTCTAACCAAATGTAATGTTATATTTTGTCATTTTACGACAACAGAATGTTGTTCATTTTACAAGAACGGTATTTTGTTTGAAAATTGATCATTATTTGTTGTATGGAAAGAGTCGAGAGCTCAACACCTTTCACAAAATCACGATTGCAAACTAATGATCTCTAACTATTAACCTACAGAAGTGAAAAAAAGTTTCCACCTTGCAAGATACCAATACCTATATTGCATTAGAAATGGGTTATGAAGAGTTTATTAATGATAACATACCAAAGTCAAACCTTCTCCCTCATGGCCTGCAGCAAGAAATACATTTGGCAACCCAGGAACAGGACCAATCATAGGCTTTCCACCTGGCACTGAATACACATATTATCTGTCAGATTATTAAATTATAAACAAATATAGCCTTCAAGTTATCTTGAAAGTTATCATTAACAATGTCGACCCATTACATAGTCCAATTTAGATTATGTTTCATCTCGATGAGTGAAACGGGTCACTTAATGAAGGTTAGTTAGAAAGGTAATAGGTCATTTATTTTGTCAGTCATATATTGATGCTTAAAATAATAAAACCTCCTGAATAGCCTTATCGAAAAGCTAAACATTACTGATAAAATTAATATTTTGTAGATCAAATTTGACACGCTAGATGTTTATGATAAGAATTTGGTGACAACATGTTACAAGCCGACTGAACCTTTACCCAACCCACCAATCTCTTATGCAAGGCAAATGAATTTAACTAGCGAAATTACAATGAATATTGAATACTTAAAAAAAAAAAAAAAAATTAAAAAAAAATTACAATGAGTACTTACTAAACGGTCTTAACCCAACTCTGACTTCCCTTTTTTTCTCCATATCTGCCAATGACAATTCTCTTAAAGAGGGAAAAAAGTCCCTGGCACGTTCCCATATCTGATTTATGATATGCTCGTTTGTTTCTGTATTGAATCCAACAAACTGTCTGCTACTTCCTGCCACCAAAATAGTCAATCAAAAACATAACACATATAAAATTCATTCAACAGTGTACCATATTAGATACTGATTGACAGTAACTATTGAAAGCCTAAAAGGTAGGGAACTTCAGATATAAAATACTTACCAAGAACAAGATTTCCCAATGTATCCATTGTGGCAGTCATTGAAATAGACGAAGTTTCAGCATCAAGATTCTTGGGTTTAAAAGTTGAATCCTGATGACCAACATAGCCTACCTCCATTAAACCATGATTCAAGTTGAAGGATTTAAAGTTCTCTAGTACTAGTAGGTGTCCCTGTTCGTGAAGAAAAAGAAAATCCATTAAACATATCTTTCCATTTCAAAGAAGATTTCAATTCAAATTTATTAGAAATCTTACATAAAAGGGTTAAAGCTACCAATAGGTCATATACTTGGAGTTTTGTTCCAATGCAGGCTATATACCCCAAAAAAGTATCATTGTAAGTCGCAAACTTTAAAAAAAGTGTGTTAATGTAAACAAATTGTGACCGGTTACCTTCTAAACCTGTAAAACTAATTATGTGTCATTTTTTTAGATGAAAAAATTACGCGAACAGTCCTTGTAGTTTGCTCGTTTTGCGTGTGCAGTCCCTGAGGCTAACAGACGTTAAATAGTTGGCCAACACTTAGCGGAATTTTCTTAATGGTCATTAAGGTGAGGGACCAACCATGTAATTTATGATACTTGAGTGACCATCCGATTCGAAAAAAACATATGTGGTGACTGGTGAATGAGAAATATGAGACAAACGTCCGGGACCAACCGCGTAACTTTTTCTTTAATAGAAACCTTATTTATCAGGTCAAAACTTTATATACGTTGATAATGACACATAAATAGTATTTCTTTGGGTATATATCCTACATCAGAACAAAAATGAAAGTATATGACCTATTTGTAGCTTTAACCCTAAATAAAGATATGAGTTTCGTTCGAACCTTACGAGGCTTTACAGGCATGTCAAATTTGATATCAAAATCCTTAATGAGATCGTGCATTAAAGACCCTGTCCAGCAACCAGTGGAAATTACAACGGCCTTCTTGCTATGCAATAAGTTTTTTGAAGTCTGAACAGCTTCAACCTTCCCATTGCTAGACCTAAAAAAATTATTCTTTAAAACAGAACATTTTTACAACCTTATAAAAAGTATATGTTCTGTAACTTAACTTCAGTAAAACAATTAACCCCTTACCTTAACAACCCGGTCACCGGCTGGTTATAATATTCACCGTATCTTCCTTTAGTCGCATATTTCCTGTTCTCCTGCATGACATTATCATAATATATTTTAAGTAATTAAACCGTACCACATTTAAAGCAGTATTAACTATAACTATTAACACAATGGAAATATACTCTACCTTTTCTATATATGCAACTGAACGCCGAGCATCTAGCTGGTAATCATCTGGTAGAAAGGCGGCCCCACCTTCTTCTCCAATTACAAGTGCAGGTTCTACTTCCTGCAAATCGGTACTAGACAACAGCTCGGCCTTAAGCCCAGCTTTAGATAGCTGATCCACCTTTTCTTTCAATGTTGCCAATTCTTGTGAGGTTTTACCAACTAACAAGCTTCCTGTTCGTATAAAATATCAATGATGTTAAACCAGTATTTCCTTGGCCATACACGAAAGAAAACAAATAGCACGCAAATATGTTTGTACAAGAATCATGTGTCGAAATGAAATATCATGAACATATAATGTAAGTAGTACCTGTTTTTTTCCATCCAAGAACGTGTTCAGGATCCATTCCCTGAGAGTTGATATCTTCTGCTAATTGTTGCCATAGTTGACGGCTTCTCATTGCTAACTCCCATTTCTCACTACCAGGAACCTTATGTACCATCCATATATATCCCTGTCCTAACACCAACACAAAATTCAAAAAAAAAAAAAAAAAATTGCAATAAGCTTCAATAATAGATCCAAGTCTAGTAAGAAAAACTGTAGTGAGACATTGTTATTTCAACATGCATGTAAATCATGTTTAATCAAAATAATTTTTCTTTCTATAAGTTCTTAGAAAATATTTCTGATCTTTTAAAGATATTAAGTCATTAATAACACGATAAAAGTAAATTCAAAATAAAAAATATGGAAGGGGGTTATATATTCAGAGGCCACCAAAGTTTACTAATTTGTTTTTGTAAGCCAACAATATTTGAGAACGATTTTGTAGGTCACACAAATTCGTATGTTGTTGTATATCAACCCCGACTAAGAATACATCAGAAAAATGTATAGGGACACAAATAACAATGTATTTGTTAATTACAGTAACATATTATATTTTTTCAGATTTATGAGTATACATTTTCCCGCTAGAGGTTTTTAGCCAGATTTTATAAATAAGCAACAACATACGAAATTTAGAATTTGGTTGGCCTACAAAATCATTTTGAAATATAGTGACCTACAAAAACATAATAATAAATTTGGTATGGTTCCCCTCTAGATGTATAATCCCTGAGAAAAGAAAGTGACAATATATATTGAATTGAATCAATAATATTAAGTAGCACGGGTATAAATATAAATAGTGTTATAATAATAATAATAATATAGATATGGATAGTCAATTTTGGTGTATACATATAGTCAATTTTGGTACACAAAGTATGTATTTTTATATTGAGATTTTAGGCTATAAATACTCATGAATGCAAGCATTAAACTTGCACCATTTCTCACACTTACAAAGTGTTTCTTTCTTTCTCTCCATTATCATCTTTGTTCTTACACTTCATTATTAGTATTCTAAATCAAGAATCAAATCACTAAAGGTAGTTATAAGCCTACTGAATTATAACATCAAGAATCAAACCACTAAAGGTAGTTATAAGCCTACTGAATTATAACATCAAGAATCAAACCACTAAAGGTAGTTATAAGCCTACTGAATTATAATACGTTATCAGCACGATAATCTTAATACTAAATATGGTTGGCTCTGCCACCAAAATGATATATGGTCGGTTATACCACCAAAATGATATATGGTCGGTTATACCACCAAAATGATATATGGTCGGTTATACCACCAGAATGATATAGGTCGGTTATACCACCTGAAAAAATATATGGTCGACACTGTCGCCAAATTTTCATTTATGTTTACTAATATTTATATTTTTGTTATATAACATTTATTTATGATTGCTTACACATGGTCGACACTGTCACCTACTTATCATTTATGTTATATTAAATTTATGTTTAATGTTTATATACTTATGAATATAAATTGACTCTAATTTATCATGATGTTTGTTTTAATTTTTGATAATAGAAAATGTCGAATCTGGAAAAGCTTAAATTTACTCCTTTAGAATCAACTGGAAACAACTACATGCCATGGGTTATAAAAGTAAAAATGCATCTTAAATCAATGGGCATTCTTGAAACCATAAATGAAAACAACACTTGTTCTGAAAAAGAACAAGCTACGGCATGTTGCTTTATTCATCAACATATTGATGAATGCTTACAAAATAATTATGTGACTGTAGAAGATCCCCATGTTTTATGGGAAGGTCTCAAAAGCAGATTCAATAATCAAAGAGAAATTTTACTTCCAGCTGCAATGGAACAATGGAGAACATTAAGGTTCCAAGACTTTAAGAAAGTAAATGAATACAGCTCAGCTCTGTATAATACATGTTCACAACTTAAATTCTGTGGACATGAAATTAGTGATGCAGACATGATGGAGAAAACTTTCTCCACAATGAATGCTGCAAACATCACAGTGCAAAGAAATTTGAGAATGCTAAAGTTCAAAACATATCCTGAACTTAATTCATATCTCTTAGTTGCAGAGCAAAATGATGAGCTATTAATGAAAAATCAGCAATCCCGTCCTACTGGTACACTTGCAATCCCTGAAGCAAATACTGCAAATAATTATAAACAGGGACAAGGACGCGGGCAAGGTCGTGGTTATAATAACCATCACCATCATCATGCCAAAAGCCATAACTATGGTAGAAACCATCCTTATGGTAATGGTAATGGGCGTGGACGTGGTCGTGGCCGTGGTGGTCAAAGAAATAGTAATCCACGAAAATATAAATATCAACCACAAAACAAGCCCATTAAACAAGATGTTGAAGAAAATTCTTCTAAAAATTCTGAAGAATCTTGCTACAGATGTGGTAGAATGGGCCACTGGGCTAATACTTGCCGAACATCTAAACATCTTGTTAAGATGTATCAGGATTCGCTGAAAGGTAAAGAAAAGGAAGTAAATTTTGTGGATAATATTGATCCAACAGTCACTGAGAAACCATCTGATTTATATGAAGATTTCTTGAATGTTTAAGTTGTGTGTCTTTTGAAAAATAAACGATTTAATATCGTCTGTCTTTGTCATTATGTTTGCTAAATGTTTCAGTACTATCTATTTGCGTTTAAAATATTGTGTAATATTAATGTACTCACTATTTATTTCTTATATATGAAGTTCAATATGAATTTTGCTGGAATACAACATCAATCAAGTGGTGGAGATCTCTGTATAGCAGACAGTGGAACTACACACACTATACTTAAATCCGAGAAATATTTTATTGATCTAAAACCAACGGAAGGAACTATACATACAATATCAGGACCTGCTAACTTGATAAAAGGGATAGGAAAGGCAAATTTCATACTACCAAATGGTACAAAATTTTTAATAAATGATGCCTTATTTTCTCCCAAGTCAAGCAGAAATTTATTGAGTTTCTCCGACATATACCTTAACGGGTATGATTATCAGTCAGTGACAACAGAAAATGAGAAATATTTAAGTATCACTGACAAGAGTCATGTGGTTGAAAAACTGCCAAGACTTAGTTCTGGATTACATTATACACATATAAATGTACCAGAAATACATATGGTAGTTAACGAAAAATATATTGATCCTGGTGTATTCAGTTTATGGCATAACAGATTAGGCCATCCAGGATCAACAATGATGAAAAGGATTATTGAATGTACTCATGGACATCCACTAAAGGATAGAAAAATCCATCATGATACAATGGTTCCATGTACATCTTGCTCTCTTGGAAAATTGATAACTAGACCCTCACCACTTAAGGTTGAGAAAGAATCACCAATGTTTCTTGAAAGAATTCAAGGTGATATATGTGGACCAATTCATCCACCATGTGGACCATTTAGATATTTCATGGTTCTAATAGACGCATCTAGCAGATGGTCTCATGTTTGTCTGTTATCAAGCCGTAATGTGGCATTTGCAAAATTTCTTGCCCAAATTATTAAATTGAGAGCTCATTTTCCTGATTACACCATTAAAAGGGTGAGACTTGATAATGCTGGTGAATTTACATCTCAAGCATTTAATGACTATTGCATGTCTATAGGAATTGTTGTTGAACATTCTGTTGCTCATGTGCATACACAAAATGGTTTAGCCGAGTCATTGATTAAACGTTTACAGTTAATCGCTAGACCATTGATAATGAGAACAAAACTCCCTGTATCTATATGGGGTCATGCAATTTTACATGCTGCTGCATTGATTCGCATCAGACCAAGTGCAAGTCATAAATATTCCCCCCTACAACTTGCTTTTGGTCAAGAGCCAAATATTTCCCATCTTAGAACATTTGGTTGTGCAGTGTATGTTCCAATTGCGACACCACAACGTACAAAAATGGGTCCTCAAAGGAGGTTGGGAATATATGTTGGATATGAAACATCTTCAATATTAAGGTATATTGAACCTATGACAGGTGACGTTTTTACAGCACGTTTTGCTGATTGTCATTTTAATGAAACATTGTTCCCTAGATTAGGGGGAGAAATGAAAAATAAAGAAAATGATGTTTCATGGTGTGAACCTCAATTAAAGTATCTTGATCCTCGCACAAAAGAATGCGAGACAGAAGTTCAAAAGATAATGCATATACAAGAACTTGCAAATCAATTGCCTGATACATTTACAGATACAAAAACGGTGACAAAATCATATATACCAGCAGTAAATACTCCAGCTCGAATTGAAATTCCAAAAGCTGGCAATAACGTCACTCATGAATCTTTGCCACGTCAGAAACGTGGAAGACCAATCGGTTCAAAGGATAAAAATCCTCGAAAAAGAAAATCAGCTGATAATGAAGTAAAAGAAAGTGTTCAAGAAGAACCACAAATCAGTACTCCTACTGCAGAGGAGATTGATGATGTCAATACAGAAATTGCAATCAATTATGCATATTCAAAAATATTATGGAACCGAAATGAAATGAAAAATCTTGATGAGAAATTTTCATTTAATGTTGCATATGACATCATGAATAATGATGATGATCCAGAACCAACATCTATGGTTGAATGTCAAAATAGACATGATTGGGCTCAATGGAAAGAAGCAATACGAGCTGAATTAGAATCACTCAATAAAAGAAAAGTTTTCGGATCCATCATTCTCACTCCTAAAGATGTGAAACCTGTAGGATACAGATGGATTTTTGTCCGAAAAAGAAATGAGAAAAATGAAGTTACAAGGTATAAAGCTAGACTTGTAGCTCAAGGTTTTTCTCAAAGACCGGGAATTGATTATGAAGAAACTTATTCTCCTGTTATGGATGCAATTACTTTTAGGTACTTAATCAGTCTGGCAGTTTCTAAAAATTTAGAAATGCATCTCATGGATGTTGTGACTGCTTATCTATATGGATCACTTGATAGTGATATATATATGAAGATACCTGAAGGATTTAAGGTACCAGAAGCATCAAATGCAAAACCCAAAGAAATGTATTCGATTAAATTACAAAGATCTTTATATGGGTTAAAACAATCGGGACGTATGTGGTATAACCGATTAAGTGATTACTTGATAAGCAAAGGGTATACAAATAATCTTACTTGCCCTTGTGTTTTCATTAAGAAAACAACATCCGGATATGTGATCATAGCTGTTTATGTTGATGATCTTAACATCATAGGTACAAATAAAGAGATCCATGAAGCCATTCAACTTCTAAAGAAAGAATTTGAAATGAAAGATCTCGGAAAAACCAAGTATTGCCTTGGTTTACAAATTGAGCATATGCCTAATGGTTTACTTGTACATCAAACAACATATACTGAAAAGATTTTGAAACGTTTCAATATGGACAAGGCAAAACCATTAAGTACTCCTATGGTTGTTAGATCACTCAATGTTGAAGCTGATCCATTTCGTCCATGTGAAGATCAAGAAGACATTCTTGGACCAGAAGTACCATATCTTAGTGCAATTGGAGCTCTTATGTATCTTACAAATTGTACAAGACCTGACATTTCTTTTGCAGTTAATTTGTTGGCAAGGTTCAGCTCTGCTCCTACCAAAAGACACTGGAATGGGATCAAACACATATTTCGATACCTTCGAGGAACTACTGATTTAGGATTATTTTATTCTAACGAATCAAAACAAGATTTGGTTGGTTATGCAGATGCAGGTTATTTATCTGATCCACATAAAGCTAAATCTCAAACTGGATATGTATTCCTAAATGGAGGTACTGCAATATCATGGCGTTCTCAAAAACAAACACTTGTTGCTACATCGTCAAATCATGCCGAAGTGATTGCATTACATGAAGCTACTCGAGAATGTTTTTGGTTGAGATCAATGACACAACTCATTACTGATTCTTGTGGACTAGAACGCGATAAAAGTCCAACAACTATCTATGAAGATAATGCAGCTTGCATAGCACAGATGAAAGAAGGGTATATCAAAAGTGACCGAACAAAACACATACCACCTAGATTCTTCTCATACACTCAAAATCTCATTAAGGACAACCAGATTGAAATGAGATATGTGCAATCTAGCAAAAACTCTGCTGATCTTTTCACGAAAGCACTTCCAACTGCTATTTTCAGAACACACGTTCATAACATTGGCATGAGACATGTTCAAAAGATGTAACAGCTGAAGCGATGTCTACTTGAGGGGGAGTCAACTCCATGCTGCACTCTTTTTCCCTTAGCTAAAGTTTTTTCCCACTGGGTTTTCTTTAGCAAGGTTTTTAACGAGGCAGTAATTTATAGTTGATCTTCAACAAAATAAAATTGCTATCCAAGGGGGAGTGTTATAATAATAATAATAATATAGATATGGATAGTCAATTTTGGTGTATACATATAGTCAATTTTGGTACACAAAGTATGTATTTTTATATTGAGATTTTAGGCTATAAATACTCATGAATGCAAGCATTAAACTTGCACCATTTCTCACACTTACAAAGTGTTTCTTTCTTTCTCTCCATTATCATCTTTGTTCTTACACTTCATTATTAGTATTCTAAATCAAGAATCAAATCACTAAAGGTAGTTATAAGCCTACTGAATTATAACATCAAGAATCAAACCACTAAAGGTAGTTATAAGCCTACTGAATTATAACATCAAGAATCAAACCACTAAAGGTAGTTATAAGCCTACTGAATTATAATAAATAGAAACATTATACATAGTGAATATTTTGAGCTGACTCAAAAGTTCAAATGAGTTGACTTTAGTAAGAAAACCAAATTCAGTTAATCAACATGTAATTACAGTAACAGTATCAATATTCAACAACCGATAATCATACAATCAATAAAACACTACTTAGAACAATACGAATTCAGTATAATTGATGGCACCTGCACCAGTAGCGCCGGAGCACGGCACGGCTGCGTCAACCACCGCAACCGAAAAATCTGATTCAATAAGAAGCTGCCGGGCAATACTCAGTCCAATAATTCCAGCGCCAACTACGATGACGTCATACGAGTGTGAAGCTGAAGACATCGTAACGGCGGTTACTTTGTTTCTCCGATTTTTCTTCAGTGAGGTTGATAACGAAACCTTTGTGAGAGAATGATTAGCGGAGTAAACTGAAATGGTGGCAACACGGCGGAGTAAGTGCCTCTGAGGGGAGAAATTGAAGGTATCGTTGATTATTAAGTGGTTAGGGTTGCGTGAAATTGACATATTTGATGCCATTTTTTGAATTGTTGGTAAATTGTTTATTCCGGTAGGGTTGAACGAAAAAGATGCTTTCTCCGGTGGCGCAACAACGATCTATATTTTTCAATGGAACGAACACCGGGAAACCGAGTGGCAGTAAGAAACGGTGTCAATTGTTAATTTCATATTCATTGTACCGTAC